>NW_028244737.1:0-522934 GCF_964263255.1 Lissotriton vulgaris | reverse complement strand
ACATTAAGTGATTTGCTCAGAATCACAGAATGTTGAGCATCCGTGCCAAGACTCAAACTCAGTCACCACATCGAGGACGACCGCTCAGGCCATAAGGCCACAACCTCTCCCCAGAATCTGAAGGATAGTCCCCCCCATTATTTGTCCTTCAAGAAATCTCTTGAAGTCTGGCTTTTCAATAACTAATCCAGCAATTCTTTCCTTATGACAGATGAAGCGCCAAGACACCTCCTGGCATTTGAGCGCTCTACAAAACTAAAGGTCAAATCAAAATCTGTGAATTTTGGGCAACACTAGCTCTATCCATTATGGATTGCTCTGCCATATATAAAATGGTAGCCCTGTCCCAACTGCTCTATCAATTACAAAACGACCCTTTTCCCCTACCACAGCCTTCCTTCAGGAGGCGTGACTCGCTTCTGTAAAACGTTTTGTGGAGCCACGTTACTCAGAGGATAGCTCTTTTAAAATGCTATAAAATCTACATGCCCCAAGGACATTGTGACACCAGACACGATTTTACAGGCGTCCCATCTCATTATCGCGAATGAGTGCTCGTTCGACACAAACAGACTGGGCTTTGTGACCAAAAAATAGGCGATGTGAGGCGCATGCCTAATGTATTTGTTGTATGGAGGAGCGTTCCCCAGAGCTCTGCCACCAGCTACGGCTGTGACACTCCAAATCTGGAGGAACATCAAAAGCTCTCTAATGGAGGCAGACACTTAAAGAAAGAAACTTTACCGAGGTGCGAAACCCTACAGCCACAAGTATCAGATAATCAAGGATTTAAACCATGGGACACAATTGACATTTTCAGGTTGAGTGATATCATGTCAGGCAATACTATGAAATCCTTTTCAGATTAACAGCCAGAATATGTTTAAAAAGTACACAATTGTTTTTAGATACTTACAGTTCCAACGAGCTCTGGCTCCCTAGATAGCGGAGCTTGCTGACATACCGGAATAAAGTCCCCTAGAAGCCTAGATTCTAGCAGACAAACTGACCAAACTGTGGGGCATATTACCAATGGGGTTTATCTCCGCTTTTTTGGCTTTAAAAGCCAAGAAAGCGGAGATAAAATTATCTCTCTATTACCTAGCTGTCGCTGGCGGCAGACCCGAGAGCAGAGGACGGCCCGGGACCAGGGTTCGATTCCCGGCGCGGCAGGTTTCTGGACCAGGGTCAGCGGACTCGATAATTCTCTCGCCTCGGTGCCCACTCTGATCAGCGATCACACTCGGCAACTCTGGGCATTAGCTTGCCTCATCTTCACTAACGGCCCCACCAGACCGCCGGGGATGCCTGGTCTCACCCTGGAGATACCCATTAAGGGACCATCTCTCAGGGAAGCCAGGAAGGGTTTCGCAGCAGTCGAAGCGCCTTGGGACCCTACGGGTAAGTAGTGCGCTATATAAATGCCAATACATTTACATTACATACATTTACATGCTAACACCAGTTAGCGACAGCTAGTAGGAGATAGCGACCCTCCTGGGCCCCACTTTGCATGTCAGTGATATTTATCACTAATGATATGCAAAATGGGCGTGCCAAGATGTTAGCGACTGAAAACAGTCGCTAACATCGCTATCTCCTATTACCAACTTTTGGAGATATTCGCGCTAAGCGCGAATATCTCCAAAAGCTAACACCTGCCCTGACCAGTTCTTAGCCATGTTATCCAATGGGAGGTGGATAACATGGCTAAGAGCATTAGCTCGGTAATGCATGAATATCGCTGACTTTTCAGCGATATTCATGCATTGCGGCGATTTTTATCGCATTTGCGATAAACCTTGGTAATACCAAGGTTTATTTGCGGTAAAAATCGCCGCAGCTCAGCGGTAAATTTTTTTCTCTAGCCAAGCAATAGCGATAATTATCGCTATTGCTTGGTAATATGCCCCAAAGTCTCCAGGGTGTATCAATCCCTAGTGATAAATTCGTCAGGCTCCTTCGATCGTTTGAGAGGCTTGGAAGGGAGATTTCAGATAATTAGTGAGGCATGTGCTTCACCTGTGAATCAGCTATAGCTTTGCAGTTTACTACTTATACAACAGAAATACCTTCATAGGGTGTATTATACACAGGGCAGGCTCTGGAGAAGGGACCATTGCCTCACCACACTGTCTGCAATGCTACACAGACCTTCTCCACACAGTCTGGGCAGGACTGAGGCTAAAACCATTCTCGGGAGGGGTGATGGCATGCCTGGGATGTGTGTTGGACTGGCCTCTCCCTCCAGACCCCGGTCTTGCTCTCCACCATATCACCACCAAGATAGACACCGGCAGATAGTGCTTCACGGCTGTGGCTGGGACTGGTGGTGGCAAAAAGAGACATTGCTGGGGCTTGGAAGAGCACGGAGCCTCCTTCCTTGGGATAATGGAAGACTGGCCTGGATGGGTGAATCTTAAAAATAAGAGACAGGGGTGTCCCCACGCGAGAACAGTCTAAGACTGAGTTACACACCTAGTTCTTGAGTTCTAGGGTGAATGTTCTATTATCAAAGAGACATATTTGTGAAGCATGCCACTAATATGGCGGGAAAGGTAAAGTTACAATAATTTGTACTCAACTTCTATCCGTGTATGGTAAGAGCAGCTATGTTTACCCCCTCTTCTACTTGCTTATATCACCAATGATGCCGAATTTATAGAGAAATGACCATTATACACCCTTGTTCAGGACTACAGTTATTTAGTACTACCCACCATGAACACAATTTTTAGTTTTTAAACAATGGTATAAACAGGAAACAAAGTTAAAAATATAAAAAGGAAAGTACAATTTACCACACCATGAGTTACTCTGTCAAACATTTATTGTATATACACATTTTAAAATCTCATCATTACACAGTATACAATTTTTCAAAAAAACGTTAAATACATTTGAATAAATACAATTAAAAAAAGAAGAATCACAGGTCGACGCGGCGTTTCGGTTTCTTGGATTTCTACCTTCTTCAGGACAGATTCTACATCAGATTTAAAAGATTTTTAAAAAAACAGAGTTACTCTAAGTTGCATTGGTGCAGTACATCATGTATTCACAGATTTATGAATAGTCATACTCATGGTACCTAAAACTAGTCTTTGGGCATCTCTAGTTACAAAGCAAGCATTCATCTTTAGGTACAGGGTTTTCATTTGCATGTTAATAATAATCGTTTGACATGCTAAGGGTTTTTTTGGTAAAAAGATTTTTTATATTCTTTCTCACGTTTAAAACATTAAGTTAAGCGACATATAAACCATATTTTTACTGCTCATACACTTCGAACAAAACTAATACTGTTTACCTCTCCCATGGACTTGTAACGTCCAATGCTTATGTCACTTAGAAGAAAGAGCTCCTATCCATACACTCAAGGTATTTCTCAATTAATTGCATACCTTAGGACAAGTGGATTAAATTCCCCACAGGGCAGTGCTTTCTGTTCAGAACTTTGTTGCCGTCTTATTTATGGGCTTATTAACAATTTCTGTTTGGTGTTTCACCTTAGATAAAATAAATATATGAAAAGGAAGTTAGCAGCTGTATATCTACAAGAGATATACATGTATACAGGTGTCACAATGGACGCGTTAATAGATGAAGTGGGAGGTGGAAGTTACTCCCTAACACCAGATACTGTGTGTAAATATATACCTTCTATTCACACTTGGTGTGCTTGGTCTTTGACTACCAGGAGGAGCCACCGAATTTTTTCATATTGGGTTTCTTCAATGACCCTAGGAAAACATTTAGTTGTTTAAATTACAGGTTCATACCACTTATTCGAATATAGAATATGACCTCAGGGCATTATTTATTTGTAGCTGAATTATCACTCACCAAAAAGTATTTCTGCTTGTTGCAGTCCCTTGGTTGTTCTGATTCTCAGTCCCTTTCTGGATATCAGAGTTCGTGGCTATATTAGAAAATAAAATTTTTCTTGTATCTTACTGAATTTTATCAAGTTTTTCCCTTAGTTGTTACAATCTTGGAATCTATCTTTATAAAAAACTATCAAAGTATTAGTTGTTATTACAAGTGTTTATTAGGAATTTCTACTAAAGGCTTATTTAAATCCTATTTGCATTTTTAAAGGGTTTGAACAAAGCCCTCTCTATTGGTAGTCTTTACCTTTTCATTAGCAATCGGCCTCCCTGCTCCTGAGTCCTGATAGTCTATCCCAGCGTCCCTTCCTCGGTCTGCTCCGATCCGTCAGAAGAACTAAGTGTTGGTTTCAGCGCGATATTCTTATACTACACGCGCGTTAATTGGCTAAGTATATCGCCAATGCTGATTAGTTCTTCATAGGCCAATGACATTGTGGTTACCAGGGTAACCGAATGCTTTCCGCCGAAACGCGGAACCGGCTTTCTATTTGTCTTTCCCTTTGTTGTTTGGCTCCTTTGATAGGCTTGGTTGGTTGCTAGGGAACCTAACGCCTTTCTTGTCACTCACATCCGGCCAACGACCTGAATGTTAGTTTCGGCGTGTTGCTCGTGTCCTACACGCGCGTTGATTGGGTTAGTCCTTCACCCTTCCGGATTGGTTCTTCATAGGCCAATCAGATCGCGGTTACCTAGGTAACCGAATGCTTTCCGCCGAGATGCGGAACCGGCTTACTGTTTGCCTGCCCTTTGTTTCTTCACTCTTACGATCGGCTAGGTGGGTTGCTAGGAAACCTAGCGCGTTTCTAGACACCTCATCGTTATAGCCTTTTAGATTTGCGTGGAGGATTATATTATTTACTAAGATTCCTTCCGTGAGGGATATTTATAGGTATTCCACGAGCAGGGTTCAAACGGAGATAAGTGTGTCCATCTTTGTAGATGCAAGACTGAACATATTCAAATTCGGCATCATTGGTGATATAAGCAAGTAGAAGAGGGGGTAAACATAGCTGCTCTTACCATACACGGATAGAAGTTGAGTACAAATTATTGTAACTTTACCTTTCCCGCCATATTAGTGGCATGCTTCACAAATATGTCTCTTTGATAATAGAACATTCACCCTAGAACTCAAGAACTAGGTGTGTAACTCAGTCTTAGACTGTTCTCGCGTGGGGACACCCCTGTCTCTTATTTTTAAGATTTACTATCCCCCCAGTCCCCTATTAGCCTGTGCGGGGTCCTCCTTTACTTTTTAACTGGATGGGTGAATGACAATGGAAATCCCCATCTTGCCCACATAAACACTACAAAATATGAGCTGCTAGTGTCAGTACCGGAGCATTACTTTTCAAAGAAGAGCAGATTCGCATCGCACCCTGGACAAGTAAATGCAGAGGTATGTGGCGGACCCATGATCCAGTTCATAGAGGGGAGGAAGGTGATAACAATAATAAAGGTTGTTTTGTTGCGTGTTGATCGGGCTCAGTTAGAGACTCAACTGGTAATGGCAAATCTGTGTTTTATGTAATCAGACCACTTCTGCTTGGTCTCCGTATTTTACACTGTAATATGTGACCGAAAAAGCAATAAATGGCAACATAAAGCACAGAAATCTCACTACATTTGCATCTCCTGTTTTGACAATACTGGGGGACCCAGCCTTCAGCCCTGGTTTTAACATTAGTGGCTTAACATTTGGATAGAGACGGGTGCCCTGGACCCTAACATTAATTTGTTCGTAGATATTTGCTCAGTTCATGGTTGAACTGTAAATTATAGCTTTAGGAACACTTAGTTAAGACAGTGTTTCTGTTACATTCTCTACAGCTTTCTAGAGCAACAGGTTTCCATTTCTGACCCCCTGGCACCAAGCGCTCAGGCAATGTGCCAACTCATCCAAAGATCGTTAGAACAGGATAAACCAACGATGTGGATGTGGTGGACATGTTGAACATGCTACATTTAAATTCAAGTGCCTTTTAAACTCTTTCATTGGCTTTTTGATTTAATGAAATTCCTTTTTTCATTTTTTGTTAGTTTGCGTGGTTTTTGGATTTGGCGTTTTTTTATGGCTTTTAGCATCCGCTTGTGTTGTTCTGTTGTTTACATGGAATGCAAGGCTTTTTACATAAACACAAGGCTTTTTACATACATAACGCATGGCATTTTACATGTATACACTTATATTGCTCATTTTTATTTGCGTTGTCTCTTTCCAACCAAGATGAGGGTGTTATGTAGCTTACATTTAGTCTCCATTTTAGTTTTTTATTTGGACGTAGCGTTGTTTTTTTAATGGTGGTTTGCACGTTTTCCCTATTGAGGCAATGTGCTATGCACACTGTGAGGAGGAGGATCCGCCCCTTAAGAGTAACGTACAGGACACTCCTTCCGTGTGGACACCTTACCAGTATGAGGCCGAAAACCATCCCGGAACAGTTTCACTAACCCACCCTTCTGCCCTCCTCCCGCAGCCTTCCCGGCGTGACCCGGAAGAACAACAAACCTGGAGGGGAGGAGTCCCCGTCCCGATGGACCAATCGGATCCCTTCAAACTGCCGTCCGCCCCACTAGAAATACAGGACGGAAACTCCTTGGCCCTGTCGACGGAGAAGGAACCGGAAGAAGACGCCGACCAGACGTGGAATGAGTGTGCAGAAAACGCCGACATCGGAGAAGACGCCGATCCTGGTGCCGAGGACGAAACCTGGACAGACGAGTGGTGGATCCCGGAGGACGTACGAGCCGCCACGACTCAGGAGAGTTGTGGCTCCTAGTGGTACGTGATGGGACAAGGGCTTAGGGAAGGGGTGGGGGTGTAGTAAGGGGAAGGACGGGCTCGGGGTAGAACTAAATTTCCCCTGCGTCCTTCCTTGCACTCCTCAATTTGACTTCCTCAACAACAGCCCGTAAATCACCACCATAGTAGGATTGCGAACACCACGTGTAACCCTGTTTTTTGTAAACCTTTAAGTTCTTGATAAAAACTTCACGACCCAATCCCTCTTTCACTCCCTTGGTTATGGTGGCGGACATCTAATAGAAAAGTACAGCATAACTAAAGCCACTCTCTTTTTTTTTTTTGAGGTAACCTCGGAACCGGGTGACGCCCTGAAACCCGTAATAGGTTTCCGACGAAAGACAAAGCCTCCAGAAGCCTAGAAGGAATCCTGACGCTTCGATTTCCGGATTTTCTAAGGACTTTGTTTATACTTGACCACAATTCCACTCCCTGTTTTGCCTTACTTACTCCCAAATAAAACCTCAATATTAACCCTATCCGGCCTCCCCGCTTCTGCTTCCGACCATCCCTCCGACATTTTGGTGTCAGAAGTGGGATCGGAAGCCATGGAGGCCGTCATTAAGAAGATGTCGGAAGGACAAGAACGTTTGGAAAAAGTTATGACCCAATTCCTGGAAACCGCAGAAACGGATAGAGAGGCAATGCGTAAAGCCCTTACGGGACAACAGCAGTCTCAAGAAACTGCAATAGGGAAGTTGGCAGAAACTTTGAGTCAGCCAAGAGGATACACCGCCCCTCCTTCAGTGGTGGTCCAAAAATACATACCCGGTGAGGACCCTGACTTTTTCCTTTCTAACTTTGAAAGGATGGCCCGTGCGGCACAATGGCCCGAGGATCGGTGGGGCCAATACCTCGGCACCCTCCTGAGTGGGGATCTCCAGGCAGCATATCAAGCGGCCAATCCCCTAGGAACCACAGCTTACTCTGACATTAAACGCTGTGTCCTAGAGCGAATGGGCATAGACGAAGAGACCTATAGAATTCGTCTGAGGCAAATTAAGGAAGGTCCTCAAGAGAACCCTAGAGCCCTTTGTTACTGAATAAAAGACGCTGCAGACCGATGGTTAAAACCGTTAGTATGTACAAAAGAAGCTATCGTAGAAAAGATCTATTTGGAACAATTTCTTTCTTCCTTACATTCCCCTATCCAAAAATGGGTCAGGCAACATACCGACTTAACTTTAGACAGAGCTGTAGAGATTGCCTCAGCCTATTTCAGAGCCCAAGAACTTCAAAAAGGAAAAGATGAAACCCCATGGAAGCCCTCTAGTCACCCGTCGGTCAGACCACCCCGTCCTTTGTCCGCTTCCAAGAAGCCAGAGACAGTAACTTTGATACCCCAACATCTCCCGGTCTTTCCCAGACCTGTAGCCCCTTCAGGACCCCAGTGTTACCATTGCGGGGGTTTCGGACATATTGCCAGAGTATGTCCGCAGAAAGAAGAGCCCAAAGAGTTTGGTTTTACTAAGGTGCTATACAACGGACCCAAAGGTGGGTCCTTCCATCGTACAATCGCTGTCAATGGAGCACCTCGAGAGGCTTTAGTAGATACAGGAAGTAAACAGACCTTGATAAGACCTCATTTAGTTCCTGGTTCACCTGCCGTCCCTACAGGAGTGGTGAACATTCAGTGTATCCATGGCGATAACAAGTTATATCCTTTAACAGATCTGGACATACAACATCATCCCCACCAGACCCCTGTTAAAATGAGAGTCGGACTCCTTCCCCAATTGCCTGAACCCATGATACTAGGTACGGACTATCCAAGGTTCACCCAGCTTCTAACTGGAGAGGGAGAGAATGATACCGACTGGAGGGAAGAAGCCCCGTTTTTTTCTGAGCCCGACACTGAGGGGGGATCAGGGTAAAAACCGGAAAAGTAGACAACAGCGAAGAGAGGAAAAATGAAAAGGGAAACCGGCTCTCCTGACCAATGCGGATTCCTCCCTGTGGGATCATGATCAAAACTTTCGAGCAGCACAAAGAGAGGACACTACCCTTCAAGAGGCGTGGAAACAAGCAAACGAACAGGAGGTCCCACTTCACGTAGGTCCACAATTCTTCTTGAAAAAAGGACTGCTGTATAGAAAGGCTGGTCCAACACAACCTTCCCAACTCTTAGTACCAGTACCCTTTCGTGAGAAAGTTTTGTATTTGGCCCACAGTCACCTGTTGGGAGGACATTTTGGAGGGGAGAAAACTGAGAAAGCTATATTGAATAGATTCTATTGGCCAGGGATATATCACCAAGTGAGGAAATACTGCAAAGAATGTGTAGTTTGTCAAAAAACCAGTCAGAGTCTTCCGTTGCGGGTTCCCTTGAAACCGCTTCTCGTGATAGACGTGCCATTTTCACGGGTTGGGATGGATATTATAGGGCCCCTACTTCCTTCCCGCACCGGGTGTAGGTATGTCTTAGTCCTAGTCGATTATGCGACAAGATTCCCTGAGGCAGTAGCATTAAGGCAACCGAACACCACACAGGTAGCTTAAGCCATGATCAACATCTTCACCCGGGTGGGCTTTCCAAAAGAAATCCTGACTGATCAGGGTACACCATTTACATCCCGTCTGATGAAAGAAGTGTGTCAGCAGTTGCATATTAAGCAAATCCGCACTGCTACGTACCACCCCCAAACTGATGGGTTGGTGGAACGCTATAACTCCACCCTAAAGACCACCTTAAAAAGTTACTCAACTTGGAAGCCAGGAAATGGGAAGATATGCTTCCCCTAGCACTTTTTGCTATCAGGTGTCATGAACAAAAAAGTTTGGGATATTCCCCTTTTGAACTACTTTATGGTAGAAGGCCCCGTACTCTTATGGATATGGCTAGAGAGGAGTGGGAAGAGGAAACAGACACCAGCAAACCCTTGTTAGAGTACGTGGCTGGTCTTAAGTCCCAGTTAAATCAAGTCCGAGAAATTGTACGAACAAATTTAGAACAGGCCCAAATAGCACAGAAAAAACAGTACGATAAGTCCACTAAAGAACGGAGTCTGGAAGTTGGTGACCAGGTTCTCTTATTACAACCCTCTTCTGAACATAAACTGTTGAGCCAGTGGCAAGGTCCCTTTTTAGTCGTAGAGAAAGTCACTCCTGTTACCTATAAATTAGAAATGGATTCACAGACTCAGACCACCCAAATGTTCCATATAAATATGTTAAAAAAATGGGAAGGACCTACTCCAGCACTAATGGCACAACAACCTCCAACCCTAATCGAACAAAGCATAAGTTCAGATCTTGCTGAGGACTTACAAAGAGATTTAAGGGAGACCTTAACTCCGTTACAAGATGTCTTTTCTTTGTCTCCGGGTAGAACAACATTGATAGAACATGAGATTCACACCCCCCCTAGACAAACGGTTCGGTTAAAACCATACCGTATACCTGAAGCCCGGAGGGCAGCCATCGAAGAGGAAATTCAGCAGATGCTGCGCATGGACATTATAGAACCATCGACCAGTGAGTGGTGTTCTCCGGTGGTTTTAGTTCCTAAACCGGATGGTTCCATCCGCTTTTGTATCGACTTTAGGGAGGTGAACAAAATATCGCAATTTGATGCCTATCCCCTCCCTAGAGTCGATGAGATGGTGGAAAAACTTGGTAAAGCCCAGTATGTCAGCACCCTAGATCTCTGCAAGGGATACTGGCAGGTTCCTTTAAGATCTCAGGACAGGGAGAAAACTGCTTTTTGCACGCCTAACGGATTGTATCATTTTAAGGTCCTTCCTTTCGGCCTTCATGGCGCACCAGCGACCTTTCAGAGGTTAATGAATATAATCCTACAACCTCATCGCCAATATGCTGCCGCATACTTGGATGATATCATTATTTACAGTAACTCGTGGAAGGAACACCTGTATCATCTGACCCAAGTTGTTCAGGCCCTAAAAAAAGCTGGTCTTACTATCAACCCTGCTAAAAGCCATCTGGAATCCAAAAATGTAAAGTATCTGGGGTTCCTCCTGGGAGGTGGCACCGTAAGACCCCAAACAGAGAAAGTAGCCACAATAGACCAGTTCCCTTTCCCAACCAGTAAAAAGGATTTAAGAGCCTTCCTAGGCCTATTGGGATATTACAGGAGATTCATTCCCCACTTTTCTGAATTAGCGAGTCCCTTAACGGACCTATTGCGGAAGACAGGACAGGCTGAGAAAACCTTAAAGAATCCTACCTCTATAGAATTAACAGCTTTTCAACAACTAAAAAGCGCTATTACGTCCCAACCAGTCCTCACTAATCCTGATTACACCAGACCCTTCATACTACAGACAGATGCCTCAGACCATGGCATTGGCGCTGTCTTGTCACAGGAGGGGGAGGACGGAAAAGAACACCCTGTACTCTTCATTAGTAGGAAACTATTTCCTAGGGAAACCAAATATGCGGTCATTGAGAAAGAGGCTCTTGCCATTAAGTGGGCTGTAGAAGCCCTCAAATATTACTTGGATGGCCGAACCTTTCTCCTGTATACAGACCATGCTCCCCTTGAGTGGCTGTCCAGGAACAAAGGGCACAACCAAAGGATCCTCCGATGGTTCCTTGCTTTACAACCCTTTCGTTATACAGTCCACCATAGGAAAGGAAGAGACCATACAAATGCCGACTTCATGTCCCGATATCCCTGTGACCCTCTTTTTACTGACAGAAGTCCTAGGGAAGGGGGATGTGAGGAGGAGGATCCGCCCCTTAAGAGTAACGTACAGGACACTCCTTCCGTGTGGACACCTTACCAGTATGAGGCCGAAAACCATCCCGGAACAGTTTCACTAACCCGCCATTCTGCCCTCCTCCCGCAGCCTTCCCGGCGTGACCCGGAAGAACAACAAACCTGGAGGGGAGGAGTCCCCGTCCCGATGGACCAATCGGATCCCTTCAAACTGCCGTCCGCCCCACTAGAAATACAGGACGGAAACTCCTTGGCCCTGTCGACGGAGAAGGAACCGGAAGAAGACGCCGACCAGACGTGGAACGAGTGTGCAGAAAACGCAGACATCGGAGAAGACGCCGATCCTGGTGCCGAGGACGAAACCTGGACAGACGAGTGGTGGATCCCGGAGGACGTACGAGCCGCCACGACGTGGGTGTGTAGTAAGGGGAAGGACGGGCTTGGGGTAGAACTAAATTTCCCCTGCGTCCTTCCTTGCACTCCTCAATTTGACTTCCTCGACAACAGCCCGTAAATCACCACCATAGTAGGATTGCGAACACCACGTGTAACCCTGTTTTTTGTAAACCTTTAAGTTCTTGATAAAAACTTCACGACCCAATCCCTCTTTCACTCCCTTGGTTATGGTGGCGGACATCTAAAAGAAAAGTACAGCATATCTAAAGCCACTCTTTTTTTTTTGAGGTAACCTCGGAACCGGGTGACGCCCTGAAACCCGTAATAGGTTTCCGACGAAAGACAAAGCCTCCAGAAGCCTAGAAGGAATCCTGACGCTTCGATTTCCGGATTTTCGAAG
Organism: Lissotriton vulgaris; assembly: GCF_964263255.1. Lineage (NCBI taxonomy): Eukaryota > Metazoa > Chordata > Amphibia > Caudata > Salamandridae > Lissotriton > Lissotriton vulgaris. Next base: position 510,761 of record NW_028244737.1, on the reverse strand, counting down.
GACTTTGTTTATACTTGACCACAATTCCACTCCCTGTTTTGCCTTACTTACTCCCAAATAAAACCTCAATATTAACCCTATCCGGCCTCCCCGCTTCTGCTTCCGACCATCCCTCCGACACACACATTTATAACTGACAAACAGGGTCACCTTGTAGACTGCGCCTTTAGTTCCAGGGTCACACATCTCAGAACACTATGCATTGTTGTATCCTCTGTGCTCACACGAGACAACTCTTCTATCTAATTAAAATGTTGTTCTGCACCTCTGGCACAGTGCGATAAGCTTGCCATTTTATTATAAAAGCAGCGTCCATGCTGAAGTTTGTTTGAGGCTCACTTCCCGCCGGAGTCATCATAGAATGCTGCTGTGACTGAGATGCAGTTCCACTGTCCCCGACCTTCATCCTGAGAAGAAAGATAGCTATGTGGGAAGAAGTGTACAAGCTTGCACACTCAATATGGAGTGCATTTGTTAATGAATGAAGGCCAGCTTCCTGACATACAGTACTCATCTTTTTGATAACTGCAGTTCATGTTTTATTTACAAAGATTAGAGCTTTTCAATTAGCATTTGAAAATGCCTAATTGCATCTTCTCTTTGTGACAATTTGGGCTTGCAAAAGTTACAAATGAAAGGGTAGATCGGGTTCCAAAAATTCCTTGGGAATTTCAGAATCATGTTTGAGGTTACTGACATCATCTAGAACTCTGTAAGTTTAGGAGTTTAGATGAAATACTGTGAGCTGGCCAAACAGACCAACATTTAATGATTGTTTAAGAAGGCTCAGTCTTTTTAGTATGAAGTTTTGTTGTTCTAAAATAAATACACAGACAGACTAGATTGGTAGGAACCGTATAACATGGTGTCACCAACATTCAAGGTTTGGTACCTATTGCATGGGTTGCATGAGTAGTTTACTTGCATGTGCCCAAAGCTCAGTTATTAACTCTATATGGAGATGCCCATGGTGATAATTGTTTATCCTACTTTAGCTTAATAGGAAGCACCTATTTAGGTCTGTAGGTTAATCAAGCTTGATTGTTTAAAATTGCTTTTTCCTATAGTGCTTTCTTTTCTTAGAATACCATTCATTAAATATGTTGCTACCAGTTATTATTGCTCTTAATTGCAGACAAGCAGTAATTGCATTTAGCTAGACATGGGTTCGCCAATGGTGGTGGGAAAGTTACCTTTGTGGCTGAGGCACACAAAGTATATAGAAGTGAATTCTTTTTATCCCTGGGTTGATTTTCCAGTAGTCGATGCCAATTCATGCACATTTCACACATAAACAGACGTTGCAGTTCCAGCTGCATATAGACCTTATGAATATTTAAAAATACAATTTAGGTACCTGGAACATCATAATTGGTTTCAAGGTGCCCTCCCACATACAGTTCAAAATGTTAGACTGGGTCCTTTCAGTAATGAAGGGGTAACCTGGCCAGTGTTAGCAGATTAAACACCTTTTCTTAATGGACAGGCATGACACATTTGCACTTTTAAACCATTTGGTTAGACTGTATCAGCATCTGATGCAGTATGGTCTGCATATATTAACAACGGCCCCAGCAGAAACTGGTCAAGATCAGTTAGCTGTGCCTGCAGTTAGTACTATTACGATTGGTGCAGAGCAGGAATATCGACGGAGAAATATAGTGGGACCTAAATATGGCAGCAAAAATATCTTGGGGAAGAAATATAGACAACAAAAATATAGTTTACAAAAATATCGATTTATTAATAATATTAAGTATTTTAGTGTTTTTAAGTTTAAAGTATTTTATTCACCATGACACACCAAGACAAATACACAGCATCATAAAGTTCCCAGCAGCACCTAAGGATTAGACAAGTACAAAAGCCAACAATCACGGGTCACGGTGGTAGTCCAACCAGGCAGGTGAAAAAGTGCATAGGTCCGGTGCGACACAACATTTTCAAATAAACACCCCTCATCCCCCCCACCCCCCCCCCAACTGTCCCAACTCAACTCCCCCCCACCCTCCCCACCCGTCGTCCAGTGCATCACCAACTCCCCATGCGTATAACAAAATCAAAAGTCCTGAGGAAAGGGGGGACACCACAGCAGCTCATTGGTCTGGTATCGGTGGGTTCGTGAGTCGCAGGAGGCGAAGATACCTAGGGCAGGTAAGTTCTCTAAACTCGGTAAGCAGCAGAGCATGGAACGGTTGCCAAAGCTCGTTGAATTGGGCAATGTCCCCAGCCACCATAAGGGACATCTTTTCCATACCCAGCACATGCCACAACCTATGAAGCCAACCTGTGACAGTGGGCGGTGTGGCCGTGCGCCAGTGATTCAAAATATTCTGGACCGCAGAGCCTAAGGCAATTGCGATCTGTCTACCCTTCCTGGACTTCAGGGGATACATCAAGTCATTCGGGAGCCCCAAGAGGGTATATGCAGGGAAGCGCGGAAGCTCAGTATTGAAGTGAGAGTCTATTGCATCCAACACTTCTGTCCAATAGGCAGCTAAAAGGGGGCAGTCCCATAAGATATGTGTGAGAGTACCACGATGTCCACACTCCCGCCAGCATGCGACCGCTTTACTACGATCAAATTCGTGAATACGCTCCGGCGTGTAATACCAATAGGTAGTGACTTTAGTGAAAGTGTCAGTAAGGCCCACATGATATGCTGAGTGGCGTGCCCTGTAGGAAATCTGGTCCCACTCCTTAGGACTCAGCGTCCTCCCAAGCTCCCGCTCCCATCTCTCCCTCCCCGGGTTGTAAAAGTGTGTGGGGGGTAGCTGCAGAAACCTGTATAAATCCGTGATTAGCTTTGAATCTGACGCACGGGACACCAGCCATCTCTCACATGGCGAGAAAAGCCTATCTGCCGCTTCCCTAACCTGTGGCTGAAGGGCCCAGTGTCAGGCTTGCATATAATGGTGCCTCTCAGTCTCAGGAAGAGAAAACTCCTGACGGAACTGCGTGAAGGGAATAACCCCCTCAGGACCATACATGTGGCACAAAGCTCTACAACCTGCTTGCCGCCAATGCGCGAAGGCACCCTTCTCCATTCCGGGAATAAAAGCCGGGTTATCTACCAATGGGGAGAGAGGCGACGGGAACGAGGTAAGATCATATTTAAGGCATATTTAAGGCTCCGCGGGTGCCGCTTCGAGGGAGCGGTGGACACAGCAACTTTGGGGCTAATCTGTGGAGGTAAGGCGGGAGTGGGCGTGAGGTGCTAGCGGGGCTGCGAGTGTGCGGGGACTTCGATATCCAGAAGTCCCTGCAAGACCAAGGAAGAGCTTCCGGTCCGCTCTCCCTGCTGGCACGCCCCCCGCCCCCCACACGAGGCTACTTAGCGCTGGCTTGCCCTGCAACGGGTGGGAGACTTACTTGCCTGCGCACCAGTCCCTAAACAGATACCAGCGCCACCAGCACTTCCAGCGTCCCTGCTCTCAGCCCACATCTCGCAGCACCCGCTCCGCGGGTGCCGCTTCGAGGGAGCGGTGGACACAGCAACTTTGGGGCTAATCTGTGGAGGTAAGGCGGGAGTGGGCGTGAGGTGCTAGCGGGGCTGCGAGTGTGCGGGGACTTCGATATCCAGAAGTCCCTGCAAGACCAAGGAAGAGCTTCCGGTCCGCTCTCCCTGCTGGCACGCCCCCCGCCCCCTATATCTTAACTTCCGCCTCCCGCAGCGCGGGACGCAGCCCGGGCGAAGACAGGGCAAAGACTGGGCCGTTTGAGGCCGTTCGAGGACTGAGCGGTCTGGTCTGGGCCCCTTCTCTTACACCCTCGTCTCGCATCCTGGGTTCTGTGTTTGCCTATTCTCGTTGCCCGGGTTGCTAGCCATAGTTAGTCCACATGTGTACCCGCGTTACACGTAATAGGGCGGTCAAGGGAGGGTTGGTCCATAACGGGCCTATGGACGACTTCATTACGCGGACAAGCAAGGCGATAGATCATGAAATCAATAAATTGCAAACTAGAGTGTCCCTTGACTTGGAAGCGGCTAGGAAGCTGTCACTCGAATTTGCTTCCCATAAGAAATCCTCCCTTGGACACATAGCTTCTGTTACTTCCCCTAATCGCACTCGCATTCAGGAGGGCGTTATAACGTTGGCTGATGTTCACGATATGCCTGTTTTGCCCATCCCATCTCCACCTCTAGGTCTACCTGCTCTGCCTGATGGCCTGCCCATTGCTGAGGGTAGCCCTCTTGTTCCCCCCATCTCTTCTCCACAATCCTTTGATACATCTTTGGCCTCCACCTCATATGGCGGCCTCGATAACATCCCGGTGAATTCCAATAAGAGAAAACGTTCCCCCAGTCCAACCTCCCCACGGAAAAAAATGCCAATGCAGGGGGTTAACTTGTCTACCACTGATAACACAACAGCTGTTGCCAGTCCGGTTACGTCTTTCTCCTCCCCATTGGTGCCTTGTGGCGAAAATATCGTGGGGCAAGTCCCTTTAGATCCTGGATGCACCCTACCACCTGAGAGATCAGACCCGGGTTGGACTAATCAAGAAGGGAGGGAGAGGGAATTTATAGGAGTGGTTTGGGAGTCTTTAAAAAATCTTCTATCTCCCCTGGATTTAAGGCTTTCTCGTATAGAGAACAATCTCCTTGAGATGGAGAAAAGCATTATCGCCTTGGCCACTCTTGGCCTGAGAGGCCTTGAACGCCAGGGTCTGATCGACAGTAACATGGTCACACAGGTCCCTACCCCACCTCCCACAGCTATCCCTGGTTTGCCCCCTAATCCCACTGTGCCCTGCCCTACCCACCCTATTCCCAAACCCCGCACCAGGAGTCTCATTACTGCAAATCCGCCCCCCCAGCCCAGGGCTAACACCTCAAATGCTCCAACAACACAATCTCATATTGGCACTACATCAGCTGCACTGAGAGATCAGAACTCAGTTAGCTCTAGTTCCCGCCCTGCCCAGGCCCCTCGGAACAACACTACATCAGCTGTACCGAGAGTTCAGAACTCGGTTAGCTCTAGTTCCCGTCCTGCCCAGGCCCCTCGGAACAAACCCCCTACTCATTCTGCTGGGGGTCCTCATACCAGGAGTAATTTCCGAGGAGGTTACATCGATCTTCCTCCTGAAGCAAATGATTATATGGTGGTTTTGACGGGTGTCCCGGAATTAGAAAATGGCCAATACGAAGACCAGCACTCCCTACGCAATAAAGTTATGCATTGGCTTAATACTTATAGACCTATCCCCAATGGTAGGAGGAGTAGAGTCTTAACGACACGAAGAGTTCCGTGGGTGGGAACCACGAGGAAATCGACCCCCGGTGACTGTATAGTCGTAACCTTTGATGATGTCTATACGGCCAAACATATCTGTTCTCCTGGGAATCAAGACTGGCGTTCCTCTATTGCTCCTAGGGCTTTGTCATTCTTCTATCCCCCCCGTGCTGTATGCCCGCAGGGGGGTTTTTGGCCTACAGTTCCCCAACAGCCTAGTTGGGGATACCCTCCCAATGTGTATAATCCAAACAGTGGCTGGCTTGGAACTGTATCTTCAATTAGGCTTGGCAGCCTGGAGGATGTCGACTGACTCCTAACGCCCCCAGTAACTGCACTAACAAGTAATCCCAACGGTCTTACACTAGAGGCGGGGAGATCGTCTTTGGCGACTACCGTGGGTGTGACTAGTACTGCCCCTCCGACCCAGTCTTCAACTCAGGTCCCCTTTATACAGGATCGGGTGCACCTTCCCTCAGCTGTTTGTTCTCCTATTACTCCCTTAGCCTTAAGCATGACTGCCCCCGATGCCTCGTCACCTGCAGCTTCTCTCCAATCTTCCAGGGTTGATGATATCCATGTCGCCATTCCAGTTTCTGAGCCACAGTCCGGTAAGACCTTGGCAGGTGTTCCCCAGCTTAAAATCCTAAGCTGGAATGTGGCAGGGCTCGCCCGGAACTTTGACAAACCTGACTGGATTTCCTTCATGGAGCCTTTTGGGATCTGCCTCCTACAAGAAACTTGGTGCCTGGAACCTGTGCACAGGGTCGGCTTCACGACCTACTCTGTGCCGGCCTCCAGGTCCAAAGGCAGTAAAGGCCGTCCTTCTGGTGGCCTTCTCATCTGGGTTAGTGTATCGCTGGGGCTCACAGTAAAACATATAAATTCCCCATCCCCAGATCTTTTGAGACTCACTATCCAATGCCCGGGGGGCAAGACTCTAGAGCTTTTTAACCTGTATTTCAGGGGGGCCAGGGCGGGGAACTCGAGCCCCTTGTCTTTAACTGGAGTTGAAGAGGAGCTAACTGGCTGCAACATTGACTCCTTCATTATCCTGGCCGGGGATTTTAATTGTTGTTTCGAGCCTCTGGCCAGTGATGACACTTTGGACACATGGGAGGACGATGCCAAGAGAGGCATTCCCTTGCTTGCTCTTGACCCCATTAAGAAATGGACACAAAATGCCATTGATATTAAGGCACTTTGCTTGGAATACGCCCTCAGAGCCACTAATGGCCGTTGTAAGTCAGATACTGGGGGTGCGCACACATTCAACAGGATTGGACACACCTCTAGAATTGATTACGTGCTGGTAAACTACAACCTGTGGGAATATGTCCTTGATATGGTTGTCCAACAATCCACGGATAGTGACCACAATCCCCTGGTCCTCTCGCTTGCTCTCCCGTGGGACACAGGGGCCACAGCATTATCCCGGCTAACTTGGAAATCATCCCATGAAGTTGTTCCATCTAACTGCGGGAGGCAATTGAAATGGGCTAAGGTTGCTTCCGATGTTACAAGAATGGCCCAAGTAAAGTCCATAATGATGGAAGCTAAGTGTATCGTAGGCACGCTGGACTCCGATACCCCTATCCTCGTGCCATTTGTGGAGACCATTGTATCACTTAGTAATCTCTTCTTGGTTCCTGAGGGGAGGGGGGGGTCAAAGCGGAGAAACGAGACTAGGGGTAGAGATCAATGGTACTCCCACTCTTGCCGTCAAGCAAAAAGTGAGCTAATCCTGGCGGTTAGTGCTAAAGACCCGGCTCTGATTTCTCTAGCTAGGAAAAACTACAAGAAGACCCAAGCTGTGGCAAAGGTCACGCACGAAACTAACTTCTGGAGTGATTTAATGGAGGCTGGCTCTAGAAAGGACTCAAGGGCTTTCTGGTCTCTGATTAGAGGCAGGGACAGGCCTGTTGACTCCCTGCTAACATGTAACATCACAGGGGAAGTTTGGTTGGCCCACTTTTCTAAACTCTACTCTAACTCCTTGGGGGTTTTGGGTCCAAGTAGGGGTACTAGTCATATAGTGCCAGATAATAGCTCTCATTCTGGCCCCACTTTTTCATCTAGGGAGGTGGAAATAGCAATCAGGTGTATCGTCCCCAATAAGGCGGCAGGCCCAGATGGAGTCCCTGGTGACTTGCTTCGTAGCAACGTAGAGGTCTGGAGCCTATATATTGCTAGACTCCTGAATGAGGCACTGGTGGGTGGCGGTTTCCCGGATTCTTGGAGGGGTGCGGAAGTCGTCCCCATTTTTAAAAAGGGCTGCAGGGACGACCCTGCCAACTACCGACCCATAAGTCTGCTTGATTCCACTCAGAAGGTAGCAGGGAAGGTAGTTTTGGGTAGGATCTTGCAGTGGGCCGAGGAAATGCAGGTTTTGTCTGACTTTCAGGCCGGTTTCAGATCCGGAACCGGTACGATTGAGCAGACATTCCGGTTCCTAATGCTTTATTGGAAAGTGGTCAAACTGGGCAAGGGCAGTCTGTATCTCGCTTTCATCGATTTACGGACTGCCTTTGACCTTGTCCCACGCAACCAACTGTGGGCTGTACTTGAGGGTATGGGTATGCCCGCGTACTTGTTGGCCTTAACCATCAAATTCCATGAAAGCAACTTTGCCCAAATTAGATGGGGTCAGCAGGGCCAAAAAACATCTCGGATTCCTGTTGACAGGGGCGTCCGCCAGGGGTGTGTGCTAGCTCCCACTCTGTTTTCTTTATATCTAAACGGAGTGGTAGAGCACCTTCTCCAACTACCAGCAGATGCTCCCTCCCTGGCGGGCAGAAAGATACCAACGCTCCTGTTCGCAGACGATACCCTGTTGATTTCGAAATCCCCGAAGGGCCTCCAAACCCTGTTAACGAGGTTCCAGGGTTTTTGCGACGCAAGGGGCTTGGCTATTAACATCAGTAAAACCAAGTTCCTTGTGCTGAATCCCCCCAGGAAGACAGTCTACCTGCCATCTATAGACTCAGTACCTTTAGAAAGGGTCAGGGAATTCGATTACTTAGGAATCAGACTCTGCGATTCCATGTGTTGGAAGGCGCACCACCAAAAAACCATTTTGACACATAGGAGGGTTACGGGCGCCCTCCTAAAAGAACATCGGGCCTCACCCCTTAAACCCATTGGGGTGATACTTGATATCTACAAGGCAAAAGCTGTGAGTGCGGCATTGTACGGGGCTGAGTTGTGGGGTACCCAGAAATTTGATACCCTATCCCATCTGGAGAACAAGTTCCACAAAGACCTAATGCGGCTCCCCCACAGCTCTCCCACTCTACCCCTTCTACTTGATACAGGAACACGATCCATAGCCGATCAGGCCAAGTTACGTCCCCTCCTTCTGTGGGCCCGTATATGGAATGTCCCTGAACTTTCAAGTTATGCGGATGCACTAAGCGAACTTCTTTCAACCCCGGGCTGGTATAAGATCGGTTGGCTCCTTGGAGTAAAGCGCCTCCTTTGTGACTTAGGCCTGGATGACGCTTGGGCCAATAGATCTTCACCACCTAAACAACTGATAAAGAAAATATTCTGGACGTGGGTGGATAACGAGAGAGTGTCCCATCCGAATCTGTGCAGATCAGCTGAGGAGTTTTTGGCTATCAAATGCCGTCCCTTCAGAGAACCCTACCTTGATGTGATTTCGAATCCAGCAGATAGGGCGTTGTATTTCAAATTTAGGGTTGGGGTTTTGCCCTTGGGCACAAGGACAGCTAAATGGAAACCACCATGGCAAACTATAGAAACTTGCCCTTTCTGCACGACCAGGGTTGAATCCATTCCCCATTTGTTGTTCGAATGCCCAGCCTATGCTGCTCCCCGTCGCAGATGGTTGAAACCGCTCTGCGCGAGGCTGGGCACTCGGTCACACTTGGAGGCCTTGCATCTGTTAAGATCAGACCCTCACCCACTGTTTGCGTGTGGCCTGGCAAAATTTCTGGGGTGGGCTTGGAGGATAAGAACCGCGAGGAGAATGATCCTCCAGTAAGGATGCCAACCTACATTTCAGTGGCCCGGTTGCTTTTTGTATGTGTCCCTTCCCCATTATTCCTTTTCGAAAATGATAATTATGTACTTGCACAAATGCTTTTAGAATGGTTGTTATCTATTATGTTGTATATTTGTAGCGCCCTCTTCTGAGATTTTGTCAATTTTGATGTACAACTGTTTTTATGCTCACATTGATTTTTACTGTAATGCTTTTATGAAATGAAATATTTCGAAATAAAGCTATACATTACATTACAATTTAAGGCAAGTAGCGTCCCAAACTCGCAAAGGCACCCTAGTGATGAAGGAAGCATACAAGTTTTTAGGTCGATGGGAGCGGTGCAAAAACGGAATCTCCTGCAGAGGCCTACCTGCCACCGCCTGGTCCTGGAAAAGCCAGTGCTTATCAGACTCCTATCTGCACCACTCCACCAGGTACCGCAGTTGCGCCGCCTGGAAGTACTTACGAAAATCCGGAATGCCCAGACCCCCCGCCTCAGGAGACAAAAGAGACAAGGCCCTGCGCATCCTGGGCTTCTTCCCCTGCCAAATGAAGCGGGCCACATCTGACTGCAGCTGCGAAATCCACCCAACCGGCGGCTGAAGCGGCAATGCCCTGAACAGATAGAGAACCTGGGGCAAGATGGTCATTTTAACGGCAGCAATCCGTCCTAACCATGAGAGAATCCCGCGGTTCCAGCGGGCCAGCTCCTCTCTGATCTTTGCTCCCAAGGCCGAGTAATTTGCCAAAACCATAGCCTGCAAGGTGGGCGCTATCTTGATCCCCAGATACGGTACCGCCTCCGAAGACCAAAGCAGGGGGAACCCACCCTGTAGATATTCCCTGGTGGCTGGGTCCAGAGAGATGTCCAGGGCCACCGATTTCCCTACATTCATCTTAAAGCCGGAGACTGCACCAAAGGCGGCGAGTTCCTGTACACAAGCCGGTAGGGCCGTCCGGGGTGTATCTATTGTGAAGATGACATCATCAGCATAAAGGCTGATCGCATGAGTGAATCCCCCCATTCGTATCCCTTCCACTGCCGGGTTATCCCGGACTCGCTGGGCCAACGGCTCCATGTATAAAGCAAAGAGCAGGGGCGAAAGTGGGCAACCCTGCCTAGTGCCTCTCTCAATAGTGAAGGCCCTGGAAGTATAACCATTCACACGGACTACGGCCGTTGGTTCTTTATAGCAGTTGAGGACCATAGTGCGAAACTTCTCCCCGATGCCAGCCTTCACTAATACCTGTTCCAGGAAGGGCCAATGTACTCGGTCGAACGCTTTCTCCGCGTCTACCGCCAGCATCATCCTCTCCCCAGGAATCCTAGAAGCCTTCTCCAGCAGATGGACCACCCTTTTAGTGTTATCAAGTCTGCCTCCCTGGGACGAAGCCAGCTTGATCCGGATCTATCAGACCGGGCATGTGGAGTGCTAGGCGACTGGCCAGAATCCCGGTATAGAGTTTCAGGTCTACATTCAAGAGGGATATCGGTCGGTAGGATCCACAATGTTTGGGATCCTTTCCAGGCTTAGGAATAACTGCGATGGAAGCCCCGAGGAGATCAGGCGGGATGGCACCAGGTTCCGCGAAAGAGTTAAAAAGGCGAGTGAGGACAGGAGCTAAGGTCGTGCAAAACGTTTTATAAAAAAGGGCGGAGTAGCCGTCCGGGCCCGGTGCTTTGCCGTGTTTAAGTTTGGCAATGGCCGAGACCACCTCCTCAATTCCGATGTCCCTATTCAAGTGCTCGGCTTGCAGGACGTCTAAGGATGGCAGGGTGATCCAATCCAGGTAGGAAGATATGGCCGTCACATCCGGCGGATCCCCGGTGTAGAGGGTTTCGTAGAATCCTCGGAACACCGCCGAGATGCGGGCATCCTCCGTCTCTACATTTCCACCGGAGTCGAGAATCTCCTTCACCGACTGGCTCTGCCGCGCAGCCCGAAGCCTATTGGCCAGCAGCTTACCGCAGCGGTCTCCCCCTGTGTAAAAGGCATGGCGCAGCCGAAGGGCCGCGTATTCTGCCCGATCCATGTCCAAGGCTGCCAGAAGCTTCCTCGCCTCTTTCAGCTGCCGCCAGATCCTCGGGGCCCCGGTCCTTCTATGGATCAACTCAAGTTCCCGAACCCTACCTGTAAGCTCCTCCCTCTTGGCCTGCCGCTCTTTGTTTTCGGCCGCGGAGACCGACATAAATTCCCCTCTGAGGACGGCTTTTAATGCCGCCCACTGCGTGGCCCGGGTGGTGTCGTCATTGTCATTGTGCGCCAGGTAGTCACGGGTAACCTTCTCGATACGGTCCACTACCGCCTTCCGATGTAAAAGGGTATCCCTGAGGCGCCAGGTTCTCGAGGGGTGGGCAGTAGGGGGCAGGCACAACGAGGCCTCAACAGGAGCATGGTCCGACAAGGATAACACTCCCATGTCAGCCGATGAGACCAATGTTTTCACCGGGTCGTAACTAAAAGGTGATCAAGCCGTGCATAGGTCTTGTGTGCATGAGAGTAATACGAATAGTCTCTATCTGTGGGGTGTAGATGACGCCAGAGGTCAAGGAGATCTACTTCCGTGAGCCGTGTCCTACAGCCGGCCGAGAATTCCCCAACCTGTGGAGAGCGCTGCGCTGACCTATCTACTGCGGAATCGAAAACCATATTAAGATCCCCACCAAGAATGATATGTCGGTCTGGCGAAGCAGTGACATCTTCCACAGCTGACTGTAGGAAACGTTCCTGCCTGTCATTAGGGCTGTAAAGGGAGCCAATCGTGAATGTGAGGCCCCCAACTCTGAACCTATGTGCCAGTAACCTCCCCTTCTGTTCAGCAAACTTGTGAAGATGCACCCCCTTAAAATGTCTGGCCACCAGAATCGCCACCCCCGCAGTCTTCGTGTTGCAAGTGGAGAAAAACTGAAGTGGGAACTTGTGAGATCGCAGCCTGTGTGTGTCCCGCGCCAGCAAGTGTGTTTCCTGAAGAAGGCAAATGTCTGCATGAGCATTTTCTAACAGTGAGAGCACCACACGCCGCTTAACAGGGTTGTTCATTCCCCTTACATTTAGCGTCAGGACCTTAAAAGTGTAAGGAGGCATGTTGGGTAGAGTGCAAGAAAGCGTATGTACAGCGTGCGGATGCCATGGAAGGTGTGTAGACCCCCCCCCCTTCCGGAAACCAAGCAAAGGTCAAGAATAAGCATATGAGCCCCCGGCCCTCCCTCCCTGGCAACCCGCTGCATGCTGCGAACTCCAGCGCGTCCGTGGGCTGTCCTAAGTAACTTAGCACCAGGCAAGAGTCCTAACGCAATCGGGCTATTCCCTACACACCAGCCAACCTCACAGTCCACCCCCACACCCACCTCCCTACCGCCTCTGAGTGAGACAATGTGGAGAAACACAGGCAAAGCAGCAATTCCTAGCACAGTGCACTGGACAACCCCTACCCCACTCCCAACTCCCACAACCCCACCCGAATCCCCAACACCCCAACAAAACCCCTCCCCCTCCCAAAACACCGTCCCCGTCTCCTCAAGAAAGGAGACAGGGAACCATTGTCCAAGCCCGGCCAAACAGGCAAGTCTATGGAAAAGTCTCAAAAGTGGACGTCCAGCCACCACACAACCTTCGCTCCCCCCCCCAACCCCCCCAGGCCCCCAAACCTGCGATTCAAAAAGAGGCGATGTCGATCTCCCCCCGGAGAGTGTCTAGGCGGTCAAGGCAACCTCTTCTGTCGCCGTTTCTCTGGCGACCTCTCTCACAGCATCAGCCATATCAGCCCGGATAGTTGGTGAGTTAGGCCTCCCTGAAGAGGCCGGGGACCCGCGGCCCGGAACCGACTGCCAGCCATCCCTGGTGACCCGGCGTCGACGCGGAGTGGGAGCATCCTCGTCAGTGGCCGTGATACCCAGCACAGTACAGGTATCCTGGAGGGAACGCAGCTGATGTAAGATCCCGTTCCAGCGGAAGACGATACGAAAGGGATGGCCCCACGAGTACTGAGTATCATGTTCCCGCAAGAAGTCAGTCACAATTTTAAAGGACTTTCGTTTCTGTAGGGTAACCACCGAGAGATCTTGAAAGAGGGCCACCCTATGACCTCGGAACTCCAAGGAAGGCTTTGTCCGGGCCACCCGCAGGATCCTTTCCTTCAGAGGGTAGTCCGGCAGGTAGGCCAGAAGATCGGGGGGAGGCGCCGGGGCTCTGCGCCGTGGGCCCACTCTGTGTGCCCTATCAACCCTAAGCGAAAAATCAGTCGGCTCCCCCAGAATCTCTCTGAACAGCTCTCGCAGATAGTCCGCCGCATCCTCCCCCTCTTCTCCGAGAGGAACGCCCCGGACCCGGATGGTGTTCCTCCGGGAACGGTTCTCGAGGTCCTCCACATGGGATTGGAGATCAATCTGCTGGTCGCGAAGCCTGATCACTTCCTGCTGGAGCTGCGTGAGTTCCTCATCTCTGGCGTGGCCCGCTTCTTCTACAGAGGAGACCCTCTCTCCCAGGCCGTCGACCTCCCGCCGAACCTCTCTCACCTCTCCCGCCACTTCCTGCTTGAGCGTCTGGAAGTCCTCTCGCAAGGAGCTAAAAAGCGACTTGAGGAACGACCTGGTCACCGGCGGCTCCCCTCCGCTCGCCCCCTGCGAGCCGCTGGACTGGCCTGGGGAGTGCTGTCCGCGGTCTTGCCGTGTATTGCCCCTGTTCAGCATTTCCGGTAGGGTGCGATCACCTTTCCTGGTTCCTTTATTGCCGGCCATTCTGGTGATGGGGGAAGACGTCCGATCCCCACTAGCAGTGGCGGCGTGTACTAAACCACCTGGCCCCCAGCCAGTCGTCCGTTCCGGGGAGGTAGGCCTTCCGCCCGCTTACTCCGTCGGTTACCAATCGCACAGGTTCACCCGGGACCTAGCTGCGGCCGTTAGTCCCGTCACCCGATCAGCCCTGGTGAGCCGAGGGTCCTGGAGTGAAGCGTCACTTCCCCACGCATCCGCTGCCAGCACGTACTCCATGCACTGCGCGTCTCAGCAATGCAGCCACAACAGCCTGGGTCAGCCCGGGGGGGAGAGAGAGCAAACCCCCGTGTCCCACAATACCACCAGTCTCAAGGATAGGATGGATCCACTGCACAATCACCAGCAGGCCAGACACAGATCTGCCACGGCACAGGCCCACAGGTGCTCTGCCACTCCCACTCTCCGCCAAGGGGAACCAATACGGGGGAGGGCGGACCACACCCCTTGTGTGCTCCGACAGGAAACCGTGGTCTATGGCCCCCTTACTGTGGCAGCCGCCACGCACCGAGACCGGCCCACGCAGGCTCCCAGGCTCTCCACCACTGTCAGGCGCTGCCCCCTTCCATCTAGACAGCACCAGGCCGGAGGAATGGGCTTCCGCTTCTTCAAGGGTCTATGAGCCTCTGGCGTCCCCAGTCACGTCAGTGCGCCACCTTGTGTCCCTCGGGGCTCCAACCCCAGCCAATTCCGCCTCTGCACCAGGCTTAACGACACGTAGACAACAGTCCCACAATAGTGTCTCCAGGCCACAGCCAAGCACTCCGCAGTCAGCACCCGGCCAGGTCCCGCTGTATTCACCGGAAGGGAGCCAGCAAGACCCCAGGGGCCGACGCTTCAGTGGCGCCCGAGATCCCCATCTGGCCCGAGTCCCGCTGCCCAGATCCCGCTACTCCTCTTGCGGCGTCGGCGGGCGGGACAGTCCTGTGTTGCGGTCCGGCACGGCAGCCCCCCGGGACTCCCGGCACCACTCCAGCCCCATCCGCGGCTGCAACTCCGGCCGCCTCTCTTGTCCGGGGCCCGACCCTGCGCCACCTCAGCCGCCTCAGCACCGTGCCACCTCCAGCGGCTCCACACCGCGGCCGCAGACGGATCCGCGCAGAGCCCCGTACCTCCCCAAGCTGCGATGGCGGCCTCCTCCGTGCGACGCCACAGGCTCGAGTCAGCCCACTGGGCGGGCTTAGCTGCGCTTCTGGTCGGCTGCAAGGCTCTCGAAGCTCGGGTCAGCTTCACCGTCTTCCGTCGGTGCCTTCCAGATCGCAGGTTTCGCCCGCAACAAGATCCGCCAGTCACCTGCTGCACCCGCCGTCGCCAGCAAGCCACAGAGGGGGGAGATCAGCTCTGCAGAAGGTGTTTAGGGGCCCGGGCCGGAGGAGATCGCCAAGGTCGCGTCCTTCTACGCCGCCATCCTGGCCACGCCCCCCTATTTTAGTGTTTTTAATGAGAATTGTTTGTCATTTTATTATATTTTATAGAATTCTACTAGCTATTAATTTATTTTAAGTTTAATTCTGCGTGTTTAGTTCCGTAGCGGGTTATGGGTTTATAGGGGGATAATGTGGGAAGTAATTGAATTATATATATTTAAATAATAATTTATAGTAGTTAATTTTTTTTTTAAATTAGAATATTGCGTTTTTAGTTCCGTAGTGGGTTGTGGGTTTATAGGGGAATAGGGTAGGATGTAATTTAATTATATAAATGTACTGAATAATTAATGTGTTAATTAATTAATAATAGTTTAATAATGTGTTAATTAATTTCAAGTAGTCAATAATTAATTATGGTAATTGTTTGAATAATTTTAGGTGTTTTGGTGTTTATATGTGTAAATGGTGTGAAGGGTGGTAAGTAATTACATTTTAATTGATTAATTATTGAATATTTTTAAATTAATTACCATTAATTAGTAATTAATAATTGCGATTGATTAATTGATTTTAGGTGTGTGTTGTGGTGTTTATATGTGTAACCGGTGTGAAAGGTGGTAAGTAATTAATTATTTATTGATTAATTAATAAATATCAATAAATTATTTTTTATTAATTAATTAGTAATTATTACATTTAATTGTGTAATTAATTTTAGGTGTGTTCTGGATATTATAGTGTTAGATAATGTGTAATTAATTATGTTTTATTATCTTTGTTAATATATTTAAATGTATATATTAATTATGTTAATATTGGAAATTACATTTTATAAAAATGTGGATGGTTTTGTTTTTTATTTTTTTGGAATCCAGCGCTTTCCCTACTGTTGCAATCACTGTAGTGGAAATAGTATTTTTTACCCCTACGCTATCCAACGCTTTCCCTACTGTTGTACTCATTGGAGTGGGAATAGTAATTTTTACCCCTCCTCGATCCAGCGCCTTCCTTACTGTTACACTCAGCTATCCAATGCTTTCCCTACTGTTGAACTCATTGGAGTGGGAATAGTAATTTTTACCCCTCCTCTATCCAGCGCTTTCCTTACTGTTATGTTATGGTAAATGTTTTTTAAAGCAGACAGCTTCCCCAGCAAAGAGGCGTCCCAGCGCTAACAAATCTAACTGGAACAGGATCCCCTGAGAGCTAGCCAAACAATATCCAGAAGACTATGTTAAAGGGAAATGGAGGGTTTTAATTGCTTTCCTGAAGACTAGCATGTCCTCCATTCCACGGATATGGGCCGGCATGGAGTTCCATAGCTTAGCTGCCATGAACCGAAACAAACGACCACCAATGCGGCAGAATTTAATCCGTGGTACAGTCACCAGGTATTGTCCTAGCGAGCGCAGGATACGGTGAGGGACATATGGGGTCAGAAGGGTACATAGAAGTTCCGGGCTCCCAAAATTAATGATCTTAAACACCAGACACAGAGCTTTGAACTGAATCTGGGCATAAATTGGAAGCCAATGTAACCCTTTGATCGTAGCTCTGACCAAACATCGGCGGGGAAGTCCCACCAAAATCCTAGCTGCCAAATTTTGGACTCGTTGGAGTCGTTGAATCTCCGCTTTATTGGCCCCCAGGAGTAGCACACTAGCATAGTCCAATCGGGATAAGATGGTAGATTGAACAATGAACTGTCGTACTGCTGGTTCAAAGAACTTCAGAAGAGGATTAAGGCCTCTTAGCAAGCCCATACATGTGGCAGCCATTAACTTAGTATGGGTCTGGAAGCTGAGCGAGGAGTCCATCCAAACTACCAAGTTCTTAACCAAGGTCTTAGATGTTGGCATAGTCCCTAAGGATGCCAGCCACCAATGCTCATTCCAAAGAGCGGTATTTTTCCCCACCAGCAGGACCTCAGTCTTGGTCGCATTAAGCTTAAGACAATTATCTGCCATCCATTGGGCCACTGCTGCCAGCCAGTCTCTGAACCTAGTGGCCGATGTAGATGGCCCCTCAGCTAGAGTGATCACAAGCTGGGTATCATCAGCATATGATACCATCGTTAGGTCCCAGTTCTTTGCCACAGCCGACAATGGCTGGACATAAAGATTGAACAGAGACGGGCTTAGTTCTGAGCCTTGAGGAACCCCCTGGCCTATAGAATGGGCTTGGCAAAGAAACGGCGGGGCTGATACCCGGAAGGATCTGTCCCTCAGAAATGACCTGAACCATTCTAAGGCGGTTCCGGTAATCCCTATGGCCTCTAAGCAATGTAAAAGAATGGCATGTGATAGCGTATCAAAGGCAGCGCTGAGATCCAGCAGGATCAGCGCTGCACTCTGACCGGCATCTCAGATCGATCGCAGATGTTCAGACGTGGCTAGCAAGGAAGATTCGGTGCTATGGCCAGGTCTAAAGCCATCCTGTGATGGGTCCAGAATATTATGGAGGCTCATGTATTGGGAAAGAACATTATTCACATGGGCCTCAGCAATCTTCGCCACCCACGGGAAGAGAGAGAAATGTCTAAAATTCTCCGGTTTTGAAGGGTCCAACGTGGGTTTCTTAATGATAGGGGAGACCCAGGCCTGCTTCCAGGTCTCCGGAACAATGGCCATGGAGAAGGACAGGTTGATTATCTCGCCTAGCGGATGTTGGAAGACCATAAATGACTCAATGAATTGTGCCGGTCTCATAGGATCTAACGGGGACCCAGATTTAATTTTGCCACATAACCTAATGAGGTCTTTGCTAGACATCTCCGGGACTAAAGCCAGAGTGGGGCCCTCAGCCTTTTCCCCATCAGAGGTAAATGAAGATTGGGGAAGCTGCGGGAAAGATTGATACATTTTATGTACTTTTTCAATGAAAAAGGTAGCAAGTTCCTCGCACTGCTGTGCAGATGTTATAATAGTAGAGGTGGCTCTATCACTTAAGTTCATTTACAATTTTAAAAATACATTTGGTAGGGTTAGAGCGGTTTTTAATTTCTTCCGCGTAAAATGCAGCACGTGCAGAACAAATAGCTTTATGGTACCGCTTTATTTTAGTCAAGTATATTATTTTGTCTACGCCATTGTACTCCCTTCTCCATACTCGCACTGCCCTCTTACAATGTTTCCTCAGGGCTCTCAATGACTCACTATACCATGGGCTTGAGTTAGACGTACGCCCCTTTGTCCATTTGGCCGGAATGAGAGTATCCAGACCTCCAGAGAAAAGCGCCCAGGGCCACTTGAAGATCTTCTGATTTAAGTTTGTGCCAGGGCCTCTTTAGGACCAGGCGCTCCATATCTGGCCTGAAAGGCTCAATGATGTCCAGCTTAATTTCAATTAAATGATGATCTGTCCATCCCATGGGCTTAGGCGGAGTTATACTCGCAGCCGGTCTATTGGAAAAGACAGGATCTAGTATATGTCCGGCAATATGAGTAGCCTCTGGTATTAGTTGTTCGAGCTGTAAGGCAGCCAGATCCGCCAGCAGATTATAAATGGTTGAGTCTTGGGTTTGATCAAAATGGAGGTTCAAGTCTCCCAGAATCGAAAAATTGGCGGAACCCGCCACCAAGGAACTGACTGTCTCTAATAGTGCCTCGATAAACTTGGCCGCCGGCCACGGAGGACGGTAAACATTCAATCCTGAGAAGGTAAAATGTGCACTTATTTCAATCCTGAAACGAGCACATTCACACCCCCAGATGTCTTCCTTAGTGTAATCCCCCTATTTCTCGGGATCGAGGATAACGGCAAGAACAACCCACGCAAACAAATGTACTTCTATGTGCTTGTTTAATGCTCACAATTACACATAGAATAGGGAAAACAAATAGAAAAGAGCGATTCAAGTCTCGCAATGTAAGGTCTCTCATACGTTACCCATCAGCCGTTGGCTCCTAGTTCTTAGAGCCGTGATCCAACCGTCCTCTGCATGGACACCGGTCCCGGTGTCCGGCCAACAGAGGACACAGTGCAGAGAAACGGCCGAAAATGCCGATCGTAACGACTGATGGAGGAGCACGCTGAGGAGTCCTCTATAATCCGCAATATACCTCGGGAACACCAAGCCAGGTGCTTTACCGATGGTTCAGTAACAATAACCGAACAACCCAAAACAGAGACGCAGCAACCACCTCCCCTGGTGGGCGTCTCTGTTCCTGTCCGTCTCGGGAGCGTAGAAACCAACGCTCGACCAAGACTCCACTGATGCAAAGTGAAACGAGAAGCCGCTCGCTTTCGGGTAACTTTACCGTAGTTCCAAACTGCGGTACTTACTCCAACGTCGAACTAGACACAGCTCCTTGCTCCCGTGAACACTGAACTAGCGGGACACAACGGACAGCCGCTCTGGAATCAAAATATTCGACAATGTCCCTTCGGCCCATGCGCCTTAAGTACTCATTTCCGGGTGCGTGACGCACACGCTTGGCATGCCGGATCTTGTAGTTCCTGAGCCTTCCGTGCCGGGATCTGTCCTCTGTACGGAGGTAGAGTTCAGCGCTCACCCGCGCCCCGTAGATCTTGACACTTAGTAAAGGAACAGGGATACGGAGCTTTATAAATTATGGCTATGTCACCACCCCTGGAGTCCCTGTTAATGGTGTTAATTAGGTACCCAGTGGGAAGGGTAAGGCTGAGAATCCCCGCCATATCGTCCCGTAGCCATGTTTCACAAAGAAAAAGAACATCTGGCAGTTCCTCAGTAAGAAACAACTGCACCTCCATATGGTGCTTAACAAGAGACCTAACATTTAATTGGTATACCTTGAGCAGCATTTGGTGACCTCCTCTTCTACCATGTCCCACCCGACACGGTGCTGGGGTAGAAAACCCACACATCCTACAATTCAAGCTGGTCTCACCGAGCTGAGTTAGAGGGGCCCCACAGCTCTCATAGCTTCGATTTAACGCAATAAGCGTCTCCCTATCGTAGTGCATGGGTTCTGAACGGGCTGGGCCAGGGATTCTGGTGAGAGGCGATGTCTTGGCGATGACGGGCGCAGACGGGCTTGCCTTCGGCGCGCCGCCGGCACGCCCGCAGCGCCCGCCTGCTGCGCCGTCGTTTGATGGTTGCCATTTATAGGAGCAGGAAGAGGGCGGGAGTCTACAATCAACTATACCGCCACCTCACAATCCTTCTAAGATGGCGCCCGTGTCTATCCCCGATCAGCACCTCATTGGCTGCAAGGGATCGCGGTGGCACTGTGGGTGAGGAAACACACAGCACGTGTTTCAGAAGGTGTTAGAAATCAAATAAGTGAGTTTTAAAATCAAAACACTTTAAAAATAAAACACCCCAGCTTTCCCGGTAGAGCCTCAGGAAAACAACATACAATATTCACAGATTTTAGAGCGAACAGCTAAAGGTAATAGCACGCCTAACTTTCCCGGCTGAGCCTCAGGAAAGTGCCAAAAAGATCTGATGTTACACTCACTGGAGTGGGAATAGTAACATTTACCCCTCCGCTATCCAGCGCTTTCCCTACTGTTGCACTCACTGGAGTGGGAATAGTAATTAGTTGCACTCATTGGGGTTATAATAGTAATTTTTACCCCTCTGCTATTCAGCGCTTTCCCTACTGTTGCACTCACTGGAGTGGGAATAGTAAATGTTACCCCTCCGCTATCCAGCGCTTTCCCTACTTTTGCACTCATTGGAGTGGGAATAGTAATTTTTACCCCTCCGCTATCCAGCACTTTCCCTGCTGTTGCACTCACTGGAGTGGGAATAGTAAATTTTACCCATCCGCTATCCAGTGCTTTCCCTACTGTTGCACTCATTGGAGTGAGAATAGTAATTTTTACCCCTTCGCTATCCAGCACTTTCCCTCCTGTTGCACTCACTTGAGTGGGAATAGTAGTTTTTACCCCTCCCCTATCCAGCGCTTTCCCTACTGTTGAACTCATTGGAGTGGGAATAATAATTGTTATCCCCTTGCTATCCAATGTTTTAACTACTAATGTTTTCATTTTCTTATTAAATGTATGTATAATTTTTTTTAAATAGTTTGATGTGTTAATTAAATTTAGAATATGTTTTTTATTTTAAATTATGTATATATGTGTTTATTTTTATATAATTACAAAAGTTTATAAATTAAAGATAAAATGTATTTAAGTAAATATATGCATATGTACATTTTCTGTGTGTTTATATTTATTACATTAAGTTTATTTGTTATAATTAGTTAAAATATATATTACATTTAATTTATTTTGTTAATATTACTAGTATTTAATTAATTTAATTTAAGTTGTTATTTATTAAAATCGATATTTTTTACATTATATAGTTTACATCGATATTTTTGAGTCAATATTATTGTACTTACCTATTTAACCCTTTAGTTGCTGCCGTGGGCCAACGGCCGTCGCGAGCACTACCATGGTAGTGCTGCGCACTTCCGTTAGCTGACGCAGCCCTGCCGCGGTAAACTAGTTAAATATAGGGGGTCTATATTTTTGTAATTGATATTTTTACATCAATATTTTTTTCATCTATATTTTTAACTTACAGACATGCTTGAGTCTAAACACAAACACACTTGTGTCAACACTACCAACTTAGTGATCCGCATAGCTGGGGGTACCAGCGGTTACACATATGTTTTCTTCAATGAAGGATAAACAGTGCAAAAAGCATATAAATCACATTTATATTCCAATGCTGAAATATTTATGGTAACTCCATTTCCAGCCTTAGAGGCTGTCACCAAGGCCAGCGACCATAACACGAAAGCCTTACATCTTAGATAGATCCAGGGGTTCACTTCCTGGACAGCTAATGATGTAGATTATGTTTTGACCCTTCTTTACAAATACAGGAATACCTCCAGTATGATCAAGAATATCCCATGTCTAGTGAAATTTTCGCTCCAGATCCGTATGCTTTCACAATATATACTGATAGTTCAACTTAGCCCATGGTTGGTACAAAGTACAAATACTCAGATGCATGTGTCATTTCAGATTAAAGAAATATATATAAAAGATTTAGGTGACTGTACCGCACAGCTGCCTGAATTGAAAGCTTTGGTTCTGGCTTTGTACAATATGGATCCAGAATTCTTCACGCTTATAGTGTATGATTCTTATTGCTGCATCCAGGCCTTTAATGATAATTTCCTGATTGTGCTTGAATGGAGTCACGGATTCTAAAGGAAAGGCTACCAAGCATGAATTGCTTTGTTAAAAAGTGGTAGCGCTAAAGGATGCTTTGCCACAAGCTCATGTTATTTATAAATTAAGTCATCGGTGTGTTAGATGTTGTGGAGGATCATTGGCTGATGAAGCTGCTAAGGCAGCTGTTCAGACTGTTTTTGTGGCTGTGATTACTCATTACCATATGAGAATAGATGAAGACATAATGGCTGCGGTCACTGCTTTGGTAAATAGCGAGCCCTTGCCTGAAGGCTATTCAGCAAAATACTTCTACCTATTCAGTCATCAAAGTATTCCTTTACCCAATTTTCCCGTGGGGGGGGGGGGGGGGGGGGGTGGTTCCCGTGGGTATATGGAGTGAAACCCAACCAGGATTTCAGGTTAGAGTGAATATTAGCTGGTCATGAAGGATCAGTGTCTGCCCATGTTGCTGTAGTGACTACAGTTTCTTTACTACAGAACCGTTACTGATGGCAGGGTCTTTATAAACAGACTAAAAACTTTGTCCTTATGGGTGACATTTGTCAACAAATTAAAAGTTCCACTGTTGCACACCCTTCCCAGACACCTCTTTTAGTTTCAAATAAGCGATTATATTGGGTCTATTTAGATCACTGCTGACCACTCTATTTGGATGGTGCCGTTCAAATTTATCTTAGCACCTGCTGATTCTTGTTCACGATTACTATAGATAGTACTCGGACCAGGGATCGGCTTTTGCCTCTTAGGCTTACCAGGATACTATGGTCACCCTGGGTGTTGCTGTGCATTATTCTGCCCCCCTGTAATCCTGAGGGAAATGTAATAGTGGAACAGAAGAACTGTGACTTAAAGGAGTCCTTAACAGCTAGAGTATTCGATTCAGGTCGTAGTTTGATCCATCACCAATATGGAGTCCAGAGAACATTAGCCTTCCTAGAAAGTCCTTGGGTGATCGAACTCCCTAAAAAGTACTCTTTGCGGTCCAAGTGTATGTTTCAGATCTTGATAACTGGCACAGTGGCTGGGGATGGGCCCTTTGACATCAATTAAAGTTTTGTTGTCTTACAGGTTTTACAAGGCATACGAGATGAGCACTCCAATGTGAATTCTAAAGATTCAGCCACTGACAAGGTGAAGGAAAAACCAGCAGGCTCTCGCTTGATTCTTAAAGTTCGTGATCTAGTCTGAGAGAAGATTGCAGATGTGTTTGGCCCATCTTACGGTGCACTGGTGCCTGTCCTTACTGTCCAAGTTACTTGAACTGTGATTTTGCCACCGCTTGTTGGTTCTAAACAGACATGACAAGTTTCCATTGATTTGATCAAATTGCACCATGTGGCCAGTTCTACATAGTAGGCCACAAGGGTTTCTGGGTGCTTATATCCCAGTCCTCATCACATAACGTCCAAAGAGTCTTGGCCCTGGTGAACATTACTGCTGTTCCTGTCCATGATGGTATTGTTTAGGATAAAGTTCACTATGACATTATTGGTCCAACAGAAGCATTGCGAATTGCATATATTTTTTAAGTTGCTATGAATGAAATTATTACTCCAGGTTCCATTTCTCATGAATGGGATGTTATAACTATTTCTAATATGCTATCGGAATATGAATTGTACACTGTATTTGAGAATGAAGATTTGTATTTGAATTCTGAAAATTATTGTGAAATGTTTTGTTACCATCATTATGCACATCACTATTTACACAGAGCTAGTACTCCACGTGCTGCTTTTAATTATACGCGGTGGGAACCCTGCCAGAGTCCACGTCTGGGTAGTTCTCATTCATATTTAACCTTGATTTTCTGGTCATGTCCCTACAGATCCTGTTTGATATTTTTTATTGGCTTACACCTTCAGCACCAAAGAAAAATATGGTCATGCAAACAAAATTGATTTATTTCACAACTAGCCCTCAAGGGTTATGAATATTGGAAGTACACAACACTGGCAGGTCCAGGTCTGATACATTATTTGGGCTTGTCTGATCCCTTGCAAAATTATATTTTAACCCCTCCCACGGTGCTCCGGACGAGCTGAGCTCATCATGGCCCGTGGAACGCTTGCACGCTGAGCTAATTCCACCGCTGTGATGAGCGTTCCATTAAACGGGCGTGGTCGTGACGAGCTCAGCTCGTCATGAGCACCGGAGCACAGTGGCTCATGACGAGCTGAGCTCGTCATGAGCATGGGGGCGCTGTGAGCGCCCCCACCCCCCAACACAGCAGAGGAATAGCCCCAGCAGCCAAGGGGTTAAACATAACAGTGCAACAGACTACATGTTTTGGCTTGGGCAATACAAACAAATTAAAAACGCCCAATGAGATGTTAAAAAATGGAACTTAGAATTTGTCATTTTCGATTTCAGATGAGTGGTTATTATGGCCCGTTAATACTAATGGCTGCAATGCTTATTTTATAAACTCTTCCAAAGGGTTTACAGCAAGCAGGCCAGACCATTGGTATATTCAGTCGCAAAACTTAGGAGTAGTAATGGTAAGAACATTAGATCTTGCACACAGTTAAAGACTTTCTTTCACTGCCTTCTGATACTATGGATTTACAAGATTTTTTATTAAGTCCAAGAGTGTCTCATACTAAGCGTTTTATTTATCCCACATATAATGAAATTTGGAAACTTTCTCAGCATGAAGCTGCTGTACGGTTGAGAAAAATTAATAAGGGAAATTTGGAAAAAGGTTTGGCAGTTGTCAATAATTGTCAACACATATTTATTCTTTGAATAATATTATTTCCTCTGCCTTTGATATCATTCAAAATGACATGCCCATGCTTCAACATCCCTAGAGTCAGTTAAGATTGATTTTACAATTAAGTTGGGCATTGGGAAGTTGTTTTGAATTAAACAGAGTGCTGTGGAAATATTCGAATACGGCTGAATTGGTTTTGCTTTATAATTTGACACACATGCAGACAGTTATGGCTAAAAAGACTCCTAAGTTTAGGAGTTTAGATGCAGTACTGTGAACTAGCCAAACAGACCAACATTTACTGGTTATATGAGAAACCTTAGTTTTTACATTATGAAGTTTTGTTGTTCTAAATACACAGTCCTACAAGATGAGTAGAAACCATATAACATCATCACCCTCGTTCTAAGAGCTATAATAACTCTAGCACATTAACAGCATATTAAAATTAATGCATGTTTTGAGTTTCAAAAATGGTTCACACCTGCATACCTTATTCTAGAACAATAAGTTCTATTTTCAGCTCACAAGGGCAGCTGTGTTTGCTTGTAGTAAAGGAAATTCTGCAGTGCTATCAGTCAAGCAGCCTGTGAAGGGTGAATGCTTTGCAGCTTCCGTTAAGGCAGGTGTTCAGTCGGGTCCCTGTGTTGTCCTTTTTTATTGCCTGACACAAAGCCCCCTTTCTGAGTTCTAAACACCTGGTAACTATGGCACAAAGCAGACAGGTATAACTTAGGGCAATGTGTAAAGCATGTATGCATCACAAAAACAATTAAATCAAAATTCAAAACAATAAATGTCCCAAAGTGAAATGGAAAAATAGAGTCAAAGTTAATAAACACATTTACAACAAAATGACAAACATCCAGTAAGGGAAACTGGAGATAAGAATGTTTAAAGTTTTAAAACAGGAATTGTGCCAAGAAGCACAAAGTGCCAATAATAGTCAATGGTCGCGGTAGACTGGGACGTGGGCACAATTGGAGACTGGCCACAATGTTGCTTGGGTCAGATACACCAACCAGGTTCTTTGTTGTGAAAGACAACCTTATGAGTTAGTTCTTGAAGTCCAATCCAACACAGGAGTATAGTTCTAAAGCCCCCCGGGACCTCAGGGGAGGCACTTAAAGATTCAAAGGGTGCTAAGTAGAGGTCAACAGCAATGTCCTGTTGCACTGTTCAGCTGTGGGAAAGGACTCTTGTAGCTTGTAGTATCCATGTAGCTTGAACAGGACGTCAAGCTTATGACCCTTGGAGTCAATTTCTTTGTACTGGGTAAAAAAAGGGAACATTGCCAGTCCTTCAGTACTCCTCTCAAGTCACAGACAGCAGGTCTAGGCCTCTTCTGTTCTTTAGGTCCAGCAGTGTTCTGAAGAGGGTACATGGATGTGCCACATTTATGCCTGGTACTATCTAGTGTGTGGGAATGACTGGTGGGCACGCCCTAACCAACAGAGTAAAAGTTCACGGGGTCAACCCTACCAACTTTAGGCATTTTGAAGATGGTGAAAGACTTCAACCACACTGAGCTTCAGCACAGGGGGAGGAGTGTGTTATGGTAATCCTAGTGTCTGCCCACATCTAACACCAAAATCCAGTTTGAAGCAGCTACGTACCCCCCCAATAAATCCAGAGGCAGAGGTCTGATTGTGTTATGAGCCACAATGTATCCCAATATAGTCCTAGGTAGCTGCACAACCGTTTACCTACATTTGTCCTACCTTCCTCTACATAAAAGCTCTGGTGCTGACCTTTTACCTAGTTATGTGCCAAATACATGTTGTGTGGTTTTCTTCAAAAATAGCCTCATTTATAATGCATAAGGATTCTTAGCATCACACAGCAGGATTACCAACTTCTGTATAATAACTCTGTACAAAAGTCACCGCTATCGTCATCCTTGACCGACCGGCCAAGTGTCATCACACATCTAGGTAGACCCCGGAGGGTACCATTTGGGTAAATAAGTACCACACCTTCGCTGGGCAAACCAATGGAGAAGCTTAGACGCTGACACGAGGCGCTGGAGTACCTTCATGCAGAAACATCAGCATGCAGTGGTGTATGTATGTGTATATATATGTATATGTATATATATGTATATGTATGTGTGTATATATATATATATATATATATATATATATATATATATATATATATATATATATATATATATATATATATATATATATATATAGTGTGTTTCTGTATAATGATTGTCACAGCACAAGTATTTTATACTAGAATGACACTGGTTCAATAAATGGTTATAGAAAAAACGTCCCCTCATGCATTATTCTGTATATCTCTCTGAGAAGAAGTGAGCAAGAGTGACTGATCGAAATGTACTGTACTGTTTCCACAATCTCTGAAGGATCATGGGTTGTCATGTTCGATGGTTGCCAGAAACTATTCACACCTCAGTAATGGTAGAGGGCTTATAGTGGCACTGTAAGCTAGATGGTCTAAAGGCTAACATATCCTTTGGGGGTATCTGGAATCAGTCTGGACAGCAATCCATTAGTTTATGTTGTCCAAACGCGCAGATCCTATATATTATTCGGACCTACACAACATGGCACCGCCAACATTGGTTTGTTTTTTATTTAATGGTGAAATCTGAGTAGTTCAGTCATCCTTTCTCAGCGGAGTCCCCTACTCACATTTACCCAGAGACGTCTGGAGTTAGGAGAGAAAATCTGCCACAGCCGAGTAGGTATACTGTATGTATTGGCTGTAGGTTTATTCAAGCTTGAAGGATTGCAGTTCCCACATTGAGCAAAACCTGATCTCTTTCTCTATATACCTCCACCCATAATGTCTCAAAGTGCAGACACTGTTGCTAGTGGTACTAGTAGCGCTGGTAGGGAGGAGACTAAGCAGGAAGGTGCTATAAACATTTCGTAAATTTGCAGAAATACACTTGCTATAAAATTAGAAAATGTTTGTCTTTCAGCATTGGGCAGGACCATTACCTCCGGGATTGACGCACAAGAGGCATTCAGAATAGAGGTGTTCTATTCGAGAGTTCAATTCCCACCTGCATGTGCACGCACAAATACCTTCCATTCTTTTACACCGGATGAAATACCAGATTAAAAAAGTCCATACGAGGACAAAGAAGTCCCATTAACTTAACAAGAACATATAAATTGGTGTAAAGGCACCCTCCCCCATATCACAGATAGGAGAGAGACTCGGTCTGCTCAGCAGCGATGGATGGAGTTTGCTGGTCCTAGCTACTTACACACCGCATCCAGAGATTGACACATTGCCAGCAGCAGACTTGCATCCACTTCACAAAGATATAATAAAACTACAGAAATATTACACAGTTTGTAATGTTAACACTCATACTTCAACCTACAAGCGTCACTCAGGCTGGCCAACTACAAGGGACGTGTAAAAAGAATAGGGAATGGCCCAACTATCCAAGGGACAGGGTACCAAGTCACAAGAAAAAATGTGTCATTCCCTTTGAATTGTTAAAGAATCTCTCACTCGAATCTACTCATGCACATGTTACTGCATTCTTGTACTTACAGTCAACAGTGGAGTGGTGCGGCTCACTGGTTAGAGGCGGCAGACCCGAGAGCAGAGGACAGCCCGGGACCAGGGTTCAATTCCCGACGCGGCAGGGTCGTGGACCAGGGTCAGCGGACTTGATAATTCTCATCTCGGTGCCTACTCTAACCAGGGATCACACTCAGCAACTCTGGGCATTAGCTTGCCTCATCTCCACAACGGCCCCCCACATATGCCGGGGATGCCTGGTTTCACCTTGGAGATACCCAGTAGGGACCATCTCACAGGAAAAGCCAGGACGGGTTCCCCAGCGTTCTACTGCGCAGAGATACTCCTTCGGGAGTCGATTCTAGCGCATTACAAACCCTCAATTAATTAATGAACACAAAGAAAATCCAATGGTTATAAATGCAAATGCCTCTTAGTCGTGGAGTCATACAACAACGTGATTAGCTCAAATTACACATTTATTTTTCATCAATTCATAAAAATATTAAAACATCACAAATCAATTTATATATAATCATATCCTACTAAAACAACAAAAAACATGTACAGCATTATACACAATTATACACTGTAAACATGGTGGGACCAGAGAGAAGACGTGGAGCTTTAGAGCACGACTTCTGGATATAGCACGAAGATTTCAGACTATGTGTGGGTCCATATTGACTTTTTCTAGAAAGAACTCTACTTACTATATCTATGAGAGGTTCGAGGATGGCATTTTTTATATAGATGGTTGCCACATCTTAAGAACGCACCATGAACAAATTCTGAAGATTATAGTACAGCGACCTATTCTTGGCGCCATTTGATTTTATGATGCATAGAGCAAACTGTAGAACATCTGGCCACTTCAACCCTGTTGTCTCCTGTATTTTTGCCAATTTCAGTTTGAGAGTATCATAGTACTTCTCAACCAAACTCGTTGACTGTGGATGATTAGCGCAAAAACAACAGTTGATGGACAGAATGCATTACAATGTCATACATTCACCCCAGTACAGAGATCTGGGCCTAAATCCATCATTTTTTTTGCACTCCACCCCAGTTCAGACATGGCCATATGCAAATCAGCCTTGACCCAGTGACTCATGGGAACAGTCCAGCCCGAACTGCCAAGCCATGTCTTTCCTGGACCGGAATCAAGCATCCTAGGACCAGTTTCTGGCAATCAGCCGTCTTCAGTCAGGATAGCTTGACTCCAGTGGTGTGGAGAGCATGGGACTCACATCTGAGCATACCCATCCCACTCGGGGTGACAAATGCAAAAACCACAGTGGTCACACCATGCGGATCCGTCAATGCAGGTGTTACTGGATGATAAATTGGATGGACCTCAAGCCTAGGGAACTGGGTTATATGAGTAGGGCTCTTATCATACAACCGACCTCTATAAGAAACTATGGTAGAAATATTACCAAACACCTTTTCCGGCGCCAAATCAGTAACATAAAAGAGGTCTCTAATACCAAACAATATTTGGGGAGCCTCCGACTCAATGTGTGTATGCCAAAGATCAATCAATGCAGCAGACATATGTTGAAGAGTATGCTGTTGTAAAAAGGGCTCAAAATTGTGTATAACTCGCCAAATATCTTCCATGCTATAAACTGCATTAGGTGCCCACAGCATTGCTTACTCACTATTGTCCTCTTCTCATCATCCCAAACTCCATATCACATCAACGGACGGTATCACTCGGCAAATATCTTCCACCCTATGAACTGCATTACGAGCTTACTGCATTGCCTGACTCACTATTCTCCTCTTCTCATCCTCCCAAACTTCAGATCACATCAACGGACCGGTGAGTTCCCTAAATCTCGCCAAATAACTATTTTCAAAACCACGTACAGGGGTATCAGCATCGGAGGATGAATAACCGTAGGAGGAGGAGAAGTAGGTGGAACTATAGTAAATGGGTGCACCAGAGGAGAAAGAACAGAGGGCACAAGAGTAGGAGTAGTGGATGTAATAGAGGTCACAGTCGTCAAGGATGGCAAGGGGAGAGAAAATAGGGGGCGCGGTAACCAGAGCTGTGGGTATAACAGTCGTAGATACAGGGGCAACTTAAGCGGACGAGACAGGCTGCTGCGTCTGCAAAAGAACAACAGGGTATATCCTCTGCTGGGCATAAGGAGGCGGGGGTCGAGTATCTAACAACTCTTTTGCCACATAGGACTTGTCAATTTGCAACTGAAATCTCCTATCCTCACATTCTATTCCTGTCTCCTGTTTTTCTCTATCGTATGCCACAGCTTTCTGTGTAAGAGTCTGCATCCTCCCTTTCCGTGTGTCTTTCTCCATTTTTAACTGCCCTTGCTTAGCCTCCTTCTGCCAAGTTTGAAGAGTGTAAAACATTGACTGTCTACTTCATCTCTTAAACAGCTGTTCCTGAAAAAAGCCAATCTTCTGTTCATCAAAAGAGCCTGTCAAAGGCCACTGCAACTCAGCATTGTCCCTTGTATATTTGTGCCATAATGAACTAAAGATAATAGTGCCAAGACCATGTTTTACATACATATCAAAGTTAGGGCAGCCTTCAGGAGGCACAGGCTGGGCTTCTTCCAACCGAGCATCTGCAGAACGACAACAGAAATTCCAAAGTTTACTTAGGCCAGGCATTGCAAAGTAAAAAACAAAATTGTTATAGTTACCTGGCAAAGTATTTGCAAACAATGTTTATCAAAACAGTCCTGAGACTAACAAACTCAAACCATTATGGTACCATATCCACATAGTACCAAAACAAACTCACCTGATATCAGTAGTACAAACGAACCAGTTCTCCACTGCGCCAACTCCTCAGATCAATGGGTGAGGCACCGTCCGGCAGGACAGAAGGAGCAGCTGCGAGTAACAAACTCTTTGTAAAGGGATGCCTGAGCCGTCAGTTTGACAAGACTATGTCCTCGTCCTCCCCCAGTCTAGGAAAGGGGATGGATTAATCACTCAAGAGAGTTCCTGTTCTGGTGCCAACTGCAGGAAGTGACCTGCTTGGGGCCACCCGGGTCACCTTGGACCACCTTTCCGCCCTCCATACCAAATGAAGAGTTGGAAGAGACTTGTATTGGATTGTAATTGTAGTTATATAGCGCTTACTACCTATGATGAAGCTTCTAAGTGC
Source organism: Lissotriton vulgaris (assembly GCF_964263255.1). Lineage (NCBI taxonomy): Eukaryota > Metazoa > Chordata > Amphibia > Caudata > Salamandridae > Lissotriton > Lissotriton vulgaris. The sequence continues at coordinate 478,842 of NW_028244737.1, read as the reverse complement.
TTTTTCGGCGAGTAGCATGCTACTCCAGAACCCAAAAAGGAAGAGTGTTGAATTAGTATAGTGAAATATGAAAGTAAGAGAATATACCAATAATTGTTTTATTTAGATACACTCAGAGCGGAGCCCCGTCTGCACAATCTCCATGAGTGGTAGAGCGGGAACTGAAATCAACAAGCTTAGAGATACATTATGTACATCTCATTGCCAGGCAAAAACATACCCACAGGGGAATTTTCCAGGCAGATGCAGCTGGGCAGTGAAATACAAAGAAAATAGGTTTTGGTTCTCGTATCTCACACAACCTACCACAATCTAAGGTCATTTCACACTGTGCCCGCCACCAGACAAGTGACAGAGGGCCTCTATCTAGTGAAAAAGGTATGCGTTAATATGAACAGTCTATTCATTACGGAGGCAAAACTTCAACATTTCAGAAATGAGGCTTTCTCAGAAAAAGCAAAGGATTCGTTTCAATCGTCATGCGAAATGGCGTCCGGACAGAAAATGGTGCAGCGAATGCTAACTTACATAGAGCACTGAGTAAGCAGTCTCGGGTCAATTCTAACAGTTCCCACACAGGCTGCTGCCATGAAATATTGACCACCAGTACTTCAAGAAAAGGCCCCACACAAAGAAATTCAACAGAAAGAACAAAAGCATTCCTTACTCTTGGGCTCAAAAGGCAGATATGAAATCTGGAGGGACGCAGCAGCTTGCCTGGGTCAGTGGCAATTAGCACGCATGGCTGATGGGAGACAATGAATAAGCCACTTGCACAGGAAGGATGAACCATCGTAACTCCGCTTCCTCATCTCCTACTACCTTTGTAATGGGTCATCTTTGAAGCTTGGCAGTGGCAGATACAACCTAATGAGATAATTCTCCAACTCTGGATATGCAATTAGCTATTAGAATCAGCCTGGCTGAAAAGAAGTATACAATTTTCTAATTCCCATATTTAAAAGACATACACAGATACTGAACATGCTTCAGACTTGGGTGTTAGGGAAGAATTATACAAATTATTTCAATTTCGTATCCTAAATCCAAATCATTCCAATTTCACAATGGCTCTGCCACACAGAGGGAACTGCTACTGTGCAAAACAGATACTTTGTCCAGTTGCACAGTAGTGGCCCGTAAAATTTCCTGCAGCACCTCAATCAATGGCAGCCACGTCCCCAGTGTCATTTCTGTTGTACCACAAAGAGCAATAACCATTAGGAATTGTTGTTTGGAGAGTTAGTACGAAGTAGTAATTGACATGAGTTCTAGAATGCTTGGGTGGTTCTTGTTTCACATGTTGCATGTTTATTTTTTATATTTGTGAAAAGGACATCTTTTGATACACTCGGAGGAAGTGCCTTCTGATTGCTCAATTTCTTCTCTACAGTGGTTCAAGAAGCACTAGCTGTTGCTATCTGGTGTGATTATCGGTTACGAGTTCAAGTCCTATTGATCTGTTCACTAAATGCCGAAAGCTGTGGTACAAATGGAGATAAAAACAATAAAGTCCCATCTTTTCTCTGAATCAAAATTAAACAATGAACAACGGCCTCCCTTTCACCACATGCTTATCACAAGACACTGACAGCACCATTGTCTGCATGCTGAATCACAACAGGACAAATTAATAATACACAGAATGTTGCAATATATACTTTCAATATACAACAAAATTCGGACTGTGCTTTCCAGTGATGTTTTGCATATCAATGTGTTCGAAGCAGGACTCTTATCCTTTCATCTACAATAGACTTTTCAGCAAAACAAAAGGGCTTAAAGATACACACATGCCACAAACGAACAATTTTATCAGTAAACTTTAGGTGTCTCCCATCTTCTGCGCAGTTTCCTCATTCCTTGTCAGCACCCTACATTCTCCTATCTTGAAATGCTCTTCAAAAATGTTCTCATATTACCTGTGCAGGAGCATTGCAGAGACAAGACCAGAATGGGTGCCTTCAGAGATGCCTGCCTCATTAGCTGATCACCAATGAAGATTTGGAGCTGAAGTAGGGGCATTAAAAATCCAAGAACCTAACGTGTAAATATTCTGTAAAAAATGCGCAAAAATCATAAACTGCACTAAAAGACAATGGAGGCTGTGCACAGAGAGCACTTTATACATCCTCGTGGGGCTGGTGTTTTTCTTTGTAACCCTGGCACAGAAGCCAGCCTGAAGAACAAGTTACTTACCTTTGGTAATGGTTTATCTGTAAGAGACATATGTAGTTATAAATTCCTTACTTTTAGAATGACCCCCAGGTGTCAGATTGGATACAGAGATTTTTCTTTAGCAGTACCCGTTGCGCATCGGTAGGTGGTGTCGGTCGACTTCGCTTCTGTCGTTGGCATCGTGGCCACCGGAATGACGTTGCTGTGTTTACTTAGACACCGCCCCTGAGCGCCGTCAGTTCTGACACGACTTTCCACGCCAGAAGCGTAGAGCCATGCACAACACTGACAACTGGTGCACATGACTAGGGCCCTGGAAGAGAGAAGGGAGTCCCTTGAAGTCAGTTCCCAAAACGAGGAGGATGGGTGGGGCGGTAAGAAAGCTATAACTACATACGTGTCATACAGATACTTTGTTACCGAAGGTAACTTGTTCATCTGAAACAGACTGTAGTTATAAATTCCACATCCTTAAAAATAGATACGCCCGCAATGCCAACCCCGAGGTGGGTCTGCGAACTAAGTTCGCACCTGAAAGTCCTGGACAACAGAACGGCCAAAGTAGCCGTCACTCCGGACTTCACAGTCCAGGCAATTAGGTTTGGTTAACATGTGCAGGGATATACGGTGGGCTGGGAGTATCTCCAAGACGTGCTGGAGGAGATGGGCTTCGGCCCGCGATTCCGCAGCTATATTGAGGTCCTTCACGCGAGCCCCATGGCCCGAGTGTTGATCAACGGGACGCTCTCAGAGGCATTCCCGATATGTAGAGGTACGCGCCAGGGGTGCCCCCTAACTCCACTCCTATTCACGTTAGCGATGGAGCCCCTGGCGACGCTCACCCGGCACGACCACCTCGTTCAGGGGTGGACCTGGAATGAGAGTCACATAGACAAGATAGCCCTCTACGTCGACGACATGCTTCTGTACTTGGTGGACCTGGCGACCTTGGGCCCTAGATGCCTGCAAATCCTTTTGGACTTCGAGCAAGTCTCAGGCCTCCGGCTTAATGCGGCAAAGTCCACCCTGGTTCCATTGCACCCCTCCCGGAAATGCTTTGACTGACAGTCGTCCATCCCCCTTAGAAGTCACTCGGTTAAATATCTGGGGATATGGGTGACTCTGCTTCCGGAATTGGAATGGGCACTGAATGTCACGCCCCTAGTAACCCGAATGCGCTCTGATATGAAGAAATGGAAATCCCTCCCCCTTAATCCCCCGGGTCGGAGTGCACTGTTCAAAATGATGGTCCTCCCCAGTTTCCTATACACTCTACAGAATATTTCGATCCCCCTTCCCCGTGCCTGGTTCCGGGAGCTGGACGGAGCCCTATCCAGGTTCCTCTGGAGTGGTGGGCGACCGCGGATTTCCCTTGCACACAGCCGCATCCCCCCCCTTTGATGGGGGCCTAGGGGTGACTCATCTCTACCTCTACTACCTCGCCACTAAGCTGATCGTCATCCACGACTGGTACGCGGGCGGCTGGTCCGACCCGGCGTACCGGGTGGAACTGGAAGAGACGGACTTCTCACGGCTCCAAGCACTCCTCTACGGTTGCCGTGTCCCACAAACCATGGCCCCAATTACCAAAGCGGTCTTGCTTGTTTGGCGCACCGCCCTACGCCACACAGGATGGGACCGCAAACTTACCTGCCAGACGCCACTCTGGCATGGGAACTGGCTCCGAGAGGTTTCGTCCCTTGGCGGGTTTCGGCGCTGGGATCTCATTGGGGTGTCAGTGCTCGGGGACGTTTGTGTGGGGGACCACATTCGAGCCTTTGCTGACCTACAGCGGCGTCACGCCCTTCCTCAGGCTCAGCATTTCCAGGATTTGTAGCTGCGTCACGCCCTTCATGCACATCTCCCTGCACCAACCACCCTTCCAGAGCTTAGCCCGCTAGAAGCCCAAGTGATGATGGGCGACCTGGGTAGGGGAGGAGTATCCTGAATCTACCGTGCCCTGGTCAATAATAGTCCCTCGACAAACTGCGCACGCGGTGGGAGGGTTGGGTGGGACCCCTGGAGGAGGCCGATTGGAGGGACACCCTGATGGCCCCACGTACCACATCCTCCAAGCTGCGGCTGGTGGAAACATATTACCTACACACGTCCTACCTCACTCCAGAGAGGCTTTTTCGGAGCCCGTTTGAGACCCTCCCCGGACTGCCCCAGATGTGGGCACTCCTCGGCCGACTTCTATCACATGGTGTGGATATGCCCGGGATTATGAGGTTTTGGAGGGGAGTGGAGAGAGAGCTTTCACAGGCTCTGGGCTGGGAGGTCCCTTATGACCCGCTGCGGCTGCTGCTGGGGATCTTCGATGGCCTAGATGGCACTAGATCAGATAAACGCCTGTTGGGGACTGCGGTGGCCTTGGCCAAGCGGGACATAGCACGCAACTGGCTACGAGAATCAGCTCCCACGGCGGGGGGATGGAGGAATGGGGTGGACTGGTGCGGTGGCCCAAGAGGAAGCCCTCTTCAAATCCCGGAGCACCCCAGAACAGTTCTCTAAAATATGGGGGAAATGGTTTAACTTGATTCCACTCTGAACCCAGATATGTACACTGTCTTTGCTATTACCACGCAAATGTAATGTCGGACTGGACTGGTTTACTCCTACCCATATATATTGCTGTTTTTATCTTACTGTACCTGCTGATTTATGAGCTGCTGCCAATGAATTCTCTTTATTGTTATAAAATGCTAATAAAGTTGATTATCAAAAAAAAAGTGCAGGGATGCCCACATGGCCGTCTGACAGATGTCAAGGAGTGGGACTCCACACCCCAAGGCAGTAGTACCTGCCGCCGCCCTGGTGGAGTGGGCATGCAGTCCCACTTGGGCTTCCTTCTTTGCTAAGGAGTAGCAGATTTTAATGCATAGGACAACCCATCGACAGATGGTGTGTTTTTGCACAGCCTGACCTTTCTTGGCAGCCACACAGCCAACGAAGAGTTGATCTTCCACCTGGAAATCTTGTGTGCGTTCTACATAGAAAGACTGAGCACGTTTTGAGTCCAGATGGTGGAGTCTCTCCTTCTCCTAGGAAGGATGCGGAGGCGGAAAAAAGGTGGGCAGAGTGATGGTCTGTTCTATGTGGAACGAGGTAACCACTTTGGGAAAAAAAGAGGCGCTTGTGCGAAGGACTTGTTTGTTTGGATGAAGTGCAAGAAAAGTAGGTTTTGAAGACAGGGCTTGAAGCTCACTCACTCTGCGAGTAGAGGTGATGACGCCAGGAATGGCTGTCTTCAGAGTAAGGAGTCTGACAGTGCAATTATGTAGAGGTTCAAAGGGAGCACACATAAGGAATGTCAAGACAAGGTTCAAGTCCCACTGGGGCAATACAAAAAGAGAAGGAGGAAAGAGAAGAGTAATGCCCTTCCGAAATCTATTTACAATAGGGGTCTTGAAAAGAGAAGGCTCATCAGGAAGGGGAAGAATGGCAAAAATGCCCGCAAGGTAGCTTTTAAGAGTGCCCAGGGCAGAGCCATGCTGGGCTAAAGAGAGGAAGAACAAGAGTACCTCTGAAAAGGGGGCAGAAAGGGGATCCACAGCCTTTGCTGTGCACCATGCCACAAACTTGCTCCTTCTACAGGCCTAAACAGACTTGGTGGTGAGACGCCTGGCTGCCAAGATGACATTACATACTTTGGGCGGAAGGTCAAAAGCTGTCAACTGTCGCCGCTCAATCTCCACGGAAGGAGGTGAAGGCCGGACAGGTTCGAGTGGATGACCGTTCCCTGCTGCTGCCACAAAAGATACTCCCAAAGAGGCAGTCTGATCGGAGGATCGATGGTCATGCTCAAGAGCTCGGGGTTCCACACTCCTCTTGCCCAGTCCAGGGCCAAAAGAATGACTTGGGCCCGGTCGTGCTTGATTGTCTTCAGCACTCTTGGCAGAAGTGGTACCGGCGGAAAGGTGTACAGGAGGCCGCAAGTCAACTCGTGACACAAAGTGTTGCCGAGCAAGTGCCGCCTTGGAAATTCCGATAAAGATAAATGGTCCAGAACCTGTTTCTTAATAAGCTGATTCAATCAGTGTATATTCAAACATTTATAAATTCATGGGCGTTCCTTACAAATCCGCACCAAGCCATAAATCAACTAAGTTACTCAGGATAAAAGAAAAATATCACTACAACAACGATATTATCAAAAAAGGAAGAAAACAATGTTCAATTCATTGTCTCTAATCACAAGGTTGATATTCCACACAGTTTTCTCAATATTTTTAGAATAAAAGAAGTTGCCCGGAGGAGCGTGCACAAAAGGAAGTGATCAAAGATGGGTGCAGTGAATCAAGAAAAAGAAAGGAAATTCAAAGAAAATAGACAAAATATTCACATTGATTTTCTGTATTTACAGTCTTACAATTTTCCGTAATACAACAACCTGGCCCACATAAAAGTTGATCACAACTAATCTCTGGATCATCTAAATACAAATAGTGATATCAAATGCGTGCACTTTTTAGCAGAGATTAGATCCAAGGTGGGGTTAGTATCGTCGACGTTTCGACTCGACTTAAGTGAGTTAAACCTGGACCGTGCGAGTCTTCATCAGGACATTCAATAGTAGGGCAGGACCCGTTTTCCTTTTGAAAGTTTAATCGGTCCATACAAAGTTATTTTTAATAAATTGAAGACCGTGTCGATTTTCTTGCCATTAAGGCATATAATTACAAGTCCTGATGATGATCCCATACTAACAGGGATCGAAATGTCGTCGACATTTTACACTTGATGATTTCTGACACTATATTGAAAAGATCACGCAAAGTGTATTTTTAACATTGTCTGTTTAAATCTAAAGCACTCACAGACTGCCCTGTTTCCTTTTTTGTTTGCCTTATATGTATGTCATATGTGATAGTAGGACACAGGCTGTGTCCCGCTTGGCAATTGTTTTTCATCTCTCCTGTCACATATAAATATTTATACTATTAAATCTTGTCCGGCTGGACAGTTTAAAAAAATATAGATTTCAATTTTGGTCTATATTCATTCTGACTGCTATATCTTTTGCTAATGTTTGGGACCACTGTCTTTTGAACCATCATGCACCAATGGCTGAGCTTGTCTGCCCTGGTGTTCAGAGAACCTGCCAGGTGTTGAAACACCAGAGACATGCCCTGATGTTCCAGCCATGTCCAAAAGCGAAGAGCCTCTTGACAAAGGGTCTCCGAACCCACCCTGCCCTGTTTGTTGCAGTACCACATCGCGGTGGTGTTGTCTGAACACCTGCACTACACTTACTTTGATAGGAGGGAATCAATGCCTTCAGTGCCAGTCAAATCGGCCAGAGCTCTAAAAGGTTTATGTGGAGGCCGGACTCCGCTGGAGACCAGAGTCCTCTGATCTCTGCCTCTCCCATGTGGCCACCCCATCACAGGAGTGCCACATCGGTCACCACTGTTAGCTCTGGTTGGGGAAGGGAGAGGGATCTGCCACTGACCCAATCTTGGTTTGTTAATCACCACTGCAATTGACGTGCAGTCCCCTCCGGGATCTGGACAATATCGGGAAGATTGCCCCGATGCTGCGCCCACTGGAAATTCAGGTCCTACTGCAGAGTCCGCATATGCCACCTGGCATGATCCACCAGCAGGATGCAGGAGGCCATGAGGTGTAGCAGCCTTAGGGGAATTCTCACCAAAATCCGGGATAGAGGTTGAAGCATCAGTATCATAGCCTGAATATCCTGGACTCGCTGTTCGGGGGGATTAACCAAAAACTGCGCTGTATCCAGAACCGCTCCCATGAAAAGGAGCTTCTGAGAGGGAGTCAGGTGTAACTTTGGCACGTTGATAGTGATGCAGGAGGTCTGCTGTATAGGGAGGTCCGCTGTATTCTTGAGGTGGGAGATGACAGCCTGGGGCGAACTTGCCTTTAACAGCCAGTCGTCGAGATAGGGGAAGACTAGAACTCCTAATCTGCGCAGATAAGCTGCGACCACAGTCATTACTTTCGTGAACACCTGAGGGGCACTGGTAAGGCCAAAGGGGAGCACGGTGAACTGAAAATTCTCGTGGCCCACCACGTTCCGTAGGTAACGCCTGTGGGCCGGCAGGACAAGAATACGAAAATAGGCGTCCTGCAAGCCTAACACTACCATCTAGTCTCTGGGTTGAAGAGAAAACAGGACCGTAGTCAACGCGAGCATTTGAACGTCTCCTTCCAGAGGAACTGGTTGAGGGCCCAGAGGGATAAGATAGAACGCAGGCCTTTGTCCTTCTTGGGTACCAGAAAATAGTGGGAGTAGCAACCACGACCTACTTCTGGCACAGGGACCCTTTCGATAGCTCCCTTGGCCAAGAGAGCTGCAACTTCCTGGTGGAGAAGGGTCAAATGATCCTCTGACATGCGATGGAAGGACGGTGGCATGGAGGGAGGGGTAGTCTTGAAAGGGAGGGAGTAGCCCCTCCGGACTATCTGCAGAACCCACCAGTCCGGTGTGATTGTGTGCCAGTGGGGGAGATGATGGTGAATTCTGTCGCCCACTGGCTGCTGGTGGCCCTGAAAGGACAGACTAGGAGGGTTTGGAGGCTGCTGCAGGAGGGGGGGTTATGGGTGGACTAGCCCACCCCTGGCCCCCAGGCCTGCGTCGCTGGGTCCCTCATCCGCAAACACGCACAGGTTGGGCAGCTTGCGTAAACCGGTGGTTAGACTGGGCCGAACATGGTGGGGCACCCCTTCTGAAGCCACGAAAGGGGCAAAAAGCAAACTGCATGGGGAGAGAGGTAGCTGCGAGGCCCAAGGATCTGGCCATAGCCCTAGTATCCTTAAAGCGTGCAAGCGCTGAGTCTGCCTTATCACCAAAAAGGCAGCAGCCATGGAAAGGCATGTCCAGTAAGGTGGATTGGACATCCCCAGAAAATCCAGACATCCTAAACCAGGTGTAGCACCTCAGGGCTACTGACGTGGAAACCGTTCTGCCCAGTGAGCTGGCAGTATCCAGCCCACTTCTAATTGAATTTTGCTGTGTCTTGCCCTCTGCCACTCCACGGTGAGAACGGCCCGGGCTTCCTCCGGGCACTGTGACAGTACTTGCACAACCGTATCTCACACTGTACGGGTAGTGTAGGAGATTAGGGTCTGCTTCCTATGGGTACCCCCACTTTTTGCTGGGATTCTCTGTTTTTTCGACTTTAGTGTGGCTGTGGACCTGCTAATCAGGCCCACAGCCCAGATGTTCTCTCTGTAAATTGATACCATGTACTTTAGGTACATACCAGATTGGTTACTGGGTCACCCTTGTAAGCCCCTGTATAGTGTACCATAGGTACCCAGGGCATAGGCGCACCCTAGGCCTACCAGGGGCTGCAGCATGTATTGTGCCCCCCCTGGTTTGCCTTCCGACCTGACACCACAGATCTGTTCCACAGCCTGGATAAGGTGGTGTAATCACCCCGTACCTAGATATAGTATACCTATATCTATATATACACATATAGACACATTTACACCTATAAGTCACTCCTAGGCCTTAACAATCCTGGAGGCAGAGTGTTTCTTTTTTTATGAAGTTTTATATAGCGCGAACTTGATCCCGAAGGATATCAGAGCGCTTTACAATTTGAGGCAAAGGTAACAAATAGGAACATTAGTATAACATGGGGAATCTAATGGGCATTGAATTATGATGCTATCTCCAAGCTTCCATGAATTGCCTCCGAAATCCATCAAGAAACTGAAACTCCCTGGTCTTGGAGCTCTGGATTCTGGCAACTAGTCGTCTCCTGGGGTTGGAAAATGATGACAATCTTACTAATTCCGCTAGCTCTCCTGTTCTTCTGTTATCTGTACACCACCTACCACGCCGCCTCAAAGGACCAAAGATAGTAAAATACTGTATCAACAAGCTGTAGACGAGCTTATGCGGATCGATATTGACTCAATGTTTGGTTTTGTGTGAGAAGGTGCCCTAGCATGAGCTGAGCCCCTCTGCTGCTTTCTGAACCATCTCCTTATAGCTGTTCTATGATATAGCCATACCATATACTCTTAAGTGCATTATAATCCTCGTGGTTAATGCTAACTTTGGTTTGGCTTTATCAAAACACGTCAAGTAAGGTGTCAAACACTCTGGAGTACTACCCCCCCACCAGTCCTGGCGGTGGGGGTAGCATTCCACCCTTCACGAGGGAGAAGACATGTAGTTACTGGTTTACCCGGTTAAAGTTAAACAGAGCCTCAGCATCACAAAATGGATGCTGCTGCCACAGACACGAGTCTGACCTCCTGTTGCTGGACGAAACTCCAGCAGGGGAGGCGTGGACAATAGGTTTCCTGCACAGGGAGGGGCCAGCACCTCCCCAGACAGGTTTTAGTGCATTGGGGCAGGGAGGGCTGAATTCAGTGAATGCTTTCCAGATACTGCCTGGGCACACAAGGTGCTCCATGCATTTCCCAGGTCAAACCGGTTGCTGGGGCACTCTGCCCCAGCTCTGGCATGAAACTGGACAAAGGAAAAGCGGTGTACCCACCCCCTTCCCAGGTCCACCCATAGGAGGGACCTTAGGGGTAGTCCAGCCCCTAAACTTTGTATAAGTATAGGAGCCCAGCCACTAGGACTCTGGACGAAACTTTGAACCATAAATCCTGCACCTTCGACATTCCATTATGACTGGAAGATGGAAGACATCTCCCTTGTGGTCAAGGAGTAACCACCCTGTTCAAACAGGCACCAACAGCAACTTTGTCAGTCTGCATTTTTGAGGCTCCCGCCGGATCCCAAAGAACCTGAGACTTAGGGCAGGGGCTTCCAGACATCTCTGACCCGACCTTCGCTCACAGCAAAAGGTGAGACCCGTGGCGGACACGAGAGACGTGGGACCAGAACTCCTGGACATCCTGCATTTTGCAAGCTGCACTCACTTCACAAGGTAACTCGAAGTTGTGCATGGGGTGCTTGAAGCACCAGACCCGAGCACCATTTGCACCGAAGCTCAGATGCCCCCAATCCACGAGGGACCCGTGGGCCCCGCTTTTGCATTTCAGCTCGACGTGTTTTCGCGGTTCCTAGTCCGTTGGCTAGTGAGCCCCCCCGAAGACTTTCCTTTAAATCTAACTTGCTTTCCTGGTTGCTCCAGGCTTGCTCCAACTTCCCTGCAAAGGAGAAGGTACTCAGACCTTGCTGGTCTGCACCAAAGCCAATCTCGACATCCTGCGTGGGTTGCGTTTGCCAAGGCTTGTTGGGTCCAGTCCGGATACCGACACCGCAGTTAACTAGATCCTTCGTGGGACAGCTCGAATCCAGCTCCTGGTCATCGTGGCTTCACTGTATCTTCACCTGAAATCATCCGACATCTGTAGCATCTTTCTATCGCCGCCCTGGTCACTGGCAAGTGACATAGACTCTGTCCCTTCTGCTTTCAGGTTCTTTAGATCTTCGATCCACCCTTGGATCCACCCAGAAACTTTTCATTTGGGCCGCCTGCAGCACTTCTTTGCAGCTCTCCATTGAAAACGACGACGAAACCCGACCTATGCACCCGGCTTCCCTGGGTGAGGTAACACAAGTACTTGGTGCTCCCGTGGATCTTGACTCTCGAAGTGTCCTAGTTTAAAAGGATTCCATCGTAGTCCATCTGGAAGTGTCCTTAAATTGTATATTTGTAACTTCTACGTGTCCCATAGTAAGTCAATGGTAACCGGCCGCTGTGTTTAGACACTGCACGCGCCTCCTGTGGGCCTCCAACTTCCTAACCTTTGGTTGTTTAGAGTAGCCCAAGCGATTCAACAGGCCCCAGGCCTGCTTTCTAATTCTCTCGTGGTTCTTATATCACTATTTTAGTATATGGTTTGTGAGGCCCCTAGGGCCTAACGTATACTGTGCAACTTATCGTATAGTAATTGAGTAACTTGTATTGTACTTTTACCTCTGACCTCATAAAGAGTGCAGAGGGGTTGTGTTTAGAATAAATACATATATATTGGATATATACCTTGTGTGGTGTCTTTCATTTGGTACTCAAGGGATTATAATTGGTAAAACAACCTGCTTAATACGCTCTCTGAAGTCTTAGCCTGATGGCTGCTGGTCCATGCTACCACTAGGATAGCTTTTTATAAGGTTGACTTTACAACCACCATCAATAAGGGTCGATTAGACTGGTGCAAGGTGCCCACTACAACTAGTGGAGATCATATGTCAGGCTAACTTCTCACAGGTAGAACTGCCCAAGATGCATGCTGTATTCACAGACTGCAGCACTAAGCTGGTGGAAGAAAACATCTTCCCAAGATGGTCCAGCTTCTTGGAATCTCTACCTAGTGGAGCAGTAGGGAATGAGCCTTTAGACGATGAGGATGGGACCACCAGGCTCTCAGGGGTCAGGTGTTGAGAGAGGAAAAGTGGGTCGCCCAGAGCCAGGCGGTGGCGTCGGGCAATCATCCTGTCCACAGGAGACCCTGAGCTGGGCTTGGACCAAGTGCCCAGAAGGACGCCTGATGTCTTCATTGAAAGGCCGAAGGGGTTCCGTAGAAACCACTGCCGGGTGAAGCATCTCGGTCAGGAGGTTAGTCCTGACTGCCACTGCAGGAAGCTCCAGGCCCAAGGCCTCAGCTGAAGTACGCAACACCACTGCATATGACAACCCCTCCTCCGTAGCCAAGGTGGGGGGAGAAAGCATGCCAAGGTCTGGGGCGGTATCCAGACCATGGCACAACCCAGGATCTCTTGCCAGTGCGGTTCATCAAGCTTATCAGCTAAAGGATCCACAGACCTCTCCCAGTCCTCCTCACCCTCCTCTGGTTGCCATTCAAGCCTAAAAGGTAAACCAGGGATGAACAGCGGCACAAAAGTGCCCTCCGGCACTGGTGCCGATGTCGGTCACGCGTCGTGTCCAAGTCGGGGGTGGGGCTTGGGTCATCGCCTCCCAGGGCACGACCAGCGCCAAGGGAGTCTGCATCGGGATCGGCACCGGAGAAGGTATCATGAGGTTGACCGGCATCAATCCGGATCCAGGCCGGAATTCTCAAGGGCCACCTGCATCAAAATCCCAGGTCCCTCAACCAAGTCTGCGGGCCCAAAGGCGCGTCAGCATAGTCGGGCTGCCCAAAGATGCTGTGAAGCGCCTTGTAGAAAGCCCCAAGCTGATCAGGGTAAAGTCCGGCACTGGGAAAAAGGAAGGAAGCGCAATGTCGTCCCAGAAGCAGGCTCCGAAGACTGAGCTGGAGAGAGACAACGCTCCGGGTCCCAAGTCACGTCGGCCAAGGAGAAGGCAAAGGGCGACACTGCTTCTTTGCCGCCTTCTTGTGCATCGACTTACCCAAAGACTTGGAAGTGGAATGATGGTGGTGGCTCCGTGACCGATCCAGAGAACCTCCTCTCGACCGGGGCCTCGAACAACGTGGAGCAGACTGCCGTGTCTCCAAGACCTTGTAGGACCGCTCTGGCAAACACTGCGGATTCATAGCCCGGCAGTCGGAGCATGTCTGCGAGTCGTGCTCCAGGCACCAGAGCAACACTAGGTGGGGGTCCGTAACTGACATCAGCCGGTTACAGGTCTTGCATGGCTGGAACCCGGTCCATCGATGGGACATCCCTCGTACACCAGAGTTGAAAGACTAAAAAAAGGAATTCAACAAAAATCGATAAAAGCTTAGTCAAACAAGCATTGAATATTCAATAGGTCTCGCCTTTGATCAAGTTAAAGCCATTTGCTTTGCTAATGGGATTTATAGCAAAGCAAATGGGTTTAAATTAATAAAAGGTGAGATCTATTGCATTTTTTGCTGGTTTTTCCTTGCTTGCACCAAGTACTGTTTGCAGTTTGGCTCGGGAACCCCTCTCTCTAGTATCAGACACCCCATATTTGGAAACAACATGTTTTTTGCGGTTTCCTAGGTTTTCTTCAGGGTGAGAGTGAGTTTCGCCTCCTTGCTGTTTCAAGGAAAATATGTAGGAGGGCCAGTCTTTGATTCCGGCCTTTGGTCACTCATCCTGAACTTGGCTAGCTTATGTCCAAGAACAGTATCTAATGAGTGATGTCACAATAGCTTTAACAAGCCAAAAGAGGCATCAGGGAAACAGAGATGGTCCAGAACCCTTATGGTTGGTGTCCGCTGATGATGCAAGGCTGGCTAAATGGACAGTAGTTTAAAAAAAAAAAAATTTCAATGGATGGCCCCTATAAGAACATTTTGATATTTTGCAGATTTCTGATCTTGTGCCTTGTATTCGAAGTAGCCCAGCTTGTTCCAAGACCATAGCAGGAGGGCTGTACACCTCTGCCCCCAGCTGTGACCGCTAGAAGACTACTTAATTCCCTAGCAGGGTCCCGCAGTCAGCCCCACAACGCCCTTGGTATGTCTCACAGAAAGCTAAATAATTGTATTTTGGGGTTTTCTGGGAAATTTCTATTAATTTATTTGGGCTTCTTGATGTAATTCTGGCTGGCCGCTTCTACTGTGGGAAGTCATTTGTTGGCTCACTGGGCACCAAGCGGTGCTGTTGTGAATGGTTGGTTGTTGTTATCGGGGATTCTAATTAATGCTGCAGTGTGGTCCCAGGGCTGTCGTGGGGTGATGCTTGGAGGTTTCCAGCGGTACTCCTGAGCTGGTGGTCACAGAGAAGGGGTCAGGTCTGTTTCCAAAGGCCTCTGCTGTGCGCTATCAGGCTGCACTGCTACTGTGCCATGCCGGGCTGTCCTGGCTAAGGACAAGGTAGATGTAGCTGCTCTTGGAAGAGGTTGCGCTGGAATATAGGACTCCAGACAGTCGTTAATGACACTGATTATATGAGCACGTAGTGTCCGATAGTAGAAGTTATTTGGGTCACTCTTCTTAATATAGCCCCATCACATGAATAGGTGTGGCGCTAATCCCTGGTGCAGAGGGCACCTCCCTGGTTCTGATCTGGATGTGACCTTTCTGATCCGAACTTGAGGACAGTCTGACCCTACATATGTTCCCGTCAAAGATGGTCGAGTTCTATCTCTGCATACCACACCCATGCTATTTCTGAGCACAACCCTGCCATCTTCCTTTCCATCTTCTGAGCAGCGTGATTCCCCCCCCCTTCCTTTGCCATGTTCCATCTTTAACTTTCCTTTGTTTATTTTCTATTTCTAATTGCCCATTCATTTTCCTACTTCCCCTCTCCACACTCTATTTCCAATGCAACACAAGGCACTTTGTCAGCATGGTAAGCCGATATCCTCAGGGGGATTGCACCCAATATTATTGTTCATTTATTACATTTTGGCGCACATATTAATGAAAATATAGCGTGCTACAGGTGATGGAATGATACCAATTAAATACTGCGCCGCATTTACAAATTGACCGTGTGAGAATGTCTATAGGAAGAGCATATTAAAAGTCATGACTGTCCGTAGAAGTGAAGAGAAAATTATATTTGCTGTTCAGAATAATGGAGATTGTAGCTGCTTAGGGAGTTAAGAGCCCTTATTCAGGGAGTATACATTCTTTCATTCCTCTTTTGAAGTCGACGTTTGAGGGAGCTGTTGGCTCTTTGGAAGGTTATGCAACCTGTTGTGACTATCCCTCTCATCTCTACACGGAAGCACTTCCAGTAATGTGAGATTATGAATATAGTAGTGGAATTTGTACTTCACCCCTAGTTTCCAAATAATTGTTCTCCACTGGCACATCTCTGAGCCTGCTTGCATCACTGCCCTCCCCAGTCCGACACGATCCAACGTTTTTCACTGGCAAGAAAAGTCAAGCAAGTATTGGCAACGTAAATGCGCGCAGTACACTAAGTAATACATTGAGTATCGAGGATGCTTCTGAACTAGGCCGCATTTCTTTCAGGCTATTTGCTCTCTGGTCCATGCTGTTTCCGGTGTCACCCCGAAGACACGGCCTACCTTGTGGCTCTCTCGTGCCTGCCTTTCCACCACCTCCCGACTCCCCTCGAGCTGTTTGCTACCCCCCCCCTTCAAACAGCCAGGTTCTCAGTATGAATAGGGTACAACTGGAAACAGATGTGGGTGAGAGGTCGGAAGAAGCAGAACAACAAGACACAGCACATGCAGAGTCAGCACAGAGAGTGTGGGCTGCTGCGTCAGGGTAGGCACGAGCTGTCTCAACGGATCCACGCCCGCCCTCCAGTGCCAGGCCAGGCCTGTGAGCTTGAGCTGTGCTGGTGATGAGCTGTGCTTAGTTCTGCTGGCCTGGGAGACCTTAGACATTGATGGGCTGTGTTAAAAGCAGCTCTGTTTCTGTATCTTAGTCCTGCTCGTCCTCTCTCGGTCATTATTAGTGAAGTGACTCCCACCCCGAGACAGCAAGATCAGATGTGCTTTAAATATACGCCCCTCAAAACTAAAGCGTGGGAGTTTTTATCCTTTCACTAGAAATGACTTGCAAAATTAAAATTAAAAAACTAGCATCTTGTGCACATTCGATGGATACAACCAGACCTGGAAAGCCCTCCTTTTTTCAAGTGCTGCTCAGTGTCACCGCCAGGATCTGGGAGGTTGTCGGTGCCTTTGCAAAACAGTTTGGGAATAGGTGGAATGATGTGCGCAAAACAGGCGCACAGCACCATAAGTGGACATTACCCAACTGATTTATGCTCACGTTTGAATCCGAGCAAACCACCTCTGCACAAATATTGAATGCTTCGGAGTATTTGCAGTCACAGTTTGTCCTAGCTGCTTGGCAAAGAGCTGTGGCACCAGGAAAATAGACAAGAAATGCCTCGCTTGTTCATATTTACAAGCACAATACCAGCAAAAAAAACAAGCTGAGAACGAAGAAATAAAAAGCGCGTCAGCCATTGTTGAAGGCAAACGCGCAATACGAAAAAAAAAAGTGCTTTGCGGATAATTGAGAGACATTGTCTTCCACCGAAAATAAAATATCAAATCCCAGTGGGCGGGCAAAAGAGGACAGGGTGGCATCCCTCAGTGTAATGATTGCCTTTGGTGCAATCATTACACTGTATTTTGCCTAATCTATGATGCAAAACGACGCGCACAAATCAAAACAGGAGGCGGAGCCTCGACACGACTTCTGTAATCATATTGATTCCAAGAAGCCCTCGTATGACGAGAGCAGCGCATGCGCTGCTTTCGCCAGGCCGAGACCTAAAAATTACTAAAGGGGTAGCTCTCTCCGGATATGTGCAAGGTTGGCGCGGAAAAAGAAAGAACAGATGTCAGCGCGCAGGGGCGGTGTCTAAGTAGACACCGCAACATCACTCCGGCAACCACGACGCCAGCGACAGACCTGGAGTCGACCGATGCCACCTACCGACGCACAGGGGTACTGTACTGCTATAGAAAAATCTCCGGATTCAGTCTGATGCCTGGGGGTAATTCTAAAGGTAAAGAATCTATAACTACAGTCTCTTTCAGATAACTGTCATTCTGCACTGCAAATACAAAGTCTGAGCCCTGAACAGAATCTCCCTAGGTTTTTAGAAACTTGTGTTCTGCTATCAGAGTACAACAAGATGGATTCTAGTCACAGCAAGAGAGCACAAACAGATTAAAGGGGATTATTCAATGCCAGAAAAACAATTACTACTCATACATATGAAACCATTAATAAAAAATTTTTTGATAGCTGTGCAGTTATTTATAGCGAACTGCTTCTGAAGGGTGCATTTAAAGTCAATTGCATACATCTAGCCACACTACATACGGATAGCACAATTGTTTTTATGCCCCATGAAAGAAACTGTAGAAAATAAAGACATGGCATTTTCTACATGACATTTTCAAAGTAAGGAAGCAGGCGCAAGTCACACATTACGAAAAAAAAGACTGTGTGAGCATGTGCGCTCTCCTAGAAAGAAGAACATTAGTGGTCCCATCATGGAGAAAATATTGAACTTCAAAACTACTTCCCGTTAAGTTAAAACCTTGCAAAAGATTTATTTTTCTACCTGCCGACATGAGCTTGAGGGAGGGGGAGCCTTGCTGAAAGGTGTTCCACTCATTGCATGAGGTGCAAAATAATTTAAGCTAGTCCTGACCATTAAGAAATGAATCTGATTACGTAAAACCAATTATACGCTATGAATAGATAACAGTTGTATGGCTCTCAACACGTAAGCAATTTTCTCAGGCGTTAATTTTCTAATGAATTTTAGGAAAAGGTAACATTAACATATGTCAAAGTGGTAATTGAAAGTTAAATATATTCCTTCTTATTAATGCTAATAAAGGTAATAGCTGGAGTGAACTCTGATTCGTTCTAGACAGTAGCTGTTCAAAGGGAAGCAAGGTGCTAAAAGTTTTATTTGTAACAGATTGCATTTAAAAATCTGGCTTTTAAATAGAAGAAACAAGAATATATAGAATCGTCACATTGTGCTTTGATGCATCGCAAATATGTGTTTGGAAACATGTTGCTTTTTAACTCTGCTCAATTAGCTCACCGACTAATTTTGTATATTGATATTCAGGGTCCAAATAGTTCTATTGAATCTATAGGTTAACCTCAAGAGAAAGTTGGCAATAAAAGTTTTTTTTTATTGATCCAACGTGCTCCAAAACTATCAGACTTCTTTAAAACGGACTAACATGAAAGTGTTATGGATTGTATTGTCAGTAAATGAGACAACATTTATTGATTGACACTGACTGATAAAGCTGAATGATTATTGGAAATGTACATGCTAATACATATACCTGAATAGAAATGTATATATTTTTGTAATAGAAATTTTTACTATTTCATTCTGGGACATTTCTTCCAACTGTCATCAAGTAATAATACTGCTTTGTACACACAGAGCTGAGTAGGTTTGGGCAAAAATTAAATTACGCCAGAATAAATCATATAATTTTGCACCATACTTGTTATTTGAAATTCCACCATTATCCTGGGTCACATAACTACCTGCCATTTATAACAAAATGTTACAACGGATGCAGGGGAATAATGCGAACGGCCAGAACACAAGCGGAAGTTGCTTGCACCACTTGTGTTTTTTACTTTTTTTTTTCTTGCAAACTCAGTCTTTACCTCACAAACTGACATGAGAACGCATTATGAGCTAAAATATAGTGCTTATTGACAATTTGCATTTCATGTGATTTTACCCAAATTTTGCATAATTACGCTAATGCACATTACGAGAATTTCATAAACACCGCATTGCAGAGTCATGCTTATGTAGGTTAGGTGTATGAACTTTGGAAAATATTAAAGTCTGTGTTATCCAGATAAGTAAACTCTAAATGTCTAAACCGAATTCTAGAGGAATGGCTGACTCTGGCCCAAATCCGTCCCCATTTTCTACATACATATAAATCAGCGTCCTTTCCTGTCTTCTGACAGGTTTGTACTCCTACCTCATTTAAATAAATCTGATCCATCTCTGATTATTCATGACATCAAACATTACTTTTCCACAGAACATAAAACACCAAACACAAAATTGTTGAATTCTGCTGCTATCTCTGTGCTACAGCTCTTTTAAATGCCAAAAATTAACTGACAAGAATACACCAACTGAATAACCAAAGGAATTTATTTAGAGCATACAAAGGGCATTCAAAACGTGCAGGGTTTAAAAATAATGGCTTGAGGATCGAGGAGTGCTCAGTCTTACAGGATCTCTTTTAGGAGCCCCCACTTCCCTGCATTGAAATGTTAAAGAAAACAACAAAAATCAAAACTCAAGTGTTTACAATTTTTGGAAGCCAAGGACTGCTTACAATAAGCCTTCTGATGGTACACTACATAATAAACGGATTCACCGGAAGAAGCCAGCTTAACTCTAAAAGTGTACTTTTTAATGAAATGAATGTGGTAACAATGAAATAAATAACCTCGCTCCCATCAAGCTGAACTACAACAGAAATATTTACAGAGCACTTTAATGACAGAAGAATACGCTTTGCATGAAAACAAAGTCATACAAGTCTCTTTGATTACAAACTCAAGTTTTGCAATAAGTCCATCTTTGCTTGACTATATCCTTTGTCTATTTACAGAGCATGAGCTCATTTTTAAGTAAAGAAAACATGTTTGCATACGAAATTAATTAACAGTCTTCTGTTCATACCATAACTAGCAGTACTAGGGTGACAGCTTCATGTTCTGAACAATTAGGGAGGAAACACAGCACACACATGCAATGCTGCAACTTAAATAGAACAAGCACAACTCCTATGTAATGTACACATAGATCTGCAGTTCAATGCCCAATGCTATATTTTACGCAATGAACTCAGCCTGTCCTAGCAATTTATCTAAACTCGTCTACAATTCTCTTTAAACACTGGAACGTCACACCTCAGATGTCAGTGAACCAGTTTCAGTGAAATACATTTTAACCTAAAAGATACTTTGTCTCTGTAGTAAAGGGGCCCGTTTGGCATGGTCACCCCCACTTTTTGCCTGGTACATGATGTGATTTTGACTGCAAATGCATTGGGTTCCTGCTTACCAGGTCCTCAGTGCAAGGTCTCTTTCCAAAAACTGTACAATTGTTTCCCCAATTGGCAAAACCTTTAGCACCATCTGCAAGTCCCTAGTAAAGTCCCCAGACAATTGTACCCGTGTACCTAGGACCGGAGGTAATAAAGAGCCCCCCCCCCCCAAAAAGGCTGTAGAACGAATTGTGCCACCTTAAGGAATCCCTCACCAATTACATGCAAGACTGCCATTGCAGGCTGCTTGTCTTGGTGCAGACAAAAGTGAAAACACAACATGTCACACATCCCTGTGTGCCATGTCCCCTACCACTGCATGTAATATTTTTAAGTCACTCTGACTGCAGACCTAACAACCCTAAGGTAGGGTGTTGAATATTACATGTGAGGGCATACTTGCTTGAGCAGATATGACCCTCTGCTGGTCAGTTCTACTGCTGACAGTACAAGTGACAAGGGAAGCCATTTTAAAACATGTGCTGAACACTGGTGAAAATGAGTTTCCCAGCTACATGATGACTTCACTGAAAATAGGGATGTTTGGTATCAAACATCTCATATTGGTAAAGCCACACTGATGCCAGTGTCATATTTACCAATGCATGCACCCATAGGGCACCTTAGAGATGCCCCTGAATACCTAGCAGCCTCTGATGTCCTTGCTGACTGGTTTTTAACAGCCTGCCACCAAAGACACTGTTCTGACCTCCTAGGGTGATAGAGTTTGCCCTCAGGAGACCCAGACCAAAAACCTGTTCAGGAAGAGGGTCTAACACCGGCTCTGACAGGATGATCTGCGGATTACCCTCCTTGGGCTTGCAAACTTTAAAGAACCTGCTGCTTTGGAACTTGAATCTGGCTCACCTCATAGGAGAGGAAGCCTCCCCCTGTACAGAGCTCCCTTGGCACCTTGATAGGTGAGAAAATTAGCTAGTCAAACAGGTGTGCCACATCCAGGCTAGTGACACCCTTAAGGTGGGCTACTGTGAGGTGGGCATGATTTTTCATAAGTAGCCATCTTTGTGATGGCATGCTTAGGAATTCTGTGACAGGGTTATGCCCACTTCCCACAGGAAGTGCTCATATAGGAGCCGTAGTGACCCAAAGGGTCAGTAGCCAATTGGCTAGTACCCTACACTCCACTAATGCCCCATAATTCAGTATTTAGGGGAGCCCCTGGCACCAGAGAAGCAGATCCAGGTGACCTAATAAGAGAGAGAGGACACTTAAGACCTGTGAAAGCAGACGTGTGAAGAAGCAGCTGCTGACTCCAGGAACTTGGGAGGACTGCCTGCCTCTGAAAAAGACTCAAAACCTCCTGTGAACAGCAGACCTGTTCTGAAGAAACTCCACAAGAGGAGACTCTGAGGCTCTGGATCTGCCAAAACCAGATACCGGAAGCCACCTCTGCACCAGTCGTCTATGGTCAGAGTCCAAGTGGGCCAACAAGGTTTCCTGGCCCTCCAGAGCTAGAGTCCATTGTAGTTTCACCCCTCCTGGACTCCCCATCACCTGCAGCCTGTGCACGCCAACCCCCTTTACTGCTCTGGTAAGGAAAAATCTGATGCCCAAGGACACCTCTGCACCTGTCGCCGCTGGGCCTTGGAAAAGAGGACCAACAGTGTAAGCCCTTCCTTGAGCATCGCACGGCTTGAGCCCACATGCTAGTTCAGCCCGGCTGGCTTCCTAGCCATAACCTGCAGACTCTTTTCACAGTGACCAATCCCCATTGAAACGCATTGGGCTCCTGACGCCGATTTACACCCTGCACCGAGACGCCCTCATACCGGTGATGGTGTACTGCTGGTGCTGCCTTGGACCTTTCCCACCACTCACCTTAACTCCTGGAGATTGGTCCTGTAAGTTGATGTACTGTACCTGTCTGCAGAACACGTTCTTCCTTCCAGAAGTATCAACATTTTAAAGTGAAAAGAATTTATATTTTAAAGCGTACTTACCTGAACGATTTTTCTCCGATGCCTAAACATACATAAAGGTACTTGGTATTTTTATAAATTGGTCTGGATCTCCTTCTTGAGTTGTGTATCTCATTTATTAATCACTGTGTGTAACTGCAAACGTCTTGCACTCCTCTGTGTTAAGCCTAAGGCTGCTTGATCACACTACCCCCCAACAGAGCACTTTGGGATTGCACAGTAAGCCCCAGTCCACTCATAAGGGAACCCCTGGACCTTTTACACAGTATATCAAATTTGATATATAACATGAAGAGCCAGCTTCTTACAGTCTCAAATAATGACAAGCAAAGTGTAGTAAGGCTAAATCCTGGGCTATGTGAAAGAGCCGATTGGAAGCTAAAACACTCATCAACAATGAAGAGAGGAAGGTGGAGGGAAGATTAGTGGACCAATGGCAATGGCAGGTGACAGTGGTGATAAGCAGTTGTATGTCTAATGTATTATTGTCATATGTAAACAAGGCCAGAATGGGGACCCAAAGCGTCCCTGGCAATTTTTATCGAACCAGCCCCTGGGGAAGCACTGCCTGGCCCCGGGAAGTTGAAAACGCTTGCTTGCTGCTTTTGTCACTTGGGGCCGATATTGCAGCACCGCTGCAAAACCATCACCCAATGACAAAACCAGCGCTGGACACCGGCCCCCACCCTTCAGCCTCCAAGTGAAATGCCCGATGCCCTGTCCGGCCCCATCAGCAAATAGGGCTATATAAAATGAGGTTACGGTTCTTGACATAATAAATTCATAGGATCAATAAGCTTTTACGATGGCCTCATGAAACATTGTTTCTAAAGTAATTCTTGTAATTTCACCTCAGATGAAAGCCATTGTTCAAACTCTGGTCCGAAAGATAGTCAACCACAGTCCTTGATTTAAATGAATTACTCTAGCATTCCATACATTCTAGAGAACTAACCATGATAACATGCTTTTTGAACCTGCATTGATGCCTATGTGCACAGCATCAAATCAATACCAAACTTACTCTGTTCATTCAGTTGAGACATGGGAGATTTGATCGATAGATCTTTGTAGATATATTATGCCCAGTGTTAAAACAGAATTACAAAGCAGAACAGATCAAATACAACATACATTTATTCCAGGGTATAAAACTGAAATGAATTCAGGAAAAGACAGTATGGAAAGCAATAGTGCATTATTATATAACAAGAATGATTTGTGGTGTTACCATAAACATGGATTGCCCAGAACGGTCATCTTCAGCCTGTAATTTCAACATGTTATTTGGGAGGGTGAGTGATTTGGGTGACAATCATCCACTGACAGTAATGATCAATATACAGACTTGGACAGTATTTTCACTGGCTGTCCTATTTTTCTTAATTCACATATTTTGTGGACAAATAGAATAAGAACCACAATGGAGCATGATCAACTACACCCCACAAAAAGAAAAACAAAGTATTATCCTGAACGCAGGTACATTCAAACATACAGCTACATAAAAGAGTGCATCAACAATTGGCATAGATTTTCTATTTACAGGAGTATGCAAAAATACATTATAAAAACACAACACGCTCCCCTTTCCAGATTTATCTTTGTAACCAGACTACATATACTTCATTAGAGAAAAACAGTTTGCTCTCAAGTATCAAAGTCACAGTAATACTGAAATGCAGAAAGAATAGGATGTACCAGATTTAAGGACCGGTGCATGTAAACCAGCAAAACAACATCCTGCTTCAATGTGCCCCAACACGGTGATGCTGCAGCCATTTGCTGAACTGCAATAAGACTTTTCACAGGCAACTGAAAAACACATTCCAGTTTCGAGTTGATGCTAAATCGTAGGTTGCAGAAATACTATCCTCATGGTAGTGTAGGTGGATAGTCTTAAAACAGTGGTCACTGGACATGAGGCCTTGGTTTTAAAATAAGCTTCCCCGTCTGCAAAATATAAAAGTCAAGAAAACAAAAAATTGTATTATTATGCATTTCACAGACAAGCATGCACACACCAATACCAGCATAGAATGATTTACCCTTAAAAAGTCAGTGGATGTGTTGGATGTTGAGCCTTACTGAATAAAAAGGCTTCTTTAGATTACCGCAAGGAACCATTCGAGGTCACAGTGTAAAGATCAACCTTAATCCTAAAACAGGTGTTTTCCGCACTTTAAAAAGCTAAATACGGTGAAAGATTTTGACTGGCAGTCATGTGAAGGTTAGGCACATAGTGAAACCCAAATTAGTTCAACACAGGCCACAATGTCCAATGTGGAGTCTTTATTGACTTTTATTCTAGTTCGCCATCATGGAAATTTTAAATGCAATAAACAGCGATTGTCTCTGCCAACCTGCAAGATACCAAAGATATGTCCTATAGCTAACATGAAGGGTTGTATGTGATTTCATAGCAAAATGATTTAATGGAAAAATGATTTCATGGAATACCATTACTGAGAAACCATTTCATCTAAACTTTTTAATGGAAATTTTCAGTATGAATTGAATTTACCTTTCTGAAGAAACCTATTCATAGAAAGTATTTTTGGCCGAAAGTGGCTTTTGAATGTTTATTTAGTACACGTAAATGCAATGGTAATGGGTCTTAATTTTAGACACATTTTTGTCAGATATTTATTTCAGTGCTTTACTTCAGCGGACATTATTTCATATTTATATTGTCTACTTTGTCAGACAATCACTTCAGATGCTTTTAATTTTCTGACCTATCTCCACCAGTAAACAACATCCATTGCTGACCCCTTAACCCCTAAATACCATCAATGCCTGCCCCCTAAAGCGCCTAACCACACCTAAACAACAACCATCCATGAAGTCTAAAAGCCCGTTCTCCCCAAAAAATGTACCATCCCTGAATCCCAATGACTCACTACCCTTAACGCCACCCATTCCTGAACCCTAAAACCCCTTTCTACGTCTAAACCCCACCAATCCCATACCCTTTAAAACACCTCAGAATACCCAAACTCCACCCTTCTTTTAAATCTAAAAAACCCTCACCATCTTTAAACACCAGCCATCCATGGCCCATAAGAACTCATCACCCTAAACTACTCTCCCCTGAGCCCTAAAAACCCCTTACTACATCTAAACCCCACCCATCCCTGAATCCTTAAAACCCCTCACCACCCTAAACATCACCCCATTCTGAACCACAAAAATTCTTCACCACCATAGCAGCTACACATAATTGAACTTTAAAAACTCACCAGCCCTAAATTCTGCCTATCCATGAACCCTAAAAGCCCTCGACACCCATACACTACACCCGTCCCTGAAACCTAAAAACCTCACACACCTTAACACCACTCATCTGTGAACCTTAAAAAGCCCTCCCCACCGCTGCACTCCACCGAACTCTGAACCCTAAAAACCCAAATCTATGTCCAAACTCCAATTATTTCTGACGTCTAAGAACCCCATTATTACCCTCAGCAGGATCCATCCATCCATCACTGTGCCCAAAAAACCCACAGAAGTTGTTCGCGCCACCCAGGTTTAATGTAATTTTGGATTTTCGTTAAAATTCTCTTTCCTTTAAAATGCAAAATGTTTGTTTTAATTTTCGATTTTTTTGCATTTCGTTAAAAAAATGTTTTTAATTTTTCGATTCTGCCAATGTGGTTTCTATGTTTCCCTTTTTCTATTAATTCACCTACTGCAAAAATGAAGAAAAAAAATGATTTAAAAAAATTACTACGCAGTAATATAGATCAGTTTTTTCAGAGAAACTTGGCTCACCTGAGCATCTGCCCTGTTGTCAAAGCCCAAACAGTGATATCTTACAGTGATATTTTACGGTATGGACTGCTCTCCAAATAGTTGCTCAGGAAATGTTATAGGGACATTGGAGGTTTTCTGTGGAGGAGTCCGTTGGCACACTGGACAGGTGATGTAATACATTGCTCTGAGACGGAGAGGTTGTATAGTAGGAGCTGTATTAATCTACTTTCCTAAAGTTTCTGATACCAGAGTGCGTTTGTTAAAGTCAAGGGTGTGGAGCGACTTATCCAGTTGCAAGGAATATTATATAAAGCTATTGGAAGCAAAATGCTCCTATTTATACGAAAACATGTTAACACATTTGAGGGGGGGATAGATATGTTCTAACAACAACTATTCAAATGACATTCTGTTAGGTTTATTAGACAAAGATTAAACATCAATAACACTAATCATAGGAGTGCAAGTAATATCAAGTATTGAAGCTGCTTGCACAGAAATGTGCTGAAAATCGGTTTCGAGGATAGGCCTTAGAGATGCGATTCTACAAGACACAGTTATGTCTTAATGTGGATAAGACTCTTCTGTGCCCGCACTTGGGTGTCCAAAAGCAAAATATGCCCCTCAGATACGGGTTGGACCAGCAGGAATGAGAGATTAAGAAAAAAAATAAAAGCGATGGAGAGAGCAAGTGAGTATACAAAATATGTGAGGGGAAAAAAATCAGCACTTATGAATGAATATCAATGAAGATTTAATGATGGAGTAATAAAGTTACAAGCTAGCAACCACAAGGGATTCTATGATGCCATTACCTCAATATAAAAAGGACCTGCTCTGGATTTTGAATCCTGCATCAATAAAGGACTAGCAATAGCACACACAACACAAACATATGTACACCAAGTATCACTGCAGCGAGGCTAACCTCTAGTAATGACCCAGAGGATTTCCTGTTCTTTTAAATTCTACCAGTTGTGAATGTATCAACAAACCGAAATAAAAGAGCAATAGACAATTAGTAAAGGATTATTTAATACACAGATTAAAAGTCAAGTGCAACCTCTGTGCTCAGCAAACAATGTATACACTTTCCAATGGCTTGGGACACAAAGTGTAAGGAATGAAGGAGGACTCACCCACCTTTGTTCTACTTATTTTAATTGTACATAAATCTCTATTGCAATTAGTGAATGTTGTGTATGACTGACTTGAAGAAACGCCACCATTTATTCAACTTAGGTCTACTACCTACTCAACTATGCAATTTGTAAAGGGGCTGACGAAACACTTACAGGGAAAAACATTACATGCAAGCAGATTTTTGCAAGAATAAGAACTTTTCAAAGATGGAGACCTTTTTTCTAATAGGGTTGAGGAAAATACATCCTACCAATTTGTCACAATAACTCAGTTTTCATAACATTACTAAAGAACTTTTAGATTAACAATATACAAGTAGTTGAATGAGTAACCTCCAAATAGGACATGACTTCAATCCCAATGATAAAAAAAAGTAAACACACTGCTCAAGTTAAGTAGCGCCTAAACTGGATATGAATCACTTACAGCTAACAAAAAAAGGAGCATTCTTCATGCATAGTGCGAAAATGCAAACAGTTCTTTATTTAGAGATGTTAAAACACAGAAGTGCAAATGCTTATACCACCTACTTGGTTTTAAATGACGTGTTCCTGCCCCAAACATGTTGCGCTCATCCTGGTGGACTTCCCTTCATTGGTTTCTTGCCCGTGAGCTTCTCCCCTGCCTGTTCCACACTGCTTCTGCACCCCAACCTCAATATTGCTTCCCCTCACTCATACCCTCCTCCTCTTGCCAGTAGCTTCTCCTATCCCCTCCTTGCATTACTTCCTTCATCTATGCCCTCTGTGTTGCTTTCCTCCACCTTGGTACTTCAAAACTCCGTACTAACAAGTTTTTAAAAAGAAAAGGAATACTGAGTACTTTTATAGGTGCGCATACCTACAAAACAATTTGACCGCCATGTCATAGCAACTTTCTTTTTTTACTTTGTTATTTTTAATATCCTGTTGGATAATATGACTTGTATAACTGTTTTGCCCAGTCATGTATCAGACCATGCACAGGTGTTTTCCTTTTGGGAAAAAAGGCATAATTTACACCCCAGATGGACACTTAAAAGGTCTATGCTGTCACATGTTGATATAGCGAGGGCCACTTAAGACTATTTTTCTATAAATATTGTTTCGACTTCCATGGACTAAGTCTGGGATGCCTTTAAGGCCAACATAAGGGGCCTGTTACATTGTCTTATTTGCAAGAAGAATAGGGCAGAAGCAAGGGAGCTACGAACCCGGGAGGGGAGAATCCTTCTACTGTAGGAACAGAGGTCTTGGTTTATCCATTGCAGCACTGAAAGGCTCTCACAAGTTCAGAGGGACTTGGAAGATGCCAGTCAGGAGCATAGGGGTAGGTTAGAACACAAGTGCAGGGCTCAATGGATGACAAAAAATATGCAGAACTGAGTATGACGAGAGGGCAGGCGCCCTCTTGGCATGAAAAGCAAGAGTAGATCGCGCAAAGAACAATATCAATGAACTGATAATAAATGAAAGCGGGGAGAAGTCAAGAAGCCTAGAGGACATGCAAGCCTTCCGTCTCTCTCCATTCTCAGAACTATATAAGGAAGAGACAGTGCCTAATACTGAAACCGTTCAAACTTGGCTGAGAGAGAAATCTCTGCTGACTTTAATGAATGAGGGTTATGAAAGCCTAGAAGCTCCAATCACTGAAAATGGAATTAAAGTCCAAATAAGCAAGGGCAAAAACAATAAGGCAGCAGGTACTGATGCGCTTCCCAGTGAGGTTTATAAACTCCCCCTGGATGAATTGTTCCCAATATTGGGTATCCCATTCAACTCAGTGTATAGTTCGGAAGGACAGGCTCAGAGGTCCTGGAAAAAAGCAACCCTCGTACTCATCCTGAAGCCTGGAAAGACCCCATAAAAGCAGATTCCTATAGACCAATCTACCTGCTGAATGTAGATTATAAGATCTTCATGAGTGTTCTTGCTGGGAGATTGGTCAACTTGGCTCCTCAGCTGATAAATTCTGTCCAAAAAGGTTTCATTCCCAGGAGATATATCCAGGAGCAGACTCACCAGCTAATTGGTAACATCAACTTGGCTATGGGGCAATCGGATCCCTTGGCCGTTGTGGTACTAGACACGGCCAAGGCCTTCGATAGAGTCTGCTGGGTATACCTCTGGAAGGTTTGTAAGGAGATGGGTATTGGTCCTATTTTTGTTCAGACCTTGATAAATTGTTATCAAGGAGCTTCCGCAAAAATGTTGCTAAATGGAATGTTACCCTCTAGCTTTTGTTGTGGGTCGAGTTAGATACCGTATATAGGTTTCCCGATTTACGCCCTTATATAGGCACAATACACATTGTCCTTATATAGGCATAGAAATTCTACTCTTATTTAGGCATTATCCATGCTAACCAAATACAAGCATGGCCACCTACATCCGTCCATCCACATCACAACGAGTTTTTGGAACACCAGACTCTTAAGCCTTTAGGACTTCCCCTTGCTTGGATTATTGATTTCTCCAAGAACTCATTTATTATGCATGAACATCTATTCCTTAGGGGTTCATTCATGACGTTCCTCTGCCTGACTTTTACGTCAATACTGGCTTTCCTAAACACCTTAAAGGTATAAATATACCTTCACTTGCCATGGCAAACCACGGCACGGCTCGGCTGTATACTTGCATGGCTCGCCACGGCAAGTTCGGAAGGAAGTCAAGTCCCCGCGTGACGAACTGACCAGACACAGTCATCCGCTTCGCAGAGAATCCAGCTCCAGGGTTTCTGACTCCCCTTGCGGGGTGTTAGCGATCGACACCCAGAAAGAGATTCCAACCTCTCTCATTCTAAGGTATGGAGCGGACTAGAACCTAGAGGGACTTTTGGCAAATCATGGCAACACCAATCTAAACTATAGCTGAACTAGACTAAAGAAAAACGGCACCATCTTCTTACCTCGTACTCCACTTAGGTTAGGTACACTGGGGTAGAACTAGCTAGAAGCACCAGATTAGTATTCACATTTTTGGCTGTGTTATTTATGTATTTTTATTAATATATGTCATAGCTACAAATCGTTCTATTGCAGTATTATTTTATCTTACTGCTAACGCTGTACATATTATAAATCGCATTCTGTCTTACGATTGTAGCAGTTCATATCTCTTGCACGAGAAATAAGACTGTTCAATAAACCCTTTTTATTGAAACGGCAGTCTACCTATTTCTGTGTAACCTCTGTAGAAACGAAGCATGCACGATTGACTGAGTGAAACGGTTATCTATTGTTTCCACGATTCTGGGACTGTTCCAATTCTAATGGAAACAAAGTTGTCATGTTTATGTGGTCGTCAGAAACTAATCCCTTCTTTTATATTTCGAGAAGTTTCTAGTGAACTCTGAGTTAGCTGGCACACACAAGTAATTAAGTTTAATGTACTCGATAGAGGCATACCGACCTCAGTCCTATGCCACAACTATAGTATATATTATTCCTATCAGGGATATAGGAATTACACTACACTTTAACATGCAAAGAGGAACTAGACAGGGCTGTCCCATCTCTCTGTTGTTCGATGTTCACATAGAGCCATTGGCACAAGCAATAAGATCAGACAACCTGATTTCCCCCTTTAAATCTCAGCAATATTGTAGCAAGGTGGCTCTTTATGCTGACGATTTGCTGTTATATACCAACGATCCGGGGGCGGTTATACCTAGGGTGAAGCATTGTTGGAAGAATTTGGCTCCCTTTCAGGATATCTAGCCAACACCTCCAAAACAGAGGTGAGGTTTTGGAATATCGACAATCGGGAGGGTACTACAAGTAATGAGCTTAAATACCTGGGTATTACTATCGTTAAAGATCTTGATAAAATCCCCCAGATTAATCTGAATAAGACCAATAAAGAAGTGGGCCATCTATTTGCTAGATGGAAAAATCTCCCCTTAACAATTTTTGGCAGGGTCAACTAGGTAAAAATGGTTATTCTACCCAAATTGACATATCTGTTTAACCCCTTCCATGCTCATGACGAGCTCAGCTCGTCATGAGGCACAGTTGAGCTGTGCTGATGACGAGCTGAGCTCGTCATGACACCAGTAAAATGGCAATTTCCAGCACAGGGGAAAAATAACCACAGCAGCGATGTGGTTAATGCGATCCCTCTTGATTTCCCTAGTAAAGATATTTGTAAAATCCAAAGTAAGATCAGAAGTTTAATCCAGGCAAATAAGGGTGCTAGATTGTCGTGGAAAAGCTGCGATGCAGGCTCACTAAAGGGGGGCTAGCTCTTCCAGATATTAGCTGGTACTCTGTTGCTTTCCAATTTAAAAACATCCGGATGTTTCTTGTAAAACCGGAAGAGACATCTTGGGGGAGATTATTGGGGGAAATGGTGATGGTAGAGAAGGTGGAGGAGAAGGCTTTCTCTATTAATTTGGGGCACCTAGGTTCTTCAAAAAGGTGCGCTTCAAGGTTCTCAGGGCCGCCCTTAGCCTCTGGTACAATGTCAGATGTAGATGGGGATTGGGTACTATTCAGATTTTGCCCCGATCTGGGACTCCCCGGGGACCCAGTTATGTCTGAAGGATAGGCTTGCAATCCCAATTTAAAAGGCAGCATTACTATTTGGTCGGAGCTTCTATCCTCTGATTAAGTGTACCCCTGGAAGGTCTTCAGAGCAAAGGTTGGAAGTAGACTTTCTAGATTGAAATACTTGCAACTAGCCTCTTGGTTCACAGCGGAAATGGAGGACAAACAAGGAGATTGGGAGACGGAGCAATCTTTGCAAGAAGTACATTTCAAAAGAAAGGAGGTTTCTATCTGGTACAAGAAGTTCTTGGAGGTGGAAGATATGTAACATCCTCTGCAGCATGCAGTTTGTAATCAGTCTCCCTTTGAGTCTGAGATTGAAGACCTGTATGAACCCTCCCTGAAGCTCCTCTATAAGTATGTTAAACCGGCTAGCCTAAAAAATAACAATTTCTTTGTTATTAATAGGCTTTACTATACACCTGCAAAGATTGCTAAGTTCGAAACCACTATCCTCCCCCCAAATGTCCAAGATGCAACCTTCTTAATGCTAATCACAACCATATTTTCTATGAATGTCTCAAACTTAGAGCTTTTTGGAGGGGGGTGGGGGACGTTTTATGTGGCATTTTTAAATTTTAACTCAAGGTTAATGTCTCCTTGATAATATTTGGGGATGATGGTGCGCTTGGAAACAATCTTTAGCAGGAACACAGAGACCTGTTATATCTGGTTTTAATACCATGAAGAGAAATCTGCATGAAGTGGAAATAACTGCGGCCCCCAACGTGTGAGGACTGATTAAAAGCTGCGTTTGCCATGGCCAGTCTGGACCAGGGGGGAGAGATTGAGAGTGGTGTGACCATCTGGCAGGCCCTAGTGTCCTGGGGTAGGGAGCGGAGTCTGGTATAGCTCCTCTTTGGTTTAAACCAGTCCTATGATTACACCAAGCTTCCAACAAAGGGGGCTGTTCCGGTCTGGCCTAAGAGAATGCAGCAGCTGTAGGGCGCACAGTTTCGAACTACGGCTTCTTTTTGAGAATTGCAGACGTTTATTGGCGAGATGAGGACATATATATATATATATATATATATCCTGTTGAACAGGCTGCAAATGAGATGCAATACAGCAAGGCTAAAAACCATTACCACAGCCCCAATAGAGAGACCAGCTGATTTTGCCAATGCTTATTTTTCCTATGCTGCTCCTATTTAAGGCAAAATGGTTTTCCTATGCCATTCCTATTCATGAAAAATCTGGTATTTCTCAACTCTTTATGTTAATGTTATTGCTATTTATGGAGCGCACTGTTACCCAGAGGTGTCCTGTCGCTGTGAAGTCCTTTAGAGGCCTAAGGAAAGGAGACTATTTACGAATTTAAGAAGAGAAAAGCCAAGTTTTAAATACCTTCCCAAAGGAGAGTAGGTTTGCCATTCCAGGCCTTCGCTGCGCAGGTTACAAAACTTCTACCCCCCCAGCTGCCTTTGCGCACTTTGGGTACCGATATCAGCTTTGCTTCTGCTGAGCGTAACGATCTTTTTGGTAAATACCAGTGAAATTGTTGTTTAAGGAACTCGGGCCAGTTCCCTGGAGGGCTTTGTGTACCAGACATAGGGCTTAAAACTGTATCCGCGTTCTTATCGGCAACCAATGAAGCCTTTTGATCTCCGCCGATATAGAGGTATATTTTGGTGTACCTGTAAGCAGTCTGGCAGCTGCATTCTGAAGAAGTTGTAATTTGTGCATGAGCCCCTCCTGCAGGGTGAGGTAAAGCCCATTACAATAGTCCAGCCTAGACAAGGATAAGGTAGTGATGACTGTTTGTATACTGTCTTTGGGTAGGAATGGGATTATTTTCCTGCATGCTCTGTAGGTGGTAGAAGAGACTACCGTATTTACCTGGTCTTTAAAGCGGAGATTATTGTCAATCCATATCCCAAGGTTTTTTGCTTTTTTGTTGGGGGGAGGAGTCCCATAGAATGCAGCCACCAGGCAGAAGTCCAGAAGCTGGAGTCATTACCAAATAACACCACTTCAGATTTTCCAGAATTAAGTTTGAGACAGTTCTGAGCCATCCAACTGCCTACGGCTGACATTCACCCTGGAAGACGTGATGCTGTTCCCATCATAGCCCCTGGCAACAACGATACCACAATTTGGGTGTCGTCGGCGTAGGAGGTTAGAGAGAAGCCTTATGAATCAATCAATGGAGCCAGGGACGAGACATAAGTATTCAAAAACGTTGGGCTCAGAGAGGAGCCCTGAGGGACTCCACGGGGCAAGGAGAACGGTTTGGAGAATTCCCCAAGCGCAACTGTTTGAGTTCTATTAAAGAGAAAGGAATCTAGTAATTTTCAGGCGGAGCCCTGGACTCCAATCTCCTGCATAAGGTCCATCAATATACGTGGTGGACCGTATCAAAGGCCGCAGAAAGATCCAACTTTATCATCACTGCTTTGCTTCCTAGAACAAGTATGGTCCTGATCACTTCTTTGGACTTAATAAGGGCTGACTCGGTGCTGTGCCCCGCTCTGAAACCATATTGGGAGGGATCCAGAGCCTGTGATTCGAGCAAGAACGTAATCAGTCATGTCTTCATGAGTTTCTCAGCTACTTCCGCAGGAAGGGGGAGCCTCAATATCGGGCTGAAGTTATTGGGGTCTTTAGGGTCCAGTATGTATTTCTTGAGCAGAGGCAATATTGAGGCATTTTTCCAATTTTTGGGAAAGCAGCCTTGAGAAAACATAATATTTATAACGGAGGTCAGTGTCAAGGCGACTGGTTCCGGTGCTAGTTTCATAAGAGAGGTTGGGCAGGGGTCATTAGGGGAACTTGATTTAACTGTCATGATAAGATTTAAGACTACTGTAGGTGTTACTAGGGTAAACTTGTCAAAAAATCCTTGGAGCGGTTTCCCAGTTGACAGCCATCAATCTGGGTGGAAATGGGAATGGCGGTTACCTTGGTGAAAGTGGAAAAAATAGACTCCTCTTTGACCAGGAAGAATTGAGCAATTTTGTCACATAGTTCCTGACTAGCAGTGATAGTCGGAGTAGCTGGCTGTGCCAAAGATGTAACCGTTTTAAATAGTTCTTTGGTCAAATGTTTCGCAAGAATAATTTGTTTGAGGAAATACTCTTGTTTAGCTTTAAAAAGCAGTTGTTTATAGTGAGCTAGGCTGAGTTGGTTTTCATTCCTATCCCTATCACTGTATTCCTTCTTCCAATTTCTTTCTAGGTGTTTACAGATAAGTTTTTGGTCTCTCAGCTCTTGTGAGTACCATGGGGCGGATGGACGTGCCCTATTGGGATGGAGGAGTTTTTTTGGGGCAAGCTTATCGCCGGCTGCTTCTAACCATTTGGTATATGATTGTATAGCCTCCTCAAAATCTGTAGGGAGATAAGGAGTTGTAACAGTTAGCAGCTCCCGCAATTCCTAAGCATTTATCTTGTTCCAGGCTCTGCTAACCAGTTTTTTTTTCTGGTTTCCATGTATGACGGTTGGATGCGGTGATCTCGAATAGCACTGCCTTAGGGTCTGACCAAGCGACTGGGAGAATGCCCGTAAAGCACAGTTGTGTTTCACTTGAGAAGATGCTGTCTAGTGTATGACCAGCCTTGTGTGTGGCGCCAGTCACCAGATGCTTTAGACCAGCATTGCTCATCGTGTCACGTACGTTTGAGGTATCAGGATCTGAGAGTATCTCAAAGTGAAAATTAAAATCTCAGAGTATAGTGTGTGCGTTGGCGCTTAGTGCAGTTTCCATTATGCTGTCAACTTGCCTAAGGAATAGGCTTCTAGGTCCAGGCGCTCTGTATAAAAGAGTGCCTCTGAAGGAAAAGTGGCGTGAAAGGTAGAAACAGAAATCTAATGCTTCATATTCAGGGTTGACCAGTCGGTTAAATGATGCCCTTATTGACTTGTGGTAGATCACCACGAGGCCACCCCCTTTCCTATTAGGCCTATTTAGTGTGAAATAAAGATATTCAGGCGGAGTGGCTTTAACCAGGTCTGGACCAGAGGCATCATCTGTCCAGGATTCCGTGATAAAAGCAATACTTATTCCCTCATCCATAATTAACGCTTCACACTCGGAGCTGTGTTTAACCAATGAACGAGCGTTGAGAAGGACACATTTCCAAACTTGATTAGGCAATATATTTTTCATGTTTCTGCCAATTTTAATTGTGGATTTAATAGGTTGTAATACTAATTCAGGTAGTTCAGTTCCACAACCCGGGCATATCAGCTGGGATTGTGGAGGACAATCCCGCGGATTGGAAACAGACAACTGGAGTGTTTATTATTATTGTAGCTATGTAGTGTTCCGAGTAGGAAATAGTGCTCCGTTTTCCTGAGCAAAAATGGGCAGGGGGGCTGGCGCTGAGCACAGGCTGAGCGCAGACGGGCGCAGACAGGCTTGCCTTAGGCGCGCCTTCGGAGCGCCAGCGGCGTGCTTGCACCAGCCTCATAATTTGTATAGTCAGGGAAGGAAAGACGAGCCCACTGATCTGCCTCCTTCCAAATTGCCGTTTCCGCGTTAAACAGCAGGCCCCCGCGAATGAGGGAGAGTGTGCAGTTTCGCAAATAGGAGCTTAAAGTACAAAATATCGCCGTTTTAAAAGTTTCAACAATAAGAACAGTTAGAAACAATTAAGAACACAGGCAATCTCAGCCTCTCTAGGACAGAGGTCCTATTTTCCATCCTTCACCCTCACCTCTCCATGCATTCTCCTGTTGATCTTAAGCCCTTACATTATTGCCATTCAATTGGTCTCTATTCTACACATATTCCCATTGCTACCACTAACAAATATATTGTTTATCCATAATCGAGTCTTGACTCACATTGTCTTCCTGTAGACATCTTGCATTTTTCTGTCTGCAGAGCATTCTAAAGATTGCACTCAGCCTCCTAGACACATTTACATTCACATCATATATTTCACGTTACTTAGCTTCCCAGTCCAACCTAATTAGTGTATAGCATAGTCTAGGTCTTTCATTAAAGTACAGTCCTCCTTTATCTTGAGACTTTGTGTCCAGCTTCACAATTGTACTTATTGTTCCTCTTTCTCATGCCTTATCCTCTCAGTGGTCTTAATTATTGCTCTCCTTTGGAACCCTCTTCCATAAAAAAACTTTGCTTGCTACATATTCTAAACTAATTTCGTAAACTCCAAAAGTTCATTTTCTTGCCTTACCTCCCCAGATTGTTAATCTTCATCCTCCGAAACATTCTACTTCTAAGAGTTTCTATTTAGTCTTAATATTGCTTATTGAGCAATTTTTTTATCAAAGTTAAACAGGTTTTTTTTACCTGCTCGCCTTCAACGGTATACTGCCAACCAGACTATGTAATCAGTATAATATGCATTCCTATGAAGTTCCACAACAGATTTAAAATGACACCTCCTAAATGTGTTGATAAGACATCAAATGAGCAATTCAGAGCGACACAGTAATTCAAAGAAGGGAATGATCTGTATTTTTAATATAAAAACCCATGCCTCCATTATCAAACGAGAATCCTTCATTTATTTCGATATACTACACTTACATCATCGCACGACATATTGTATTCCGCCAACACAGTTCGACATCGAGCTGCTATTCTGCATTGACTTCATCAAGGAAGATTTTTAAATGTATAGTTTTTCAAGTTATATATCCAAACAATTGGAGATAAAGAAAATAAGAACAAGCTTTACAAGGTCAATGGTACAACAATCACACTGTAGACATGTCATTTAAAGAAAAATTAAGTAGGAAGGGACATATTTGAGAGAAGTATTCCATTGACCAATGATCGAAGTTACTCTTGATAGGATGGTTTAAAAAGAAAAATTCTATTGTAAAACAATTCATAACAAAATCTATACTAATATGTATTGAAATATATATTTAACAAGCTGTGATAGGTAGTGCGAACGCACAATCACAAGAGTTTTGAAAATTAAAAGTGTATATAATTATGATCTGAATTCATATAGGCCACAAATGATTTCTTTAGCATCCGGAAAATACATATTTATCAAATAATTTAACTAAAACACAGTGTCACATAAGGGCAGAACTATCTACTTCCCTGAATTGGCAGACTGGGTTCTTTTCTACAGGTGATGTGCAATGATGCAAAAGGAAAACAAATAAAGTAACTACATAACATATTGGTTTATACCAAAAGTAAAGAAAGCACATGGCGTTGATAAAGGGCTGATTCATACACAAGGACTCGAGGAAGAGATATGAACTGGGCCATCACCCCCTCTCCTACTTCCAGGCAGTCCTTCTGTGCTCTTAACTCATGGAGGTCTATGCATGAGGGACTTTAGATGGAAGGATTTTATCTTAAGCAGGATGCTTCTTTACCCTTTTCAGTTTTGCTCGTGTTTGAAATGGGTTACATGAGTGCATGTTTGGGGCAAAGGAAGTAATATACTACAGTAGGACATCCTCAGCTGAAAAATGGCTTCAATCAAAACTTCACACTTTTATCATGTTTGATACAACATCAAAAGGATACATTGATGGCGCTACAACTCGCTTGTGTATTCCTGCAAAGAACAAACCTATCAGCGTAATGCAGCTAATAGTGAAAAAGGGATGATTCCAGAGAGATGTGAAAAAAGACACCTGAAAAAGAAAAGTCCCAGATTAAAATTTAAGCGAGGCCATCGCCATTGTGCTTCCTTGATCAAAAAGCTCTTAATTATCCATATGTAAGCAGGAATTTAGAACACAATACACGATTTAAAAATGTTAAAAGCAGAATTAATTAATTTGATCGCTCAGAAAGAAAACATTTGAACAACTACACACGTGAGCAAAAGAGCCGGATATTTACTGATGAATTACTTAGCTGGTGCCAGCAAGCCCCCAAAAGGTGCCATGTGTACAAAGATGAGTCAACACATCTGAAATCACAAATTAATGATCAAAATCAATGAAATGAAGAGTGATTGCGCCAACTATGTCTAAAAGGGAGGTGTAACTGCTGAGCATTAAGCTGAACTGGACATCCACTGAGCGAAAGCATAACCAGGGAAAGAACATATCATACACCACACACACAGACCCACACACACAGCCACGCGCACACAGCCACGCGCACACAGCCACGCGCACACAGCCACGCACACACAGCCACGCACACACAGCCACGCACACACAGCCACGCACACACAGCCACGCACACACAGCCACGCACACAGAGCCTTCTGAAATCTTCTTTTGTTAAGGTGCAATGTTAAAATGACATCACAAAGGGCCATTCATT
Organism: Lissotriton vulgaris; assembly: GCF_964263255.1. Taxonomy (NCBI): domain Eukaryota; kingdom Metazoa; phylum Chordata; class Amphibia; order Caudata; family Salamandridae; genus Lissotriton; species Lissotriton vulgaris. The sequence continues at coordinate 439,716 of NW_028244737.1, read as the reverse complement.
GTGCATTGCTTTTAGATTCAAAAATAAAACAAAAATGTCCTTTCTGCTACAAAATGGCTTTTCCCCATAATTCATAAGATGGACTTAGACAAAAGAAATGGCTTTACTTTTCCCCCCCTTCACATAGAAGACACAGTCTTGACATAGGGATTAAAGTGCACCACATGCCTTAACTTAGTTGGGAAGTGACTCTTTTAAAACAGATCGCGACAGAAAGTACGTTTTGTCTCTTCATTTTTGGTGCAAAAGCCTATGGGACGGTGTGTAAAAAAAACTTGTGTGTCGGATCCAGTCCGCTACTGTACTGAGTGAGCACGTGGCTTCAACACAAAGGCAACAAGAAGAGAGAAGACCCCACAAGTTCCAGGGATCTGCATCTAGAACAGCCACGGGTACGCCTGTTCCTTTGTGTTATTCGAGATCAGTACCAAGGACAGGCATTACTCCTAACAAGCCATTCACCGCCATCCAAAGGTGTTGGGATAACTAAAAAAGGAGAAGAATACCACGGGGAAGAGGCTATCTCCCACATCCATAGGGTCCTACATACACAAGGTGAAAATCCAGTGTCCAGAGGATGTGTAACCATATTCGAACCTGATCAGAAGCTTAGGCAAGGAATCTTCCTTTTACGACCACGTATATTCCAAAGATATCGATCTAGGACACAGTCCAACGCGGATCTGATGCCTTTCTGATTCATAAAGAAATAGACCTTCTTTAAGGAAGGATACATGTCTGTAACCCCAAGGGACTTCGATTTTGTCCTGAGGAAGGTGTGCCGATATCCAAAGGCAGAGACACCGAAACGCGTCGACGCGTTTTCTTTGTTTATAGAATTCAAGCCCAGTAAATCTCTGGTATAAGATCAAAAGTAAAAAATGAGATTTGTTCCAAAAACACTATAAGGGCTTCATGAATCTTACAATTAGTATCAGAAACGGTTGTTCTTGACTCTTGGGGGTTTCACTTTGGATTCATATGAGCGGTATTATTTTCCTTAGATTAAATTGTGATTAATGTGGTTAGGATCTGTTGACACCTTCTAATATGCTACTCTTTGTGCTGATTTACTTGTATACACTGATGAATTAGTTTGCTATTTTGTTTTTTATTTACTGTATGGAATGTTATTCTCCTTGTTTTTAAATGACAAAATTTATTATGTAATGCATTGTGTTTTATCTATTTATGTGTTTTTTTTAATAAAAAAAAGTCTGAACGGTATAAAATAGTTTATGACCAGTGATTACTTCTAGTATGAAGGAGTGAATGAATTGCGCTTTCCAGGGATCCTCTTTATACTTGTTCAACACAAAGGCAACAGCCGATCCCAGGGGGTTAAGTATGCTGCCTGCTGTGGAGAAAAGGGAGAATGCACAACTCGAAATATCACGAGAGCAAAACAAAGATTGGAGAAGGGGCAAAAACAATCGCTACAATCAGAGAGGCGCTCAAAACAAGACAAAGTAAGGGGAAGAATGCATAAAAGCACTGTAGGAAAAATGATTAGGGAGAACGATACAGAGCGCGTACCAGCTTTTCTATGTGGTCAGCTGTCGCACTGTGGGTGCAGAGACAAGTGTGGGCTTGAACGGGTGAGGTGGCACAGAGAGGCCAAGAGGACACGTGGGGCGCCAGGGCAGGGGTTACTCACACGTGTCCACAGCGGGTCCTCACGGGTCGGCACAGCACCTCCAGGCACAGGGAGCTGTAGAAGGCAGAGAACTCGGGCTCCTCGGAGTCCACCAGCTGCGGGTAGGAGCGGACCGGGGGCTCGGCTTCCTCTTTCCCTCGGGCCACACTGCCGATCATGGAGCCTATCTCTTGGCCTCTGCCCTCCTTCCGGTGACTGTGTCAGCAGAGAGGACGGTGGCCACAGTGTCCGTGCCCTCCTCGTGTTTCTCTCCCGCTCTGCTGTGGACCGTCGCTGCTGTGGTGCCCTCCTCTCTGTTTGCTGGGTGCCACCTCTGGTGGTCGTCGGCTCATGCGCAGTGAGAGCTATTGCCGGTGGGGCAGGCAGGGGCGGGTGCAGCGGGAGGGGGCATGCCTTGGCGAGTTTGCCTACTTGGGCTGTATACAATAAAGAACTTAACTGGAAACGGGTCACTGAACGAGTCTTGTAGAAACTAGTGCCATGGACATGAAAATAAGAATATGTATTTGCTAAATTCATTCATGTTTTCACACTGGCTTGTTTGGCTTTCAATAGGAAATCATTATTATTCATATATTCAATTAACGTTTATTAAAATGTTACGATCCGATTGGGTGCCTCACACCAAAATAGAAAGCCCACACTGATGGCTGGTTTGAAAAGGTCCGCGTGGGTGCCCACCAGTGATGGCGCCAATTACTGTGAGGGATTAAACTGCTTTGATTGCTCCTGCCTCTGCCCACAGCCTGGACAGAGCCGCATCCAGACGTGGTGTGCAGCTCTGGGGTTTGGTGCTGACCGAGGGTCTCTGGGAGAGTGAGGCGGGCCGCGTCGAGAGATGCCTCTGGAGCAGCAGCAGCACACCTCTGGGTAAGGTGCGGCATATTTATCCAACTCCTACGAAGCCTGGCCAAGCCTTACCCCACTGCTCTCGCGCGCACTTAGCTCTGAACCAAGCCACTCGCTAAACTGAATGTAAAGTCTTTGAGCCCAGCAGAACCATTTTGCTGCTTTATTGGGACATCAGGTCAAAGAAAGGTGATTCACTGTGTTAGCCCACTAAAAAAAAAAAAAAAAAAAAAAAAAAAAAAAAACACTAGCCCAGGTCTTAATGCCTTTTATTGGACGAAAAAATTTGTTCTCGTGCCATATAATGCAGATGAGTTTAAAGTCAATCAGATCACTTTTTTCAAATGCAATGCATGAATCAACTTCTGAAATAGTAGTCTACAAACTTAGAAAATGTCCGCTATCCAATACACAACCATTCATGATGTGGACAGGATAGGTTAGATCGGGGGTGTTGCTTCTGTGAATATTTAATCTCTGGCATGCACACTTTGCTGAACAGCCCAAGTAAATTATTTTATTCAGGAAAAAAGCCAGAGTGATAGCTCAGGATATGTGGGCTACGCTGGTTCAGTGCAGACAAAGCACCACTTCTTCAAGCTTGTGTTAGACTATGTCGCGCTCGCTACAGACAGCCACCACTAGGTGGCGCGTCAGAGCTTCCTCTCGTATGTGATCCGCTGGCTGCGCGTTTCTTTACTGGCAAATAGCAGCCGCCACATGCTAGAAGCAGCTCTTAGTATGAACACGAGTTGTATATGTTGTTTTCATTTCTACTAGAAAAACGCGTTGAGGAACGCGCCTCTGATAAAACGACTATGTTATGTCAGAGTGACGCTTGGTGTCCAGCGGGCTATTCACTTCAGTAAGGCATCCATTATTTAGGATGTCTGAGCGATAATACGGTTGTGTGTAGCTATTCACCACTGAACAAAGTCGGAGGGCTCATTGTATAAAGTTCTGGACAGCTTTGTGAAGTGGTGATTCGGATAACGGGGAGCGGCTGGTCTTATCCAACAGCCAAGATTGGCGAGGGTGGTGTAAAACCCATCACTTGGTGCCCCCTCATGTGCAGTGAGCGCTATTGCCGGCGGGGCAGGCAGGGGCGTGTGGGGCTAGTCTGTGCCCGGAGCCCAGCGATGACTTCCCATCTTGGCACCCCCGAGCTCCTCACAGCCGGCACACGTGAGAGACACACAGAGGAGGCACTCTGGGAACGCACACTGTCCCCTTCCCTGTAGGACAGGATGTCTCGGCACAATGCGGGTTATTCCAAGATGGCTGTAGCCGCGAACAAGCCTTCAAGTACTTTGCACGTGATGTTTGCACACAGCATTTTGTCTGTAAGCCCAGTCTTTTTCAGATTGACTTCCCGGAGTTCCTGCTGGGATAAAATGTTCCTTATCTTCTTTATGGAGTCATCTGGACCCATAAAGAAAAGAAAAGTTTTACGCCAGCAGTAAGTCGGGGAAGTCAATCTGAAAAAGACGGGGCTTAAAGAGAAAGAGGAATGTCACTAGGACCTCTTCTCCAATGGCTGACCACCACTTAGGAGGCCAGCCAAAGGAGAAGAAGGGCGGGGCTTAACCTCGCTAGTGATGTTCTCTCTATCTCATTAAGTCTCCCCAGTGAGACTGCGCAAGCGCAGCCATCGCAGGCTGAGACCTAAAAAGCATTAGGAGAGAGCGTGTCCTGCCTGCAACAGCAGGCAGGGCATAGCTATTTGAGAAAATAGCACTCGGAGGCTCTAATTAACCCCTTCCCTGCGGATGACAAAGCCAGCTCGTCATGGGCGTTACCTGCGCTGCGCGGATGACGAGCTGGCTTTGTCACGTTACGCGGGATTTTTAAAAATGCCACGCACAGCGGGAAAAGCCGCCGCAGTGATGCGGTTAAAGCCTACTGAGTAACAAAATATGTAACAGTGTTTCGCCACAGGAGGTTACAAAATGAGACAAGGTGGTATACTAAGGAGGGACTACTAAGCCTATTGACCAATGAACAGCCGCAGTTTACAGTGGATAATGACACACTCCAATGGAAAATATGGGCGGAGAGTGGGCGGAGCTTCAAGTCCCTACCTGAAAGCAGCATGCCTAGCAGAGCAACGCATGTGCTGCCCAGGCTCAGCCTAAAACATTGCATCCTGAGTTTTTTTCAAGATTTCTACAAAGGTTTTAAAACCATTCCTCACAGCAATACTCAAGTAAAAGGGCCTGTATCATGCTTAGAATCTAGCACAATTGTGCAACAGACTGAAGTTGTGCAATGTTTTACATACTGTTATAGAAATCAGTGTATTATCTGTAAAGCATTCCACATTTCACATTTGTCTGCTCCCAGTACAGTTGCCAAGCAGAAGACTCCTGTAAAACGTGTGCACACATCATGGGAGAGGATTATATAAACGCTCTAATTATTTGGTGCAGGTAGCGGTCAAATGAAAAATGACTACTACCTGTGCTTGTTCGATTTTTAATTGGACGCTCAATATATTAGTTGTAGAGGATCTGTTTATTGGGGGCGGGAAAAACAGGCTCTAGCCACTCTTCACACAATCACCCCTCATTCTTCAAGGTGCCCAACTTGATAATACATAGCTCCGCCCCTCAGTGATACTTCAAGGCCAGCAGTTCCATAATGCGAGGTGTAGAGCAGCCTTATGGTGTCACTAGCAGGAGGTACCAGATTGAAGCTGGGGCAAAAACAGTCCTACAGCAGGAACAAGAGGTGTCAGATCTACAGATGGCAATTTACCAGAAGTACCAAAAAGTCTAGCGCTATTCACGGATACCCCAAGTGGCCTGCAATGAAGACTTTCAATTACAGAAAGCAAGACAGAGTTACAACAAGGGTTTCAGCTATTGGCATTGTAAACGACAATGCCCTTTTTGATGTGTTTTTTAAAACAGATAAACTAAAGGCATTGTTATTTACAATGGCAATAGCTAACAACTCTCGCAAATGCGAGACCTATTGCATTGCAAATGTTGAATCTGTGCCCCATGCAGCTTGCGATATTGTCACAACCATGGAACCAATGAAAGTTAGGAGAAAATACATCTATATTTATACACTGCTACAATTAAGACGTTAGTAGTGAACGTCTAAATTATAGTAGTGCATAATTACAGCTTTCTTTTCTCCTAACTTTCACAATGCAAAGGGGAGAGGATGTGGCCTCACGGTTACAGCTGCTGACTTTGGCGCTGGGGAACGAAGTTGGAGCCTCAGTGTCAGCTCAGCAACCTGGGATTCTGGGCGAATCACTTAATCTGCCTGCGCGGACCAAAAAACGAATACGTCCTTGGGTAACGTAACTGGTGATTATGTAAAGCACAATACCTCATCCTCAATGCATGGAAGAATGGTTGGCTGTCGACATCAACCCGGTATTTTGAATCCATGGGCATTTTGAGAAAGCATCGTAAAATCAACACATCTCGTGCAGTAATTTCTGTATCTGATAACTCGAAAACTCGCTAGACAATGACTGTAGGCATCCTAAAATCATCATTTCTTATTTAGTGATTCCATGCTCATGATGACATTTTCCTATTGTATTTTGCTATTGTTTCACGCGCTAGCATAAAATTGACGCCTTTTCCAAAAACGCACTCCGATCATGCTTCCGACTAGTGGTTGTGAATTAAGATTGGCAGAAACTGAGACGCTACCGGTGGAATTTGGTGAAAATCACATCTTGTGAGCTTCCCTTTACCTAGAGACAACAAGCCCGTGAGTGTTGTGCGCACCACAGCGAGACATGTGGTTTCAATTATCGCGCCCTTGTCTGGGCACGATAATTTAAACCACATGGCAGCGGTGCCCGTAATAGACACCAATAGGCATGGGTCGGAGCAATGCGCCCGCCTTTGGCTAATTGCGTGCTGTCTTTGACAAAAAGACGTACACAAAGGCCACGAACAAGTGTGTGCTATTCCCAGGGCAGTTTTCAAACCCCCTTCAAGAGGTCTCTCAGTGCGCGAGCACTGCTGGGCACTGCAACGCAGGCATGAGACCTACAAATGGTGCTACTCTCCAGATTCATGCACATTTTAGGCATGCTGCCTTGTTCACCCCCTTGAAAACAACAGATAAGGACATTAAAGACTTTACCTGGGGCACCGCAGGGCTGAGTTTCGCAATGGCCATATTCTTTGCCCACCCTAAGTGCGGATGTTTGGGTCTCCCCTCAGTGGAACATTAACACAGCACTGCACCCAGCACAGTTAACCTATACGCATCGGTACACCCCAGACCCTCCTCTGTGGGTTAGGATTGAGAGGAACAGCACAGGCAGTCAGCCTGGACTGCAACTGCTGTAAAAACAAGTAGAGTGGGCAACTGTCACAGACTCCGAATCCTATTTTACGAGCAATGGTTAAAACATAGACATGCGCCAACAGACTCTTATTCAGTAGAGGCTAACATACAGGACAAGGCAGAATGCTAGCATCTGAATTGGAGGAGCCATGCTTCAATGGAAAGGATGGCTATCACAACGTTGAATCTGGTTCGGTTGCAAGGCATTCTGAAATCTTTTGAGGAGCTTAGGGAAAAATTCTGACTTCTGCTGAACAGAGGAAATGCCTGCAATTACGCCATCTGCCTTTTTCAAAGGCTGGGGACACCAACGGTGGGCTGTTCAGCCCCTCCCAGTGGTATCTTACCTCTACAGTCAGACAATTCAAAGGGGTTATATCAGGTCTTCACAGTAGGCCGATACAGCACCTGTACTGCCAACCCCAGATAACAAACTCCTTGCCGATTACAACAATGGACCATGCAGAGGAGGATTGTGCAGAGTTACTAGAGAACTCAGACCGGGAGCAATGGAGTCGAGAATGAAAATCTGTCTTTTCAAGTCACTTCAAGATTGGTATGGGACACCCATGAAAATAGAAAAATCTAGCTTACTTCATCACATCAAAAAGAGTTGGCATTGCAGGTGGCTGCAGTGTGATACTTTTCACTTGCTGCATAACTGCCCTGATATATGTGTTCTGTGGGATGAAGTGGGGTCTAACTTAAGTAGATCAGTCACCATCCTTACACCAAATCTGCACCACATGATAATTTCAGGACACTGCTGAGGCCCCCCACCCTGAATAACCACATATGTCTCTTACTCGCCACAGCGATGGTTGCGGCCAAGTTATGCACTGTACACCATTGACGTTCCCCACACAGACCTATACATGATGAATGGATAGCTGAAGAGTAGAAGGGCGCTCTTATGAGAGAATGTTTTACACACTTCAAGATAAGTCTGGGTCTTTAAGTCAAGGTGCTGCTCCTGAGTGATGATACTAAATTGAAACGCTGTCTCATGCCTAGTGCTCCTTACTACGTACAATGGTTACATGATCTCCATGCACCAGAGTCGTGCCGCCACACCCTGACTTAGTCATACTCGTACAGGACCGCCGACCAGGGGCATGCACTCTGGGGTGGACTCAGACCGGAATGGTACCTGCCCTTGTTAGACATTATCCGGGGCAGTTCCACAGAAGAGATTTTGTAGGGCATACCTGGGCTGCACACTGTAACTAGCCGATGGCTTTCTCTTAACACTGTACCTTGTATATTCTCTCTCCTGCCCGCCCTCCCGCCTTCCCTCCCTCGAAGCACCGAGAAGTCTACTAGTCCAATTTATTCTGGTGATCCATTGTATCCGCCTTCACTACGAAATTCCCTTGCCACTCTCCCACGTAGGAGTCCTGGTAGCCATGTATTAACAAAATGTGCACCCTAAGGCCAACATCCAGGGGACGCCAAAATATCAGGGCTTATGCATTGAGGTTAAGAGAAAATGGCCATTGCAAATGAGGCATGACCAGAAGATATCCGACTCTCCTGGGATCAACGTACTTTCAAGAAGAGGAAATGTGCAGGAACTGATCAGTATAAGGTAGGGGGTTGTGTCTTTTGCCTTCACAACTGGAGAAATAACTCACCACAAAAATCTATGTAGCCTGCATGGTTGGAATCCCACAGAACACAGCACAGGGTATACCCAGCCATAGGTTATAATAAGCAACGTTGCAGCAGCAACTCACCTACCCTCAAAACGCGTCCTGGGTACAACGATGGATCAGCGTGTCTTTTACAGAGCATAGGTACTTTTGTAGAGTGCCACAAGGATAGCCATGAGATGCGAGCAGCTGAAGTTTTTCAGCTCAAACCTGCTTTTTCCCCATTCCTCCAATGGCTTTGGTTATTTTGGCTGAAACCTACTGTCTCCCTGTTGGCAACTGTGAAGGTAACATCTACAGACTCAGTTTTTAGATACCATAGACTATGGGCTATACTCTGCAGCCCCCCCAGGTTTTGCCTGCTTCGTGGGTCTGCAATGAGGTCATATTTCTTCGGGGGGGGGGGGGGGGGGTGTGCTAGTCACTCATTATACAGCGGCACCACAATCCTCCTTGGAGAATGCTGGTTACTGAGAGTACCACCGATTACAGGTGCGTCTTCTCCATGAATCAGGTCTTGGGGGGGGGTGGCCTAATATTCAGATTAGGATCATTTAGCGGAATCAACTGAGGTTATGTGGTGACATCCGTTACAGTATGTAAGACACTGTAATAACAGGCCATGCCCCCACCCCCAAACTAATAGCTTGCTGGCCATGGGCACTCTCAATACTGTCAAAATAATAGGATGCATGTACTGTTCCTGCAAAACACATATCAAGCGCTGCAGCAAAAGAAATCTAAAGTTGCATATTGCTTGAACAGAGTCAGCTCTATAGTAAATCAAAGTGGAAGCATATAGCCTCATAGAAAACCAAGTATAATAGCAACAAAACAGATCTACTACTGATTTCACCTAACAACTACTTTTCTTCTAGTAAAATATTTTACTAAAGTATAGATCCAAGACAACTAACGGAAATGTGTAATAAATTAAGATTCATGCAACACAGAGCATACAAATCAGCTTACTGAGAGTTAATAATAGATATCCATCTTAACATGCAAAACCTAATTTAGAATTAAGATACCCATAGTGTGTTACTGGAGAGTGTGACCTTCTGCGACCGGGGATTCTGTTGTCCGTTGCTTTGGAGAGTTGGAAGCGATATCTGCGACCAACGGCTGGGAACCCATTATATGCCCCAGCATAACCATTGATGGGGTTCCCACATGGAGACCCGATCATGTTTTATAGAGCCTAACAGAGGTCGACGTGGTCGGAGGCTGGGATACTGACAGTAGGCAACTGTTTTCAGCTGGGAACATTAATTCTACTACAAGAATTATTGGCACACTATGAGCTGCCTCCGGGTCAATTCCTGGTCTATGAGGCTCTGGCGATGTCGTTCAGAGACTTATGGTCCAGTGTTAGAAAGGAACCCAAAACGCATACAGTGTTGCAGTCACTGACAACCATGGGTGAAGTACGACACCTAGTGAGATGGTTTATACAGCTATGTTGGAAATGGCCAGTAGACCTCTTATGGCTCTAAAGACCAGATAGGGGGCATAACCAGGACATGACCCGTCAGACTGCGAATGGTCAAGGGTACTGGCATATGCAAAATGGATATCTAGGAATTTGAGGCTGAAGTTTACTCAATGAAACTACTTGCATATGACCTATCTAATACCTCATAGACTTCAGGCCATATATGGGGCGGGGGGGAGACCATGACTAAGCCCTAGATGTGCTGAATTGGACGTGGGCTTTGAACAAAGGACCTGGATTTGCCTCACGCTGGGCCTGTATGGGGGGGGGGGGAGGGGGGGGGGGGGGGGGGGAAGAGGAGTGGGCTAACCTGTACACTGGGATGCCCAGACAATTGTTCCATGGAGGTTTGCCTGTTAGAACTCTTGCTGAGACCCAGAACGAGGAAGATGGGCTCCAGGTTTTGAGATTTGTCCCTGGCTCTGGCAAAAGATGCATAGCACTAGTATGGAAGTCAGAAATGGAACCGGAGCTAAAGGTTTGGCAGCAAGATGTGATGACCTGGGCCAGGGCGGAGGAGCGAGCACTCCTTCAAGAGGATAGCCAAGGAGTGCATAGACGCCCTATTGCAGAATTGTGGTCGAAGATATTTGGGACCTGGGAACAACTGTATGAAGACATAGAGAATACCAATAAGGATGGAGAAGGTGGGGTCGAAGGGGGGCAGGGTAGCTCTCCAGGGCCTTAAGCAAAAGTAGAGAGTATATATTAGTGATAATTCTATGTTGCAGTCCAGGGACTCTATGGTGGACCCTATATGGTGGATAGCGTTCCTATCCCTACTCGGGAGCCCGTGCCTGGAAACACAGATAGGGTGCGTACTGTGCAGCACTACTTGCCTTACTCTACTCCTATCTGGCTCTCCCTGTCTCGGCTGCCCCACCTTACCCTGCAGTGGGAGATGGCCATGGGAGCACAACACCCCTATACGAGCCTTCATTGGGGAGAGTTGTAGACCCCTCCCGAAGAGAATTGAGTTTAATTTTGTTGTTATACGTTTATTTTCTGGACTGGCCACAACAATGGTTCCCATTAGAGATATGAGTGGAGCATGGCAAAGTGGTGGGTGACCTTATGCAGTTCCCTGGTACACTGGAAGATTCCTCAGGTGTACTTTATATATGGCGGGTATAAATGAGAGACTTTAAGGTATCTGGGCTGATGAGACAAACAGGTATGGTCAGGGATTTATGGAATCTCCTAGATCCCTTGGGTACTAGCGATTTACCAGAGTGCTTTACGCAGGCGGTTAGTGGTGGGGGTAAAATGTGGTCTATTGCTTTTATATATCAGCTGGGAAACATCTGGGGTAATTTCTTATACTGGTTATGACGATTTAACTGAGTACATACATCCTTGTGACGTGCTACGATTATATAACTGAAATGTATATTGGAAAATGCAACTAAAGAAATTTCTAAGCTTGTTGATAAACAACTACTGCAATGAATAGTATATAAAACATACACACAGTCTTCAATCAAAGGTTGGAAAGTGGGAGCAGATAAAATAGATCTACAGGGTTGCCTTACTTCAAAATCCTTACTTCAAACTTTCACCACAGAATCACCACAAAGAACTATAGAAAATATTTGGAAAACGCTTTCACTTCTTACTTTAAGAGGGTTTTTTATTTCCATATTATGCAATATTGCTTTTTCCTCCAAGGCTTACGCTGTACCACCTATCATTGAAAGGATCACAGAAACACCATTATCCAAAGTGTCCCCAAATAAATTGGACTCTTGGGACTACTACAAGCAATCCCTATGCTCCTGCCATTTTAGGTCAGGCTTCTACTTTGACTATATCGTATTATTAGATATATGTGGGTTCTGTAGCTCCAGCTATTTAATTATATTATCACTAGGAGCACCACAGTGCACAAAGAATGGACACGACCCACAGCCAACACCCAGAGATCACCGACCCTGCTCTGATCATTGCTTTGTATATTAATGAATACTGCACTTTGACTGTACATGTATATCTAGATTTGAACTTTTTACCATTTCTTAAAAATTCTACTTTAAGTTTGCTTTCATTTTGATTCAAGTATTTTACAGTGATTTCTGGAGGATACATTATACCAGAGGCGACTCTTGTTTCCTAGATAAAACATATAGTCATCATTACATCCAGTAGCTAATGCTTTCGTGTAACCTCACGGGGACACTCGGCGAAAACAGAAATCAGGCAACAAATGCAAATACCGGGTATTTGTTAGATGTGCATATTCACTAAGTATCCAAAAGTAGACAATACTCACATTTGAGATTAATTCCTTCTATATCTATATTCATCACACTTTTGTTTCTGTATAAACAATATCTTAGATACAAGAACGCTACACCCCAATCCCAGAAAAATATATATCTTGATGTAAATTCTCATTTAAGATGGCAATTATTTCGAAGTATATCAGACTGACATCTTTTAAATTCTGCAAAGTGGTCAATTAACAGGACAGCAGGATGAAATTACCAACCTTTTGTGTTTCAGGGTCTATTAACCAGTTCCACGCGCCAGTAGCCGTACAGACCGACACCACTATCAGAAGCACTGTTAAGAATAAAAGATCAAGATTATCATTTCACTCCATAACATTTCTTGTTGTTGCCCTTTACTGTGTGACAAAGTAGTTTCCATATTCTTGTTAGCCAAAACCTGTATTAAAACCGGATGATAAACTGAATACATTAGAAATACAATAAACAAAAATCAGAACAATCCAGTCAATGTTGCTCCAAGCCAAAAAAAGCTGTAGATTAAAATAAAACTTAACCCTAAAACAGGGAAGGAACAAAATATTCTGTTTCCTACAAACATTATACGCTTTACTATGGGTGCATCCGTTATGGGTGCAATCTTTGCATATTGAAAATCATATTCGGAGAATGATATTCCAATTAAATATACAAAATTAAGTGTATTAAATACTCACTCCTCCAGCGTCCTGTAGCAGGCTGGAGACATGAAATGTATTCGGTAAGTCTCCGCTCAAAAGCTTTGAGATCTGGGAAAACAAGGCAAAGCATGTTGGTCTTCAGGTTAGCAACTATGCAGCACATCTGCAGTACATTGCAAGACTTCCTGACATAAATGGATTGAGATACATTGTATACAACCAATTGTACAGCTCAAGGTAAACAGATTCCTAGGCTGCGAGGGAGGGGCAAAAGAAGACATATAATCTCATCTTGCAACCTAACACTGCTCTGTTGCACGACATTGCTTTATAGCTTCATATCAAGCCACTCAACCACCCCCGATGAAGAGTTTAGAAAGGGAACACTTAACTGGCTGCTTAAGTGGTTAGTGTAAAAAGTTAAAAATATATTTAGGTCGACATTTATATGCATTTAAATTTTGCAATATATTAGATTAATGTTTGATAGAAAGCAATTCCTGCAGTTGCATGCAAGTATGGATTGTGTATGAATGTCTTTATTTTCCTTACCATTTAGTGAGTATGAAGGGTTGGATGGGACCAGGTAAACCAGTTTTGCATTAGTGTGATCAAAAAGGCCAAAGGACACAGACCGATATAATGTGCCTTCTGCATAAAGCCCTTGTGCACTAGTTTGTGGCTGCGGCCTGCAACTCCTGGCAGTGAAATGTAAGAATAATGGGCAATGCAATGTCTTCTGTGGCATGCTAGAGAGAGCATGTGGATGGTTTAGGGGAGTATTAGATTATTCCTCATCACTGAACGGCTTGTGCTTCTGTGCCAGCTTGAGGTTATTTTGACAACCCCAGGTCAGTTTGTTTTGTGTATGAGAGGAAAATCAGAATGGCCATGAATGTGATTCTACATTCACTTTGAGAGGTCCACCATTGTCTTTATCACTCACTAGTAAGACGAGGGTAGTGTTATTGAGGGCTTCTTTCATAATAGGTTCAACTGTTAGTTCTAACCTAGGTTGCGTGCTATTAAAGGCTTTGGTTTCTTTAGAGGCAAAGCGTTAAGAGACACTAGGGAATTTATTTTCACCACAAGGATGTGTTGTGTTGCCAAGTCTTCATTAGTCACAACTTGTAGATTTCCCTTAGCCCTTCAGGCAGACCAATTTATCATAGAGAGCAGGAACAAAACAAGCAAGGCTTCTGTGAACCTCTGCCAACCTTACCAGGAAAGGATCCACGTTATGATGGGATTAACCTGCCAAAGACAACACACATATTGTCCTGGGTGCTCCCTGTCCAATCATCAGTAAAACCACGCACAAGACATTTGGGCAAATGTTACTAGATTTGCTTATTAGCTAAGCTAGTGCAGAACAGAACAGATGCAAAATAACAGGAATAATTACTAGTTCTAGTGGCAATAGAGATTTTAAGAAGCTATATTTTAGAGACATTTTGGTGATTCACTTTACTACAGCGTGTCAGCTGCTACGAATTAGCAGCTAAAAGGTCTGCCATAGTGAGGAGGTGGAATATAGTGTTTCGTACATGTTTCACAAAACCTGGTCTATGGGAGACAGACTTATCTTTCAGAATATCATTGAAACAGTAGTTCCGTAGGTGGAAGAATCAGCACCCTCTGTCAGATCAGGACATCCTATTTGTAGGACCAAGAGACGGACTCATTACACTAAATATGTATGTGCATATATGTATATAAATAAATAAAACATGGGTAAGCCTTTTCATTCAAAGTTTGGCAGTTGGCAGGCATTCAAAGCTCGTACTTCACAGAACAAAGGTTCATGTTGTAAGTAGATTAGGTAGGCAGCAGAACACGTCTTCAGGTTATTAAGATAGATGTATTAAGTTAGTACAAGATAGCACAGTAAACCTCACAGCTGACCAAACCATCAACTGCCAAGAATGGAATCTTCACATACCAGATAGAACACTCTTAGATACTATGGGAGGTTAGGAAGATAGAACGCAAAGAAAGGACTACTGACACCAAAAAGCCATATTGAAGAAAGTTTAAATATACAATGTTGGACCTGGGGTCTCCAAGTCACATAGGGTAGCTTGGCACAAGTAGGAAGGTCAAACTCAAGGGCAAAAACAAGCATTTACAATGCAATAGGTCTCGCATTAGGAAAGTGTGAGTTATTGGTATTGTAAATTACACATTTTTTTAATATGTGTTGGCTTTGAAAATATATAAATTAATCGCATTGTTATTCACAAAGCCAATAGCTTACACTTTCCTAATGCGAGTCCTATTGGCTATGGCAATGCTTGTTGATAGCAAGCAAGGACAGTGCTGTTGTGGTGCTGAGTAGTGATGTGGTTGGGCTGAGTGATGTGGTGGTGTCCCAGAGTGATGTGGTGGTGTCCCAGAGTGATGTGGTGGTGTCCCAGAGTGATGTGGTGGTGTCCCAGAGTGATGTGGTGGTGTCCCAGAGTGATGTGGTGGTGTCCCAGAGTGATGTGGTGGTGTCCCAGAGTGATGTGGTGGTGTCCCAGAGTGATGTGGTGGTGTCCCAGAGTGATGTGGTGGTGTCCCAGAGTGATGTGGTGGTGTCCCAGAGTGATGTGGTGGTGTCCCAGAGTGATGTGGTGGTGTCCCAGAGTGATGTGGTGGTGTCCCAGAGTGATGTGGTGGTGTCCCAGAGTGATGTGGTGGTGCCCCCAAGTGATGTGATGGTGTCCCCAAGTGGTGTCCCAGAGTGATGTGATAGTGTCCCCGAGTGATGTGGTGGTGTCCCCGAGTGATGTGGTGGTGCCCCCAAGTGATGTGATGGTGTCCCCAAGTGGTGTCCCAGAGTGATGTGGTGGTGCCCCCAAGTGATGTGATGGTGTCCCCAAGTGGTGTCCCAGAGTGATGTGGTGGTGTCCCAGAGTGATGTGGTGGTGTCCCAGAGTGATGTGGTGGTGTCCCAGAGTGATGTGGTGGTGTCCCAGAGTGATGTGGTGGTGTCCCAGAGTGATGTGGTGGTGTCCCAGAGTGATGTGGTGGTGTCCCAGAGTGATGTGGTGGTGTCCCAGAGTGATGTGGTGGTGTCCCAGAGTGATGTGATAGTGTCCCCGAGTGATGTGATAGTGTCCCCGAGTGATGTGGTGGTGTCCCTGAGTGATGTGGTGGTGTCCCTGAGTGATGTGGTGGTGTCCCTGAGTGATGTGGTGGTGTCCCTGAGTGATGTGGTGGTGCCCCCAAGTGATGTGATGGTGTCCCCAAGTGATGTGATGGTGTCCCCAAGTGGTGTCCCCGAGTGATGTGGTGGTGTCCCCTAGTGATGTGGTGGTGTCCCCGAGTGATGTGGTGGTGTCCTGAGTGATGTGGTGGTGTTCCCGAGTGATGTGGTGGTGTTCCCGAGTGATGTGGTGGTGTTCCAGAGTGATGTGATGGTGTCCCCAAGTGGTGTCCCTGAGTGTTGTGGTGGTGTCCCTGAGTGTTGTGGTGGTGTCCCTGAGTGATGTGGTGGTGTCCCCGAGTGATGTGGTGGTGTCCCCGAGTGATGTGGTGGTGTCCCCAAGTGGTGTCCCTGAGTGTTGTGGTGGTGTCCCTGAGTGTTGTGGTGGTGTCCCTGAGTGATGTGGTGGTGTCCCCGAGTGATGTGGTGGTGTCCCCGAGTGATGTGGTGGTGCCCCCAAGTGATGTGATGGTGTCCCCAAGTGGTGTCCCAGAGTGATGTGGTGGTGCCCCCAAGTGATGTGATGGTGTCCCCAAGTGGTGTCCCAGAGTGATGTGATAGTGTCCCCGAGTGATGTGGTGGTGCCCCCAAGTGATGTGATGGTGTCCCCAAGTGGTGTCCCAGAGTGATGTGGTGGTGTCCCAGAGTGATGTGGTGGTGTCCCAGAGTGATGTGGTGGTGTCCCAGAGTGATGTGGTGGTGTCCCAGAGTGATGTGGTGGTGTCCCAGAGTGATGTGGTGGTGTCCCAGAGTGATGTGGTGGTGTCCCAGAGTGATGTGGTGGTGTCCCAGAGTGATGTGGTGGTGTCCCAGAGTGATGTGGTGGTGTCCCAGAGTGATGTGGTGGTGTCCCAGAGTGATGTGGTGGTGTCCCAGAGTGATGTGGTGGTGTCCCAGAGTGATGTGGTGGTGTCCCCGAGTGATGTGGTGGTGTCCCCGAGTGATGTGGTGGTGTCCCTGAGTGATGTGGTGGTGTCCCTGAGTGATGTGGTGGTGTCCCTGAGTGATGTGGTGGTGCCCCCAAGTGATGTGGTGGTGCCCCCAAGTGATGTGATGGTGTCCCCAAGTGGTGTCCCCGAGTGATGTGGTGGTGTCCCCTAGTGATGTGGTGGTGTCCCCGAGTGATGTGGTGGTGTCCTGAGTGATGTGGTGGTGTTCCCGAGTGATGTGGTGGTGTTCCCGAGTGATGTGGTGGTGTTCCAGAGTGATGTGATGGTGTCCCCAAGTGGTGTCCCTGAGTGTTGTGGTGGTGTCCCTGAGTGATGTGGTGGTGTCCCCGAGTGATGTGGTGGTGTCCCCGAGTGATGTGATAGTGTCCCCGAGTGATGTGATAGTGTCCCCGAGTGATGTGATAGTGTCCCCGAGTGATGTGATAGTGTCCCCGAGTGATGTGGTGGTGTCCCAGAGTGATGTGGTGGTGTCCCAGAGTGATGTGGTGGTGTCCCTGAGTGATGTGGTGGTGTCCCAGAGTGATGTGGTGGTGTCCCAGAGTGATGTGGTGGTGTCCCAGAGTGATGTGGTGGTGTCCCCGAGTGATGTGGTGGTGCCCCCAAGTGATGTGATGGTGTCCCCAAGTGGTGTCCCAGAGTGATGTGGTGGTGTCCCTGAGTGATGTGATAGTGTCCCCGAGTGATGTGGTGGTGTCCGAGTGATGTGGTGGTGTCCCCGAGTGATGTGGTGGTGTCCCTGAGTGATGTGGTGGTGTCCCTGAGTGATGTGGTGGTGCCCCCAAGTGATGTGATGGTGTCCCCAAGTGGTGTCCCCGAGTGATGTGGTGGTGTCCCAGAGTGATGTGGTGGTGTCCCAGAGTGATGTGGTGGTGTCCCAGAGTGATGTGGTGGTGTCCCAGAGTGATGTGGTGGTGTCCCAGAGTGATGTGGTGGTGTCCCAGAGTGATGTGGTGGTGTCCCAGAGTGATGTGGTGGTGTCCCAGAGTGATGTGGTGGTGTCCCAGAGTGATGTGGTGGTGTCCCAGAGTGATGTGGTGGTGTCCCAGAGTGATGTGGTGGTGTCCCAGAGTGATGTGGTGGTGTCCCAGAGTGATGTGGTGGTGTCCCAGAGTGATGTGGTGGTGTCCCAGAGTGATGTGGTGGTGTCCCAGAGTGATGTGGTGGTGTCCCAGAGTGATGTGATAGTGTCCCCGAGTGATGTGGTGGTGTCCCCGAGTGATGTGGTGGTGTCCCTGAGTGATGTGGTGGTGTCCCTGAGTGATGTGGTGGTGTCCCTGAGTGATGTGGTGGTGTCCCTGAGTGATGTGGTGGTGCCCCCAAGTGATGTGGTGGTGCCCCCAAGTGATGTGATGGTGTCCCCAAGTGGTGTCCCCGAGTGATGTGGTGGTGTCCCCTAGTGATGTGGTGGTGTCCCCGAGTGATGTGGTGGTGTCCTGAGTGATGTGGTGGTGTTCCCGAGTGATGTGGTGGTGTTCCCGAGTGATGTGGTGGTGTTCCCGAGTGATGTGGTGGTGTTCCCGAGTGATGTGGTGGTGTTCCCGAGTGATGTGGTGGTGTTCCCGAGTGATGTGATGGTGTCCCCAAGTGGTGTCCCTGAGTGATGTGGTGGTGTCCCCGAGTGATGTGGTGGTGTCCCCGAGTGATGTGGTTGTGTCCCCGAGTGATGTGGTGGTGTCCCTGAGTGATGTGGTGGTGTCCCTGAGTGATGTGGTGGTGTCCCTGAGTGATGTGATGGTGTCCCCAAGTGGTGTCCCTGAGTGATGTGGTGGTGTCCCTGAGTGTTGTGGTGGTGTCCCCGAGTGATGTGACGGTGTCCCCGAGTGATGTGACGGTGTCCCCGAGTGATGTGACGGTGTCCCCGAGTGATGTGACGGTGTCCCCGAGTGATGTGACGGTGTCCCCGAGTGATGTGACGGTGTCCCCGAGTGATGTGACGGTGTCCCCGAGTGATGTGACGGTGTCCCCGAGTGATGTGATGGTGTCCCCAAGTGGTGTCCCAGAGTAATGTGGTGGTGTCCCAGAGTGATGTGGTGGTGTCCCAGAGTGATGTGGTGGTGTCCCAGAGTGATGTGGTGGTGTCCCAGAGTGATGTGGTGGTGTCCCAGAGTGATGTGGTGGTGTCCCAGAGTGATGTGGTGGTGTCCCAGAGTGATGTGGTGGTGTCCCAGAGTGATGTGGTGGTGTCCCAGAGTGATGTGGTGGTGTCCCAGAGTGATGTGGTGGTGTCCCAGAGTGATGTGGTGGTGTCCCAGAGTGATGTGGTGGTGTCCCAGAGTGATGTGGTGGTGTCCCAGAGTGATGTGATAGTGTCCCTGAGTGATGTGATAGTGTCCCCGAGTGATGTGGTGGTGTCCCTGAGTGATGTGGTGGTGTCCCTGAGTGATGTGGTGGTGTCCCTGAGTGATGTGGTGGTGCCCCCAAGTGATGTGATGGTGTCCCCAAGTGGTGTCCCCGAGTGATGTGGTGGTGTCCCCTAGTGATGTGGTGGTGTCCCGAGTGATGTGGTGGTGTTCCCGAGTGATGTGGTGGTGTTCCCGAGTGATGTGGTGGTGTTCCCGAGTGATGTGGTGGTGTTCCCGAGTGATGTGGTGGTGTTCCCGAGTGATGTGGTGGTGTTCCCGAGTGATGTGGTGGTGTTCCCGAGTGATGTGATGGTGTCCCCAAGTGGTGTCCCTGAGTGATGTGGTGGTGTCCCTGAGTGATGTGGTGGTGTCCCCGAGTGATGTGGTGGTGTCCCCGAGTGATGTGGTGGTGTCCCCGAGTGATGTGGTGGTGTCCCCGAGTGATGTGGTGGTGTCCCCGAGTGATGTGGTGGTGTCCCCGAGTGATGTGGTGGTGTCCCTGAGTGATGTGATGGTGTCCCCAAGTGGTGTCCCTGAGTGATGTGGTGGTGTCCCTGAGTGTTGTGGTGGTGACCCTGAGTGATGTGGTGGTGTCCCTGAGTGATGTGACGGTGTCCCCGAGTGATGTGACGGTGTCCCCGAGTGATGTGACGGTGTCCCCGAGTGATGTGACGGTGTCCCCGAGTGATGTGACGGTGTCCCCGAGTGATGTGACGGTGTCCCCGAGTGATGTGGTGGTGTCCCAGAGTGATGTGGTGGTGTCCCAGAGTGATGTGGTGGTGTCCCAGAGTGATGTGGTGGTGTCCCAGAGTGATGTGGTGGTGTCCCTGAGTGATGTGATGGTGTCCCTGAGTGATGTGGTGGTGTCCCTGAGTGATGTGGTGGTGCCCCCGAGTGATGTGGTGGTGCCCCCGAGTGATGTGGTGGTACCCCCGAGTGATGTGGTGGTGTCCCCAAGTGGTGTCCCCGAGTGATGTGGTGGTGTCCCCGAGTGATGTGGGTGTCCCCGAGTGATGTGGGTGTCCCCGAGTGATGTGGTGGTGTC
This sequence comes from Lissotriton vulgaris, assembly GCF_964263255.1. Classification (NCBI taxonomy): domain Eukaryota; kingdom Metazoa; phylum Chordata; class Amphibia; order Caudata; family Salamandridae; genus Lissotriton; species Lissotriton vulgaris. The sequence continues at coordinate 419,302 of NW_028244737.1, read as the reverse complement.
CCTGAGTGATGTGGTGGTGTCCCCGAGTGATGTGGTGGTGTCCCTGAGTGATGTGGTGGTGTCCCTGAGTGATGTGGTGGTGTCCCTGAGTGATGTGGTGGTGTCCCTGAGTGATGTGGTGGTGTCCCTGAGTGATGTGGTGGTGTCCCTGAGTGATGTGGTGGTGCCCCCAAGTGGTGTCCCTGAGTGATGTGGTGGTGCCCCCGAGTGATGTGATGGTGTCCCCAAGTGGTGTCCCCGAGTGATGTGGTGGTGTCCCCGAGTGATGTGGTGGTGTCCCCGAGTGATGTGGTGGTGTCCCTAGTGATGTGGTGGTGTCCCCGAGTGATGTGATTGTGTCCCCCAGAGTGATGTGGTGGTGTCCCCCAGAGTGATGTGGTGGTGTCCCTGAGTGATGTGGTGGTGTCCCTGAGTGATGTGGTGGTGTCCCCGAGTGATGTGGTGGTGTCCCTGAGTGATGTGGTGGTGTCCCTGAGTGATGTGGTGGTGTCCCTGAGTGATGTGGTGGTGTCCCTGAGTGATGTGGTGGTGTCCCTGAGTGATGTGGTGGTGTCCCTGAGTGATGTGGTGGTGTCCCTGAGTGATGTGGTGGTGTCCCTGAGTGATGTGGTGGTGCCCCCAAGTGGTGTCCCTGAGTGATGTGGTGGTGCCCCCGAGTGATGTGATGGTGTCCCCAAGTGGTGTCCCCGAGTGATGTGGTGGTGTCCCCGAGTGATGTGGTGGTGTCCCCGAGTGATGTGGTGGTGTCCCCGAGTGATGTGGTGGTGTCCCGAGTGATGTGGTGGTGTCCCGAGTGATGTGGTGGTGTCCCGAGTGATGTGGTGGTGTCCCGAGTGATGTGGTGGTGTCCCCGAGTGATGTGGTGGGGTCCCGAGTGATGTGGTGGTGTCCCCGAGTGATGTGGTGGTGTCCCCGAGTGATGTGGTGTTGTCCCCTAGTGATGTGGTGGTGTCCCCGAGGGATGTGATGGTGTCCCCTAGCCGTTTGCGTAGCATGCATATGGTGATCAAATATCTGCATGTAACCCTAGCATGATGTTCCCGCTCTATACTTTAATTAATCAGTGCAGTTTGGGAGTTTTAGTCTCGGTTCGGTTCAAAGGAAACAACTGGACCAGCGCAGCGGATTATAAACAAAGTTTAAAAAAAAACCTTACTCTGAAAATTGGTCTCCAAACGGCACTGAAAATATGGCGCCCATTTGCATCTGCGGTTTATGGGCTAGGGGATGAAGAAATTACACATTTTAATTTAAATTTTACCAGTCAGTTGGGTGAGTTTCCTTGTGTACATAGCGGACTAACCCATTTCACACAAAAAAAATATCTGTTGACATAAGGAGGCATTTAACGTAATTTGCCTAAACTTGTTGGTTGTTAGTTCTCTGCATGGTGGCCAGACATACCTGCTGCCACCCGTATTGCTTTCTCATCTCATTGGTTGGATAGGCAGACCCCACCGACAGATAAAAAACAACTATGTTTGAGAGTGTGCTTAAACACAATGACCCTGGCCAGGACAGAGACGGCGGCAGCACCTACCGCTGAGCCCGGATCACTGCGATCAGAGGTTGTTGGAGTTGCGGGTTGCTCTTTCCCTTTAAGAGCGGGTCGCAATCTCCATGTCATTTCATTATGCTTTGTGAGCGTGCTTTCACGCTATGTTATCTTTTGATATTTCCTATGTTTGCATCAGTATGTTGTTATTCTCGTGCATTGTTATTATTTAAAATATGTCCTTGCAGCTTCGTCTTCGTTGCAACTGTGCTCAACAACCGTAGAGGCAGTTACAACGAACACGCAGCTGCGAGGACATATCTTAAATAATAACAATGCACGAGAATAACAACATACTGATGCAAACATAGGAAATATCAAAAGATAACAGAGCGTGAAAGCACGATGCACGAGAATAACAACATACTGATGCAAACATAGGAAATATCAAAAGATAACAGAGCGTGAAAGCACGCTCACAAAGCAGAATGAAATGACATGGAGATTGCGACCCGCTCTTAAAGGGAAAGAGCTACCCGCAACTCCAACACATCCCCCTTATTATAAAACGAAGAAAAAGTAATGAATAACAAAATGAGAAATCTTGCATTGTTATTATTTAAGATATGTCCTCGCAGCTGCGTGTTCGTTGTAACTGCCTCTACAGTTGTTGAGCGCAGTTGCAACGAAGACGAAGCTGGAGTCGGTTGTGGGCTTTATATTGTGAACCTACCTTCTACAATAAACACTTATTAATTAAGTGCAACGCCTCAGGTGCTTCATTTGACTTCCACAGAGGTGGGCCGGCCCGCTGCACCTCCTCTGGCCCTCAGTGTTCCATGAGGGCTTCAGAGGAGCGATGTGGTGACCCCACACCACCCTCCACAGCTCCTCGATACTCTGTCTGCTCCGATAAACAAAGATATTGCATTGTCCTCGTTCCGCCACCAGAGTGCAGCAAGGAAATGTCGGACGAAAGGAAGGGGACTTGCCGCCTCCCCGTCCAGCCCCCTGTTCCGCCTACTCCTCCAGCAGCCAACGCCCTGCTTTGTGACGAAACACTCTAACACTCCGCTTGACCAATAAGCTGTCATCTCAGGCAACACACTGCCCAATAGGAGCCAAAGAAGGGGCGGGCGTCAGACCATATTTCTATATCCGCGTTTTTTTTTGGTTGCTTTGTTGTTGTTACGGGAGTTACCCGGATGTTGGCCTGCATCACTAACAACATGAGTAAACAATGGCTGCCGAGGGAGAGAGGGACACGGACGAGGCAGAAAGAGCACGGTGAGTGGGAGGGGGGGGGGGGTTGTATCTGTGTGTGTGTGCGCGCGCCCGTGAGTGGTGGGGGTGCGTGCATGGCTGATGGCTGTGTGGGGGTGGGGGGGGTTGGGGGGGGTGCATGTGCGTGTGGGGGGGTGCATGTGCGTGTGTGGCTGTGTGTGCGTGCGCTTGCATGTGCCTGCGTCTGTGTGTGTGCCTGCCTGCGTGTGTGCCTGACTGCGTGTTTCGGTGAGAATCTGAGGCAGGGGATGTGCACGTCGCCGGGCTGGGCGTGCGCGCCCACGAGGTGAAATCGCCGATGGAAAGCGGGTGCACATTCCCTGTCTCACATTCATCGGAACACGCCAGCAACAGATGTCTCGCAGACTGCAGGCTTACGCCTGCTTTTTACGTCTGCGAGACCTAACAATGTTAAGCTTGCGTCGCACCGTCACAGTAACGCAGCATCCATCCACTCAAAAAGGACACTACACCGTGATTTTATAAAAATAGAAAAGCTTTATATTCTCTCTTGTTGCTAGTTTCTTGTATTGTGCTCAGATGCTAAATCAGTACCACATTTACAGTAAATTCAGTGCATTTACGTTTCTTGTTTCTGTAAACTTTCCTACTCCTTTTATTCTAAGGTACTTCTGCATTTCCGGTTCTACATTAATTAATTATCCAACAAACCCTTCATAGTAAACTATTACTTACTCCCTGGGAACACCCCGGCATCATAAATTGGCTTGGTACCTTAGTACGCAGAGAGTGACACTTTCCCACGAACAGGTGAGTACCTACAGGGTTTCAGATGAAAGATTAGATACTACAATCAGCTTAATTAGATTTAACTCAGATGTTTGACAAAAGCAAGGCCAGAGTTTTCTTCCCCTGCCACCACTGAAAGAAAAAAAGGTTAAGCCACAATCTCCATCTTGATCAACCTTAAGAGGGTTCAGTTAACTCCTTCTGTTCAGTCGCTCTCCTTTGCTTTACTTGTTCCTTTTATCCCTAATTCTGGCGACTATCCTAGTCTCCTTCTCCCCAGTCTTGCCAGAACTGAGCTTCCGGTTATCAAAATGGGGGAAAGAAAGATCTCTCTTCTGGGCCCTTGTTTTATTACTTCTCAGTCACACAACAGCCCCCAGCTTCCACCTTACTTGAGGCCAGCAGAATACTGTGCAGTTGTAGCTAACCGGCACTTGCCACCAGACTTCCTCTCCCGGCAGCGCCTCCCTCGTGGGCCGGGCCAAGTGATCTCCAAACCGGCACCGAGGGGAGGCCTCCCTGGGTTAGCGGAGTTGCGGTCTCCTCGAGTCCCTCTGACGACAGCGTCGCTGGGCAGGCGCGGGAGAGCAGTGGCTCAGTTAGATGCCACCTCCCTTTCTTTCCTCAGGCAGTCGGGAATTCACCTTTGGGCCTGCGCACTGGTTGACGCTTCCCTTCTTCCCTCAGGCAGTCGGGAATTCACCTTTGGGCCTGCGCACTGGTTGACGCTTCTCCCTCAACACTCTGCCCCCTTCTCTGGAGGATGGAACACCACAACAGACCTGCGCAGTGTCGCGGCACCTCCGCAGACGCTTCTCTCCCCACCAGGGTCTCTCCAGGCTGAGTAGGACACTCCACCCACACCAGACCCGCGCTTCCAGGTGCCAGTAAGAGAAATTGTGGAGGGCCTGTCACCGACAGCAGGCGGTGTCCTAGAAAGAGGAGGGGGGCAGGAAATTCAAGGTCGCTTCCCTCAGGGATCACTTTAGGAGCTTTGGCAAATAATGTCAATGGACCAACGTCAGGGCTCGGTCAAAGTCTAAGGGGGGGGCGTCCTCAAGGAGAGGCTGTCGACTTTAGAAATGAACTAACTGCTGCTAGCGCGCCCACCTCCCCAGACCACTGCCTCACTCCTCAAGCTCTCTAGTCATTACAAAATGACTACCCTGTCCCTGGCCTTATATAGGCCTACCTTAGATCACTAGAACCAGCTGGAAGGTTCTAGAGTCCCCCTATGGGCCCCTTCCCCTGAAGTGTCAGTTATGGCAGTTAGTGGCCACCATTTTGTGGGTCTTGTAAATCCAGTCAGAAAGGCATCTAGGCCTCAGGAAAAAAGACTATGAGGGCAAAGAGCACCTAACCCCTAGGTCAACACCTGAAAAGTGGAGAAGTGTGGCTCAATGATTAGAGCGGCAGACCCTGATGCAGAGGTCTAGCCCGGGACCAGGGTTCAATTCCCCGCCTTGGCGGGTCTTAGGCTCAAAATTCCACGGACCTGATAATTCTCACCTCGGTGCCTATTCCAATCATGGAGTCCCACTCTGCAACTCTGGGCAATAGCTTGCTTAATCTCCACAACGGCCCCACCAACGTTAAGGATGCCTGGCCTCCACCTTGGGGGTGCCCAAGAGGGGATGCCTCACAGGGAAAGCCAGGATGGGTTCCACAGCGGTATTCGTACAAGCGCCTTGAGACCCTTGCGGGTGAGTAGTGCGCTATACAAGTATCAATTTACAATAAAAGTCCAGTGGACATAAAGAAAATAAAAAGATTGAGGGGCAAAAGGGGACCAAAATAAATAAATACATAGGAGGGACCACCCAAAGGGCTGACAGGTCTAACATACAACATATCTTCTCCCTTTACAGATAAAACAAAAATGAAAAACTCAAAACACATAGTAAGAGTTAAAGCATGGAAGACACGAAGAAGAAAACATATAACACGTAGGAGGTCAGCGACCTCATGGTTTTCCAGATCACGAAGGCAGAGGAACAGGATCAAGATGAGAATGATGATAAAGATCATGACCTCCTCCTCCCCTTCGAATGACAAAACATAAAGAGCCAGTCTACTCTCTACAATCCGTCATTGTGGCCATCAAAAACGGGAATAGACAGTTTACTTTCTCCGATGAATATTTGTACGCCGCGGCTTCCCGCTCACTGTTGAAGATAGAACAGTACAGCAAGTGCCTCCAAGGCTCAAAAAGTTCGCGAAGGATGTTCCCGTAGAAACATTTAGAGCCAGTTCTCTTACAGTCCAAGATGAAGTTCTGGACCAGGTGTCTGGTTCTTATTCTCATTTATGGGCCTCTGGTTGTGGTTCGGGCCTCTAAATACCTTTACATTTTATTTCTTTTGTGGACAAACTGTCTCAGTACTGTGGACGGTAGGGCCCGGTTCTAGTTAGTCGCGGAACATTTGCCCCGGTTCAGGGTACCACCGTGTCACGATTTTCTGTCGTGGTACTGAAACTTTCGTCCTGGTTGTGGGAACCAGCCTGTCACGAATCTCAGTCATGTCCTCTCCCGGTCCTGGGACTTCCTTTGTGCACTCCTGGTTATTTTTCATGGGCCTTTGTTCCCATCCCGTCCTGGGACATCTATAGTCCTCACCCGGTACAGATTCTTGGACCTTTGTCCCCTTCCGGTCCTGGGACCTTTGTCCTCTCCCGGTACCGATTCTGGGATATCGTTTGTCCCCCTCTAGTTCTACCGGTCCTGGGACTTGTATTGTCCTCTCCCTGTTCCTGGGACATGGGACCTCTCCGGATCAAAGTTCAAGAATCACTCTCTCAGTCCTTAGTTTTCCCTGAATTGGGGATTTAGACGCAATAGATATCTCCAGGAGAATTTTGAAATAGTAATTGCCACTTTCCAATTTGCATTTCATCTCTTGAATTCTACAGTCTTTCAATGCCTTTGAACAGTGGCATGTCTTCTTCTGACTTTAAGACTGATGTTATTTTGTTTACATGCAACTGCCTCACTTGTCTTTGAGCTGCTCTCTGTCAAACACTGGAATTAAATGGATTACTCCCTGCAGAAATTGATGGTGGCTGCCAAACAAGCTTTTCCAATTTATTTTTTGCAATACAGAATTCACAAAACACTCCTTTTTGCACTTCTTAAGGGACTTTACTGTGTACGTGCTAATGAACATCACCATTAAACTGTTTCAGTTCTTGACTTGAGCCTTCTCACTTTTACTCCAAATCCTTTAGTTTTGTTGAGGATTGCAAAAGAACTCTATTTGCGACAATAGCATTATTGATTATGAGAATGAGCCACAAATAAAGTATTTGAAAGGCCCACAAGGTGGCAGTGTTCACAGATTTACCCAGTTACAGTGAAATAATACATTACGAGAAAAGTGAGACACTTGTCTGATGCGATGTATATTAAATGTTCCTTTCAAAACATTGGACATGTAGTGAGTTACCAAATCATCTTCATTTGAAGAAAAACGTTTATTTGACAAAAACACTTTGATTCCTCGCTCGCTTACCAGACTGGTGCCTGCTTCACGGTGAAGAGATCGGGGATGATACTCTCACCTTAACGCAGTGTGATTGTGTCCATTCCAATCTTCTGAAGCACTTCAACAATCTGCTGTAAATAGGCTCAAAGCGCAGCACAAAGATGACGCAGACTTCAAGTCAAACAGCTGGGTAATTGCGATGTGTTCCCATAACCATGGGAACAAAACGTCCGGCTTACGTTGCATGCCATTGCACAGTGATGCCTCGGGTCAGAGGTTGGAAGCAGAGTGATGCAAAGACGCTGGATGCTGATGACGCGTTTGTTCTCCGCTAATACACATGGAGATTCCACGACTTCATCAGTGTAAAAAGGACAGCGCCGCAGAAGTATCTTTCATCTGACAAACTGTCAGAGGAAACACGCACACACAAGTACAAGCACAGCTGCAGATGACTTACAGTTAATGAAGGAGACGTCAGGAGTACTTGAATTACGTCTTTCAGGCGATTTCTTCAAACATGGAAATAAAACCAATGAATGGCAGAAGCTGGGCTAAATGCAGCGAGTTACTCGTCTCTCTGTCAGCAGTGCCCCTTCAATTTTCTGCAATGATTTCATAAAGTTTTGCTCGACCGTGGCAGCAGCTCGCTTAGTGACATGCATTTCTTCTGGATTGTTATGTCTTAATTTGATTTCTGCGTTACCTTGGATGCAGCCTCCTTTACCCTAAAGAATCTTGGCAAATCTTTGGTAGACTTTCGTGGATGAGGATTATTAAGACACCGTGTAGAACAGTTTCTTGTTGATTAATATTTCGTTTTTACCATGAGAAACATTTGAGGCTGATAAGTTCTGATCTCTTTGAAGTTAAGAGTTAACTTTCCTTAAATTGAGGTTGGCTTCTCTTAGTTCATCCTAGTTAGGTATTTGTATTATTTAATAATTTTTTCCTTGCGGCTAATTTCTTCTGGCTTGCTTGTGTTTCCAATGTTTTAAGTAGCTTTAAACGTGTTTCTGGCCGCAGTTAGTTAGGTGGGTTCTTGGTTGTGAGGTCTTGCTCTTGCTGCACTGTTCTTCTTGGTCTTTTTCTCTGGTCTGCTCAGCGCAGAATGTCGCTACAATGTTGTTAAGTTCATGGTTCCCAAACTGTGCGCCGTTATGCGTTGCCTGGGGCACCGGGACACGATGTGGGAAATTACAGTGGCAGCACTAGACATTTAGAAATGACACCTGCATAATCGTTATAACTCCGCCACTTTAAGGAAACAGGAATATAAAGAAAGGGTAGTCTGATCTGTAAGCAAAATGCAGAGTGGAGCTGTAGGGGCTCTTGGAAGGGGTGAAACAACAACAAGGCCTCATTAACATGCAAATGGTCTTTAAAAGACCTGTGAAGTGCTCGGGGGCCGCTGCTTGTGTGCCCAGGAGGTCTTATCCACAGGCTGCCACACACAACTGGGGGAGGGGACTGAGGGGGGGGGGGGGGGGGGGCTGAAGCCCTTTGAGTTCAGTGGGTTTTGCACGCCTGAGTCTGAGGGCACAAAGAGAACAGGCATGGAGATAATGGATAGAGGGCACGAAGGGAGAAGGCATGGAGGAAAGGGACAGTCTCACGGCACGAAGGGAGCAGGCATGGAAGAAAGGAGCAGTCACAGGCAGTCTCAGGGCACGAAGGGAGAAGGCATGGAGGAAAGGGGCAGTCTCAAGGCACGAAGGGAGCAGGCATGGAGGAAAGGGGCAGTCTCGGGGCACGAAGGGAGAAGGCATGGAGGGAAGGGGCAATCTCATGGCACGAAGGGAGCAGGCATGGAGGTAAGGGGCAGTCTCAGGGCATGAAGGGAGAAGGCATGGAGGAAAGGGGCAGTCACAGAGCATGAAGGGAGAAGGCATGGAGGGAAGGGGCAGTCTCAGGGCATGAAGGGAGAAGGCATGGAGGGAAAGGGCAGTATCAGGGCACGAAGGCAGCAGGCATGTATAGAAGGGGGAGTTCGAAGGCACGTATGGAGATGGCATGGACAGAAAGGGTAGTCGGAGGTCACGAAGAAAGGAGGCATGCACAGAAGAGGCACGGGGCAGGCATGGACAGAGGGGGCAGTCAGAGTGCAACGGGAAGTACGCCTGAGGCTGTGCTTACATCCCCACCCACCCTTCCATGGGTAAAAAAAAAATGGGGGGGGAGCCATGGCCAACTGCCAATTAGGTCAAGGGAGCCACGGGTCAAAAAAAGTTTAAGAACCACTGTTGTAAGTAGATTAGGTAGGCAGCAGGACACGTCTTCAGGTTTTAAGATAGATTTATTAAGTTAGTACAAGATAGCACAGCAGAGCAGTAAACCTCACAGCTGACCAGACCAACTGCCAAGACTGAAATCTTCACATACCAGATAGAACACTCTTAGATACTATGGGAGGTTGGGAAGATAGAACACAAAGAAACGACTACTGACACCAAGTAGCCATATTGAAGAAAGTATAAATATACAACAGTTCACCTTTGAGGTTTTCCATTATTCACTATACTGGATTAATTTGCAGGTATTGGCTTCTCTAAACCAAAAAAAAAAAAAAGAAAACACTGCATTTTGTCTTTCTTTTACTACTGGGAAAAAAGACTATCACAATGACAGATGAAGTAAATTGCGGTTACTAATGCAACAACCTGTATTCTTAATTTTACGTTTCTTAAACGTTTACTTTTTCCCAACTCACTTGTATTTCCTACATCCCTGTCACATTGTCCCTGTTCCCCTGTTCCCATGCATGCAATGGAATGTTCCAAGGGGTTGTTTAAAATGGAGATGACAGTTGAACTTAGGAATGTGGGGTGACTTCGGGGTGTTGTGGATTTTCTAAGAGAATAAAGTTCTTATTGATACAATTTTTTTTTCCTCTAAACAATTAAACGCAGCATTTCGTCTCTCAATTCAAACTGGTATTTCACAGAATAGAGGTTTAACCGAGTTATTTAGTATTATTCACATTACTAAATGAATGAGCAGGATATATTCTTCTCTAAATAAAAATAAATAAAGACACAGTATTTTGTCTTTCAGTTCTGGAAAAAAGACCATTAATCAGCACATCCTTGCAGACGCATCCTTGATGCCACCATCTGCCAGTGAATCATCCCCAGTGTGTGAAACTAAACACTGTACAAGCAAAACTCCGTTAGCAGATCGTTACTGTCCCACATTGCTCTTTATTTTCTTTCTTTACCTGTCTAGTTTAGAGGAAGTCTTCTTATAAATGAAAAACAGTCATAGCCTCTTGGTGAATACCATTTCTAACAGGAATTGTTCTTTTTTTACTGCCTCTTTTTGGCTTTCTTGTTTGCGTCGGACTTTTATTTTTTACAGGATTACGCTACCAACATTGATTTCAGTCAAGAGAAATGGATTTGCCCACTAAGGGTTGACATCAAAGGACTTTAACAATGTATACTATTGTACTGAATAATATGGTATCAGAAAGCTATAGGAGAGTGTTATACGAATATGGCTTAAAGTATTTATTTAAGAAGTTTTATATTGCGCGAACAAGATCTTTGCAGATATCAGAGCGCTTTACAGAAACAGGGGGGTAGGGGCAACAGGAGGGTGATTAAACAGGTTATTGGGTACAATATAGTGATCAGTAGTAAGTGAGTAGCTTAATAGGATAGCAGTCATGTGCAGATATAATACCAAAAACAATCAGTTAACCAATAATACAAAAACGGTGCAAGGTCTTTGATCCAGCAACAATAGAGTTCAGTGAACTTTGGCTCAAAGGATGGCTTATATCTTTTCATAACAGAAAAACAGGGGGTAGGGACATCAAGAAGGTGATTAAACAAACTATTGGGTACAATATAGTAGTCAGTAGTAAGTGAGTAGCATAATAGGATCACAATCATGTAAAAGTATAGTAACAAAAAAACAATCAGGTATCCAATGATACAAAAGCGGTGCAAAGTCTCTGATCCAGCAACAGTAGAGTTCAGGTGAACTTGGCCATAAGGATGGCTTTTACCTCTTTCTTGACAAGTGCAGTGGAGTAGAGGAGATAAGCCTGGTTTCAGGAGGGAGTGCATTCCAGATCCTGGGTGCCATTCCCGAGAAGGAGCGTTTGTATGTAAATAATTACTCACTAACCTTGACTAGCTTATATCCTTCTCACATGCTCAAATACTCTTTGACCTTCCATCTGCCTTTCAAATCAGATTTATCTCTTAAACAAACATTATTTTTCAAGCATACACTCAATTCAGAACTGTGCCTTTACCAAATCCTGGAATGGCATGGTGAGTAAAAAAAAACGATGGATTTAGGCTCAGATCTCTGTACTGGGGTGAATGTATGACATTGTTCTGCATTCTGTCCATCAATTGTTGTTTTTGCATCTGTCACCTCGAGTGGGACGGGTATGCCCAGACGTGGTTCCTGTGCTCTCCATGCCACTGGAGTCAAGCTGTCCTGGCTGATGAGGGCTGAAGGCCCGAAATGGGTCCTAGGATGCTTGTTTACGGCCAGGGAGGACCTGGCCTGGCAGTTCGGGCTGGACTTTTCCCATTGTGCGCAGAGTCAAGACTGATTTGCACATGGATGGGTTCAAACTGGAATGGCATGGGGAGCAAAAAAACTACGGATTTAGGCCCAGATATCTGTACTGGGGTGAATGTATGACATTGTTCTGCATTCTGTCCATCAATTGTTGTTTTTGCATTTGTCACCAAATCCACCACCCCTCACAAATCTTCCCCGTATTTTGCACACAAATCCAAAGGCCTCCGTTATCTATTCATCTCTACAAAACTATAGCGATAGAACCAAATCAAGCACGGAGTTAGCATGGGAATCAGACTTATCCACTACTTTCCCTATATCAACTTGAAAACAATTTTGGATTAAAATCAGGAAATCTTCCCAGGCAGCAAACACGACACAGACACTTTTTCATATACAACATGGTTTTTGACAGCCCCTTTCCTCCATAAGCTTAATCCTGAAACTCCGGATATCTGTTATGATATGTTCTTATCAACATGCAACACTTTTTATTCATGTGCTCTCTCTTTTTTACTTTTTGAACACAAGTTTGGGACCAAACGAACTCAAATTTTCATCCTACCATGCCCTTTTCTATTACCAATGTGTTCTTAGGTAGTATTTCTCATGCTTGGGCAAATGTCTAATTTGATATGAACATACTAGACTTGTTATTAGCAATGTCATTTCAGCAAATAAATCAACATTGCAAAGACATTATACAATTGTCGTTCAAGGCATGGTGGTAAGCAGTCTGCTATAATCATCATCTGGGCACCGCTTACATGCATTCTATACCACTTGTTCCGAAGCAAAAGGCCCTCTGGACACCAATAGCACATTTTCTTGACAGTGCTATAAAGTTGTTGTTCGCACCTCCACCTTGTGTTCAAGAAGTGTTTCAATCTCCCTGACTTACCAATCTGACCTGCATATTTATTACTATGTATTGTTTTTGTTATGTATCTGTTTATCCTTAATTCTTTTTATATTCTTTAGTTTTTGTTTGCTATTACCTTGCATTATCATTGTTGCCTCTTTTGTCTGCATCACAATATTTACAATAAAATTCTTCTTTAAACTTAAAAAATAATGAATTACTCACTTGGGCTTGCTAAGTCTGAAGTTCAGACGGAGGATTCCCTAGGTATATACTTTGTTTCAAAATTATATGACTGAACGAAAACAGCGCTTGTAAATTTACGAGGGTGCCTATGGATTTCATTGAGGAGGGTGTTACCGAACTCACAAGATGCACATAAATAATTTCTTATTCAACTTTGACACATTATGCTGATGGAAATATAGATTTGATGTATATCTGAAAAAAGTATACTTAGTTCTTGAACGATGTATTTGAATGAAAAAAAGAATGGCGATCTGTTCTTACACTATAGGTTATTTATTTCTATTGCAGTTCAAATATGTCAAATGAGTCCTTTCTTATGGTTTTGGAATTTAAGCATGTAATAGTGGGCCGGGCGTTAATTGCAACTTGTTCTCTATACCACAGCCAAAAATAAAGGAGATTTTCTAGGCAAGAGTTTGAAAAGATAATTATATATTATATATAAAAAAAATTGCATGTGTTTTTTAGGGAAAGTAATGAAATGTGGCATTAATATGTACCAAGTACAAGCTTTGCAATTGTTTTCATAAATGTTCCCAGTATCTGAAAATATGTATTGTTTCCATACGAAGATCATGCAGTGTCTCCACTATGTTCTTTGTTTTCTGGTTGTTTTAAGGGTGATGGTGCACTGGGTATGTGATTCTGGCCACGATGAAGACTTTCCGGTTGAAACACGCTGCCAAATAAAATTTCTTTTATAAGACAAATCCGGGAGTGGGAGCCTTTTTAGGTTTTGCCTGGCGAAAACGATGCGAAAGCATCGTTTCGCTAGGCGAAAACCTATTTACAGTATGTGGGGCATGGAACGTCCCCAGTCTCCCATTGGCTAGCTCCATAAATGGAGGCTAGCCATTGGAAGACGGCTCTGTCCGTCAATCCCGGACCAGATTCGGGGGCGTTCCCGAGAATTTTTGGCTTTTGGCTACATCTGGTCTGAGATAAAAAAGAAAAGCGGCAGCCATCAAAAACACAAGCGGTGGTATTCAGCTGCCCCATCCACTGCAATAACCGGGATAAATTGAGCTCTGCTACTAGTTTTGATGACCCAGGTTAGTAAAGTGCTCAGTAATTGTAACGATGGGCCGTTAAGAAAGCAAAAAAAATGCCCCTCAGGTCTTTCAGTTGTTGGTAAGATTGTCCCAGCATAAGGCGCTGTGAAATTTGCTGTTACTGCACCTATTATCTCCTCAAATAGTTACAGTAATATGTGCTTTGTGGGGCTCGTAGTGTGTGGGGGGCTCTGTGTGGGTGTGTGGGGGGGGGGGGCTCGCAGTGTGGGGGGCTCTGTGTGGGTGTGTGGATGTGTGTGGGGGGGCTCTGTGTGGGTGTGGGGGGGGCTGTGTGGGTGTGTGTGGGGGGCTCTGTGTGGTTGTGTGTGTGGGGGGCTCTGTGTGGGTGTGTGGGGGGGGCTCTGTGTGCGTGTGGGGGGGCTCTCTATGGGTGGGTGGGTGTGTGTGTGTGTGTGTGGGTGTGTGTGTGTGTGTGGCATTTGCGAGAGATTAAGCTATTGGCATTGAAAATGACAATGCCATTTATTTATCTGTTTTCAAAACCAACACATAAATAAAAAAGTTGGCATTTACAATGCCAATAGCTCTAACTTTTGCAAAGGCAAAACCGTTGCATTGTAAATGCTTGTTTGCGACATGGAATGAGTAACCCAACTTCTCTAATTCACAAACGGTTCCCACAACCGTTCACTCGCACCAGTCCTGTCAGGTGGAAGAGACTGGAGTACTGTGGGACTTTGATATTGTTATGTATCAATTTAATGACTCCAATGTACTGTGACATACATACGCTAAAGAAGATTTTCTACAAGTTGGCAACACCAAAGTCTTTGAATAACAATAAGTGGGTGTTAGACCCGTCTGCTTCTGAGAGTCCCCTCACCACTATGATTTCTTTTTTTCCCCTGTACCTCCCAAAATTTGTCGCTTTTCTTTGTCTACCAGGACCTTTTTGTGTGCTGTTTCAATGGGGCTAGATGTTCCTTGACGCCCAGTTGTTCACAAGGTTTTTGGCACCTATTCACAAGACACCTGGTGAAACCTGTGACATTATAGACTGGGATTGGTAACCTGTATGAATGACCTCAAAATGGTGGCCATCCATTTTCCTCATGAGAGTGACTCCCTGTGGAGCCTCCATGAACCCTGACCTTTCAAGGTTTTGGCGCCCTTTTACTTGGTGCGCATTCCTGACAGGAATTACTTTATTTCCCTCAGGTACACAAAATGTCTGCTCTAGAACCCCAGAATGGTGGCTGTTAGAGACCCAACTACCCCAGTAGTGCCATGTCATTGGCCTAACCCAAAGAAGGTTCTAGAACCTACTGGCACGAGCTATATAAGGTCTAGTCCCTGGCGGCCATTTTAGATGACCAAAAGACTAGATAGGATAATGATGTTCCAGATCTAGGTGAAGAAGGAGATTCCAGACTTGACACCAGATTGACACCTGCCCTGTTGACCCCTGAGGCGGCTGGTAGTGTGGCAGTAGAGCAAGCAAGAGTCACTGGCGTGGATCCTGACTGGCGTTCCAGTCAGCTGTGTGTGCGGTGACCTCGCGCCTACAGCGCCTGCCCAGCGAGTGCCTCGTCACCCCCAAGAGACTGTGGCCGATTTTTCGTGTGCCTCCCCGCCTCCCCCCCCCCCCCCGGTGGCGAATTACGACTGACTCGGGTCGCGAGGCGAGAGCAAGTTCGCCGCGACCACAAGCGTCTTCTGTGCCCCTTGTGTGACAGGCGCCTCCAGCGAGGAGCTCGGACGTCTCCGAGCTCCACCGGCGTAGAGTGCTTCCTGCGCAGACTGAGGTGAGGTGGTGCGCCGGGGCGGGGAAAGGCCGGCCTTCGTTGGGCGAGACTACTGTCTCTGCCCCTCCCCAGTGGATCGGCGGCTGTAGCTGTGGGCGGGAACCATCCTTGTTTGAGGAAGTCGGAGGGAGGTCCGTGGAGCCCCTGAGAACCCGTCGCTGGCGAGAGAAGTGCTGAACCCGACTGAATCGCTTTTTGATTGCAGCCGATGTGAGGTGGGCCCGTTTCTTCAGGTGGGAAGCGCTGTTCTAAAGGAACTGTGAACCAGCATTTATTTGACTGAGCGCGAAGATTGTGTGACCTCTTCAGCAGCCCCGTTCGGCAGTCTAAAGACTTGGAACTGGTGCCGCCTGAGTGCTAGCGGGGACAGAAACCCCTAGGCGCGCTTAGACCCCCACCGGCAAACAGAGATCTCAACCCGGTGGCAGCCGAGTGTAAATGAAGTGTTCACTGTCTTTCCTTGCCTTTTAGATATACGCGCATAACCCCGTGTGATTCTTAAAGAGTCCCAGCACTCCCTGTTAAGCCCAGAGAAGCCTGTGTACACTAATGGTGAAATCGTCATAAACTGTAAGAGTAATCTTTCCAACCTGAAATGTATTTGCAAATGTAGTGTTCCTGAAGTATTTAATTGGTGGCAGCGATACCAGAATGAACCTGTAGATGTTCTTGAACTGAACCAGTATTTACTCTGCTACACAGACAGTGATATTTATGCTATTTATTGAAGATATTTATTCCCGATATTTATACTATTTATTGACAATATTTATTCCTGATATTTAATCTATTTATTGATGAACTGTACTCCTAAGCTTATTTATTTAATCTATTCCAAAATCGAAACCCAGCAAATTGTGACCCAAAAGAAATGTAATTGTGCTTTCCTAATTGATCCCCATTCACAACAGAGAATTTTTACATAAAGGAATCGTATTTTTCTACAACAGTGGTGTGGTGTCCTTCTTTTTGGTGGTTGTTCAAGGAGATATTATTGGGTCGAAGCCGGCTTAACACGATAGCCTTTACTTGTCTTGACACTTGAGCCAAGCTATCCCATTTGTGCTGGGCTTGCCCATCGCAGGTCCAACATAAAATTGGTGCTCAGCGGGTGGGATTACGAGCCGTGCTTGTTTTGGACCCCATAATAATTCCGTGTGCGCCACAGGTACACACCCGGAGTTTTCTCCCAGCGGCCCTCCAATTCCATATTTAGTTTTTTCCAAATTCTCTTCTGGAGGTGGGTGGAGGTGACCCTCAGAGTTCCTATCCTTGTAACCTACTTCGAGGTGGTTGTCCACACTTTTCACTGACAAGATGGAATTCGATATGTCAGAGCTGGAGACCTATACCGTGGCGCAGCTCAAAGAGTTCAGTCAGGAAAGGGGAGTGTTCGTTAGGCGAGGGGCCAAAAGAGAGGGGCTCCGCTTTAGTCTGCGAGCCTGGGTGGAGGCGCATCCGGAGGGTATGGTAGAGGAGGAGGAGTCAGACAGGGGTACTGTCGTTGAGAGAGCTGCGGAATGTCCCCTGGGGGTGGGTGATATGATAATCAGCCCCAAGGTAGCCTCACGGGAGGGCAGCAGTGCATCAACAGGAGGGTTGTCAGAGACCGAGTTAGCTGATAGAAGAGAGGAAAGACAATTGAGGTGGGAGTTAGCTAAGCTGGAGATGGAAGGGAAGAGGATGGAACACAAGTTCAAGCTACGAGAACTCGACCTCAGAGCCAATAACATCACTCCGGAGGGTGTCGAGTCTAAGGAATTTGCCAGGGAGCTCAGGCCTCACTTACCCAAGGACGTGGTCGCTAGCTATACTGTTGGAGATGACATAGCTAAGTGGCTGGCAGCCTATGAGGTCTCCTTAAGAGCCAATGGGATCCATGAGCAGCATTGGGGTGGTGGATTGTATCGCTACATGCCTCCAACAGGTAGGGATGCCCTATTGGCCCTAGACCGAAGGATCAGGTAGACTACCCCGCCATGAAGGTGGCGCTCATTAGAAAGTTTGGGTTGACCCCCGAGAAATACTGGCAGAGGTTTAGGGGCAGCCATAAACTGAGCTCACAGAATTGGGTTGACTTCCTGGATTATGCCAAGAAAGCCCTGGATGGGTGGGTCCAAGGTAGTGAGGTGGAAGACTATCGAGGGTTGTACAATCTCATACTCAAGGAACATCTCCTCGAGAAATGTCTTCCCGAGCTGAGGCAGCACCTGGTAGACAGCAAACTTACTTGCCCCCGTAAGCTTGCTGAGGAGGCGGACATTTGGGTAAGTACCCGAGTGTCCACGAAGGGGACGGGAGGAGATTCTCAGAAGTCCGGCAGGGCGCACCCCAGAAGAAAGAGGGGGGAGATAATAAGAAACAGGAGTTCTCCAAAGGCCCCCAAAATAACTTTAAGGGGAAAGGTTTCTTCTCCAACTCGAAGGCTAGCCCGCAAAAGAACCCTAATCCTGGCCAGAGTCAGCAGCCAAGGGCTGTCCATTGCTTTGAGTGCGGTGGTATTGGACATTATAAGGGAGACGCGAAATGCCCAAAGAGACCACCCCCTCCCACTGGAGGAAAGGCCCCGGGAGTTGCTAGTGTAGCGCTCGGGGAAGAGATGCCCTTAGTTAAGGGGAAGGAGTGGGCGGGTGTCACCTTAGTGTCCCTGGGTGATCGGGAGATGGTTCCAAAGATCCAGGTGCCCCCAAATACTACCAAGTATAGGCAATGGGTCACCATCAATGGCCATAGAGGGGAAGCTCAGAGATACAGGAGCCAGTATGACTATAGTTAGGAGTCATCTGGTGTCCTCAGAGCAGGTGATTCCAGGCGTACTTCATCCAGCCGCGATGGCTGACGGCAGAATGAGCCACTATCCCGTGGCTGAGGTTCCCTTTGAGTGGGGAGGGGTTGCAGGTTCACTTTGAGTTTCCGTAAGCCCCGCCGTGCCAGTCGATTGTCTGCTGGGCAATGATATGGAGCACAATGCTTGGAAGGAGGTGGAATACCGGACTCATTCTGAGATGCTGGGTACACCTGATTGGGCCTGTGTGAGTACCAGGTCGGCGGCTGCTCGGGAGGAGAAGTCGCATGGGTTGGAGCCTGGAACAATGGCCCACCCAGCTGCCGATGAGGGAGCATCTCGAGGACAGGAAGAGCCTGCCTCGATGTCCGTGCCCCGTGAGACGGATAGGCCATCGGAGGAGATGGACCCGGAGTCCGCGGAGGAGGACATGGTTCCATTGGAGGATCTGCCTATCCCTGCTGAGTGGCGAGTGGAGGGAGGACCATCCAGGGAGGAACTGAGCAAGGGACAGAGGAAATGTCCCACCCTCGAGGGTCTGAGGCAACAGGCTGAAGCCCAGGCAGCAGGTAATGAGTCTGGGAACTATCGTGTTTACAGGGAGGATGGACTCCTCTACAGTGAGCCCAGGGCGCCAGTGCACGGACTGTCACGGGCCCTGGTAGTCCCACAGTGTTACCGAGCCTTCCTATTAGAGTTGGCTCACGAGATTCCCTTGGCAGGACACCTGGGACAGGACAAGACCTTTGCACGGCTTGTCCCCCGCTTTTATTGGTCCTCGAATGAGGGTGGCGTCCGATACATACTGTCGGTCGTGTGTGTCATGCCAAGCCAGTGGGAAAACAGGGATGAAGCTGAAGGCTCCTCTGGAACCACTTCCTGTCGTTGGCACCCCCTTTGAAAGGGTGGGCATCGACATTGCTGGGCCCTTAGATCCGCCGACAACATCCGGTCACAGGTTCATCCTGGTACTGGTGGATCATGCCACAAGGTATCCGGAGGCAATACCTCTGAGAACCATTACTGCACCGGTAGTGGCGAAGGCCCTGATGGGGATCTTTACCCGAGTGGGATTCCCCAAGGAAGTTGTGTCTGACAGGGCGACCAACTTCACGTCAGCGTACATACGGGCAATGTGGAAGGAGTGTGGGGTGACCTACAGGTTTACCACTCCTTATCACCCACAGGCCAATGGCCTGGTGGAAAGGTTCAACAAAACCTTAAAGGGTATGATCAGAAGTCTACCCGAAAGCCTGCGGAGGAAATGGGACGTCCTCCTACCCTGTTTGCTCTTTTCTTACAGGGAAGTGCCGCAGAAGGGAGTGGGCTTTAGCCCCTTTGAGCTTTTGTACGGGCACCCTGTACGTGGACCTCTCAGCCTGGTGAGGGACTCCTGGGAAAAGTCTCCTCGGAAAGTTCCCCAGGACGTGGTGAGCGACATGCTGGCCTTCCGGAGCCAAATGGCTAAGTTGTGGAAGCAAGCTTCTGACAACTTGGAAGCCAGCCAGTCTGTGATGAAAGCGTGGTATGACCACAATGCTCACCCAGTGGAGCTGGAGCCTGGTCAGAAGGTGTGGGTGATGGAGCCTGGAGAGCTGAGTGCCCTCCAGGACCGTTGGACAGGCCCCTATGAGGTGTTGGAGAAGATGGGCAAGGCTACCTACTTGGTGGGCGTGAAGACCCCTCGGCACCCACATCGGGTGTTACATGCCAACCGCCTCAAGCCCCACTACGAGAGGCCCGAAGTCATGTTGGTTATGGTGACTGATGGATCAGAGGAAGAGGACACAGAGCCTCTCCCTGACCTTTTTGCGTCTCAAGAAAAGGATGGGTCGGTGGAGGGAGTGAAACTCTCGCCATCCCTGACTCCTGAGCAGCAGGAGGAATGTCGCCAGGTCTTGGGGTCATTCGCTCCTCTGTTCTCCCTTGTCCCGGGTAAGACCCACCCGTGTACCCATGACGTGGACACAGGAGACAGCCCACCTGTGAAGTCCAAGTCTTACCGGCTGTCTGACAAGGTGAAGGCCAGCATTCGAAGTGAAGTAGCTAAGATGCTGGAGCTAGGGGTCATTGAACCTTCAAGTAGCCCTTGGTCTAGCCCGGTGGTTTTGGTGCCCAAAGCCGCTCCACCTGGCGCCACACCAGAATTACGATTCTGTGTGGATTACCGAGGACTAAATTCGGTAACCAAAACAGATGCTCATCCGATCCCACGGGCGGATGAACTGATTGACCGGTTGGGAGCTGCCCAATATCTCAGTACCATTGACCTCACTGCAGTGTACTGGCAGATTCCCATGACTGATGGAGCCAAGGAAAGGTCAGCCTTCTCCACACCTGATGGACACTACCAGTTCTGTGTCATGCCCTTCGGGCTCAAGAACGCTCCTGCCACTTTTCAGCGTCTGGCGAACACGATCCTCACCCGGATGGAGTCCTTCTCTGCTGCCTACTTAGATGACATAGCTGTCTTCTGTAGCAGTTGGGAGGATCACTTGCAGCACTTGCAGGCCGTTCTCCAAACCCTGGAAAGGGCTGGCTTGACAATCAAGGCCAGCAAATGTCAGATTGGACAGGGGTCGGTAGTGTACTTAGGTCACTTGGTGGGCAGGGGAAAGGTGCAGCCCCTTCAGGCGAAGATTGAGGCAATCATGGCCTGGAAACCCCCCAAGACCCAGACTGAGGTCCGAGCCTTCCTGGGCCTCACAGGCTACTACAGACGGTTTGTGAAGGGGTATGGCACTATCGTGGCACCCCTTACTGAACTCACGGCCAAGAAGTAACCCAGGAGAGTCATCTGGACGGAGGCTTGTCAGCGAGCCTTCGACACTCTGAAACAAGCATTGTGTAACGCTCCCATCTTGAAGGCTCCAGACTTCACAAAGGAATTCATTGTCCAGACAGATGCATCCGACATTGGCATTGGGGCGGTGTTATCGCAACTCAATGAGGAGGGTCTGGATCAACCCGTGGTCTTTCTGTCACGGAGACTGCTTCCCCGGGAACAGAGGTGGAGTACCATTGAGCGGGAAGCCTTTGCGGTGGTCTGGGCGCTGAAGAAGCTGCGACCATACTTGTTTGGTTCGCACTTCCTTGTTCAGACAGACCACCGACCCCTTCGCTGGCTCATGCAGATGAAGGGGGAAAACCCCAAACTGTTGAGGTGGTCTATCTCCCTACAGGGAATGGACTTTCGGGTGGAACCCCGGCCCGGAGTTGACCACGCCAATGCAGACGGTCTCTCCAGGTATTTCCGCCTTAGTGTTGAGAACTCCCAAGGGGTTGGGTAGCTCTCCCCACTTTCAGCTGGGGGGGACGCGTGTTAGACCCGTCTGCTTCTGAGAGTCCCCTCACCACTATGATTTCTTTTGTTCCCCTGTACCTCCCAAAATTTGTCGCTTTTCTTTGTCTACCAGGACCTTTTTGTGTGCTGTTTCAATGGGGCTAGATGTTCCTTGACGCCCAGTTGTTCACAAGGTTTTTGGCACCTATTCACAAGACACCTGGCGAAACCTGTGACATTATAGACTGGGATTGGCAACCTGTATGAATGACCTCAAAATGGTGGCCATCCATTTTCCTCATGAGAGTGACTCCCTGTGGAGCCTCCATGAACCCTGACCTTTCAAGGTTTTGGCGCCCTTTTACTTGGTGCGCATTCCTGACAGGAATTACTTTATTTCCCTCAGGTACACAAAATGGCTGCTCTAGAACCCCAGAATGGTGGCTGTTAGAGACCCAACTACCCCAGTAGTGCCATGTCATTGGCCTAACCCAAAGAAGGTTCTAGAACTTACTGGCACGAGCTATATAAGGTCTAGTCCCTGGCGGCCATTTTAGATGACCAAAAGACTAGATAGGATAATGATGTTCCAGATCTAGGTGAAGAAGGAGATTCCAGACTTGACACCAGATTGACACCTGCCCTGTTGACCCCTGAGGCGGCTGGTAGTGTGGCAGTAGAGCAAGCAAGAGTCACTGGCGTGGATCCTGACTGGCGTTCCAGTCAGCTGTGTGTGCGGGGACCTCGCGCCTACAGCGCCTGCCCAGCGAGTGCCTCGTCACCCCCAAGAGACTGTGGCCGATTTTTCGTGTGCCTCCCCACCCCCCCCCCCCCCCCCCCCGGTGGCGAATTACGACTGACTCGGGTCGCGAGGCGAGAGCAAGTTCGCCGAGACCACAAGCGTCTTCTGTGCCCCTTGTGTGACAGGCGCCTCCAGCGAGGAGCTCGGACGTCTCCGAGCTCCACCGGCGTAGTGCTTCCTGCGCAGACTGAGGTGAGGTGGTGCGCCGGGGCGGGGAAAGGCCGGCCTTCGTTGGGCGGGACTACTGTCTCTGCCCCTCCCCAGTGGATCGGCGGCTGTAGCTGTGGGCGGGAACCATCCCGGTTTGAGGAAGTCGGAGGGAGGTCCGTGGAGCCCCTGAGAACGAAAACTGAGAAGCTGTGAACCGGCATTTATTTGACTGAGCGTGAAGATTGTGTGACCTCTTCGGCAGCCCCGTTTGGCAGTCTAAAGACTTGGAACTGGTGCCGCCTGAGTGCTAGCGGGGACAGAAACCCATAGGCGCGCTTAGACCCCCACCGGCAAACAGAGATCTCAACCCGGTGGCAGCCGAGTGTAAATGAAGTGTTCACTGTCTTTCCTTGCCTTTTAGATATACGCGCATAACCCCCGTGTGATTCTTAAAGAGTCCCAGCACTCCCTGTTAAGCCCAGAGAAGCCTGTGTACACTAATGGTGAAATCGTCATAAACTGTAAGAGTAATCTTTCCAACCTGAAATGTATTTGCAAATGTAGTGTTCCTGAAGTATTTAATTGGTGGCAGCGATACCAGAATGAATCTGTAGATGTTCTTGAACTGAACCAGTATTTACTCTGCTACACAGACAGTGATATTTATGCTATTTATTGAAGATATTTATTCCCGATATTTATTCTATTTATTGATGAACTGTACTCCTAAGCTTATTTATTGAATCTATTACAAAATCGAAACCCAGCAAATTGTGACCCAAAAGAAATGTAATTGTGCTTTCCTAATTGATCCCCATTCACAACAGAGAATGTTTACATAAAGGAATCGTATTTTTCTACAACAGTGGTCTGGTGTCCTTTTTGGTGGTTGTTCAAGGAGATATTATTGGGTCGAAGCCGGCTTAACACGATAGCCTTCACTTGCCTTGACACTTGAGCCAAGCTACCCCCTTTGTGCTGGGCTTGCCCATCGCAGGTCCAACATAAAAACATTAACTTTATTCTATTTATTTGCTTAAGTAAACAAAACAAAAAAAGATCGTATGAGGAAGCAATGGATGCGCTGGGGAAAGAAGGACCAATAAGAGGAGTGCATAGGAGCGGTGCTTGAGGCGGCAAGCAGCACCAAACGCGAGAGACAGCAAAACAACACGCACTAATAGAAACAAGCAGTCTTCACTCATGCTTGTGGCGGCATCCACGGAGCGAGCAGGGGCGCGCAGGGGCCATATGTTTGTAATTAACGTGGCTGCACGGTTGCTCGCTCCCGCAAGGTGGATGCCGCCACAAGCACGAGTGCAGTGCTTGAAAAGTGAAGATCGATTGCTAAAGGCCCTCTCCTAGAGCAACGCATGTGTGCTGTCTAGGCGACACCTAAAAAGAAGACATCTATAGAGCGCAGCTTTAATATTTGATCAAAGCAAAGGCTCATGCACCCCTCAAAATATACTTCCGGCTATAGGCTTACACCAACTATTGTCTTAGGTTTGCATGGCTTTCAACCGGAGGGCTTCGACTGGACTCTATTCTCCTAGATGGTAGGCGCAGCCAAGAAGCTTATCACTTTATACTGGAAGATTAAGGTTGGACCTAGGCTTGTTCAGTGGTTTAATAAACAGTGGCAACCCATGGTGCTGAAAAAAACTGACCTGTGCCCTAAAGCACAAGGACTGCAATCTTAAAGCTATTTAGGCTTCTTTGCTGTGTTCTATCATGAAATTGGTGAACATTCAACACTAGCAACTTTTCTTTATTTTGCTTTTGACATGTAATTCCAAACTAGCACTCGACCTGCTTTCCTTAATATGTGGGGAGTCTTTACAGCACATCGTTTAGCTGATATGCTTCTCTCCTAAAGTCAATACTGGGTCAAGGTGTTTTTTTACATATAAGGAAGTTTCCTGTGATCATTTACATTATGCATTTGTCTAATACGAAATGCCTTTAAAAAGTGACAAAAAAATTCCAGTTAGCATACACCAAGATAGTACAGACTGCAGGCTACTCTTATTGCGATACAGACGAAAACACTACTAACTAAACCCACAGCCCTCCCATTAGACATAACCACCCCTCAAAACAATCTCTCTCTCTCTCTCCCTCTCTCATCCAAACTCATGGTCCAGTCCGGCCACAATAAAACAACTGCAGCAAAAACAATAAAGTGTGGTTAGTAACGCTTGAATTAATCTTAGTCACTGGTGTTGGCTCGGGCTAGATTCCACCCAATCATTGTAGGCCCATTGTGCCATAAGCAAATCCGTTTGGGCCCTGTCCCAATAGAACAGGTCACCAAAAAATACCACAGTACGGCCACTCAAGACACAATCACAAGCCACGCCAGACTGTATTTGACCAACTTGGGCCTCATTAGCGAGATCCAGCAGGAGTTCTGTGGGCGCCATAGTGCGCAAAGGGCTTGTGCCATAGTGCGCAAAGGGCTCGTGCCTGAGCATACCAATTTTACTGAGAACATCTACTGCAACAAAGTAAGGGAAGGAATACTAAGTATTACTGGCCACTGGCAATCGTTAGATTTGCATTTCAATCCGTTATTTTTCACCCACAGTGGTAAAGTTTAGAGACCTCAAAGATATTGGCAAAAAGCATTTCGAAAGCCATGTTTTCCTTTAATGAGCTATAACATGCATGCACAAACGTGCACAGAATATTTGTGCAGTTTGTCAGTGCAACCATCCTCTTTCTGTGCCCATGCCTGTACTGTTTATTTTATTCAACAACTTTTTTAATACTGTGGTTTCTTTTTATTCCCTACTCTTGTATTGCTGGTGCCATGAAGTGTCACTAACATGGCAAATAAACAGGGCGCAGACATAAAAGACACATTAAGTGGCAGGTTGAACAGAAACACTGCACAGGAGTCTGTATGCATTTCTGTATTCTAATGTTATACTTTAATCACAAGGAGGGAGGGAGAGGGTTTAAGGGGTACACCTGTCTTTACGAGGACCTGCCTAAAGGACTATACTTGACTTCTAAGAAGTCTGAAAATTAAACTAGAGTAATTCCTACATATAGAATTGGGACGTCAGCTTGATAGGCCAAAGGCACACCTTTTCTGTAAAAGTGATCTCACTCACCAAACAGTTGTTTGGTGAGATGCTTCATCATAGAACGTCCCCCCTCCCAATATTTAGGTATCGGGGAAATGCTGCAAAACTTAAATACAAGGGAGCACGATTAGAGTAGTGAGGGAAGTGAGGGGGGGGTCACCAAGGAAAGATTAATTATTTTAAAATTGCCTTCACAGTACCCTGGAATTCCCTTTATTCTTGAGGTCTGTTTTGGCACAGTTAACAAGCATTTGCAATGCAATAACTTAATAATAAGTTTGCGCTACTGGCGTTGCTAATAATAATGCGCTGCAAATAGCTCAGACTTTTAGTAATGCGAGAGCTAATGCATTGCAAATCTATCATGGTACTCGGGCTTTAGCTTTAAACATCTTAAGCTAAAGCCAGAGTGCCGCAATGGTTTCAAAAGTAAACCGCGGAACATAGACAGGGAAATATTTGTGATCTGCGGTCTCGAGGGCCTTAAACCACCGCTATCAGGCATTATAAAAAAATACAATACCCACCAGGAGCAAAGAGGAAACATTTTTGTTGAAAGGTATGCTTTTTTCTAATACTCTGTAAAAAACAACAACATTAACAGCCAAAAAGTGAAAGTAGAGATCATACCAATGGCAGTTAACTGATCACTGAACACTTATGAGGTGAAACACAGTTGCTGAAACCGAACCTCCGCACCGTCTTCCTCAAATAGAACGTGCTTCCTGTCAAAAATGACAACTGCAAAGACATAATTGACAGCCAAAGCAGAACCACAAGAAATGCCAGTGACAGTCGTGCATGTTTTTTACTGCCATCAATCTAGTCAAAATGTTTTGTCTTTGAGAACGGATTTCCACCAAAATCGTAACTACTGAGGCACAAAAGTGCATGAGAATTGGACTGAAATGGATTTGCCCAAAATGTAGCGCCTAAGAAAGGGAAAGCTGGAATCACATAACTGATTCATTCCTCACAGCGACCACGATTTATCCAGGATTTATCCAGGTCCTGTTCGCCCAACTTCACGATTTTCCCAATTGCCTTGGCTTTCTGAAACGTCCGACTCCGGCGCTCCGATCTGCATACTCATAAATCTGCCCAGGAAGACGCCTGCTCGCTTCCCCTTCTCTGGATCCACTTCTCCGATCCACCACCTCGCCGCTCTTCGGCTTCCCACTCACAGCACCACAACTAAAGACAACCATGTCCTGATGACGATCCCAAACAATTGAGGATCGAAACGCCGTCAACTCTACAGCGCAATAATAGGCGCATTCTCTACCGTGGCTGCTTTTAAATCGTGATTTGAACTTATAAGTCACTTGATTGGTTTCCTTCACTCAGCCACTCACATTCATAGAAGACCTCCTTGAAACTGCTAGTTCCTTAGTGGTGAGCACGGCTAACTTTACGATACTGGGAGACTTGAATCTCCATTTTGACAGGATCCAGGATGCTACTATTAAAAACCTCCTAGCCGACCTATCAGCCTTACAACTCTGCCCCCTAATCCAGGACGCCACTCATTTGGCTGGTCACATCCTAGACCCGGTCTTCTCCAACCTCCCGGAAACTATATTAGAGACACCCAAACCTATGGACTGGACGGATCACTACTTAGTCAAATTCACGACACTGAATAAGGAAGTGTTTAACAATGCCGAACCTACCCGCCAACTCAAAAGAGCTTGGCACAAACTCTCAGCCAATGACCTTCATACCACCTTAGGAGAATTCCGCCAGGAAGCACAAACTAATATAAACTCTGTATATTCTGCTTTCTGTGACTGGATTAATCAGGGACTAGACACCCTCATACCTCTTAAATGGGCTAAAGGACGCTGCTCTCCCTCTAACCCGTGGTATAACAACACCTTAAAAGACATGCGCAAGGAATGTAAGGCAGCCGAAAGAGCATGGAGACGTGAATACAATGTCAACGACAAATATGCCTACCGACTCAAACAAAAGCTCTATCACAAAGCTATCAGCTCCGCTAGAGCCACCTTCTATGCGGAAGAAATGAATTCCAGTGTTAATCCTTCCAAAGTTGTTTTTAAACTTGTGGATGAGTTGCAGAAAAATAAATCCTCCTCCTCCAATGCTATGTCAGCACAGCAATGTGAAGATCTTGCTCTCTTCTTCGTGACCAAAGTAGAAAACATCTACAAATCTTTTCCTAACCACTCTGTTGTAGCTCCCAGCTCCTCTCCTCCCATTAATAAACTCACCAAAATGGAGTTTATACCAGAGATTTCTCATGAAGAATTAGCTGGACTTTGCAGGAAGGTTAAATCTGGTTCCCCAGTAGACCCCATGAGACCAATTCATTTTTTAGAATCCTTGGACCTCTTTCTACCTTACTTAGCATCCATATTAAATCTGTCTTTTTCTTCGGCCAATGTCCCGACTGCTTGGAAGCAAGCACGAGTCTCTCCCATCATCAAAAAACCGACCCTCGATCCCACCAAACCAGAAAATTATAGACCCATTTCGCTGCTCCCCTGGATCTCCAAACTTGCAGAGGCTCACGTCAACACCATCCTGTCCAAGCATATGGATCTAAACAACATCTTAGATCCATCCCAGAACGGGTTCAGACCAGGCCATAGCACCGAATCTGCTCTCCTAGCCACATCAGAACATCTTCGGACGATACTTGATGCCGGTCAAAGTGCTGCGCTGATCCTACTAGATCTCAGCGCGGCCTTTGACACGGTATCGCATAACATTCTACTTCACCGACTGAACATGGCAGGTATTTCGGACCGTGCACTGGACTGGTTCCGATCCTTTCTGGAGGGCAGGTCTTTTCAGGTCTCAGCCCCTCCCTTCCTCTCCCAGTCCCACTACATCGGACAGGGAGTACCCCAGGGCTCCGCACTCAGCCCTTCCCTTTTCAACCTATATGTTCAACCGCTTGCAGCAGTAGCCAGAGAATGGGGCCTCTCGCTGGTGTCATACGCTGATGACACTCAGCTAGCCATCACTCTTACAGAAGGCCCCTCCATCTCTGCAGCGAGGTTTAGGGATGGGCTGGCTGCCGTAGCCCAATGGATGACGGATAATTGCCTGCAGCTTAATGCAGGCAAAACGGAGGTACTGCTCCTTGGTAAGAACACCAACTACTGGAACCAACACTGGTGGCCTCTGTCGTTAGGCACCATTCCTTCTCCCAAATCCCTGGTCAAAAACCTAGGTGTCTGGATGGATTCATCACTCAATTTCCAAACCCACACAAAAAGAGTAGCGGCCACCTGTGGGGGCTTGATGAGGAGCCTTAATCCGATACTTGGCTTCTTTGATTCCAAGGTCCGTCAAACAATCATACAAGCCACGATTCTATCCCGCCTAGATTACGCTAACGTGTTACTCCTGGGCGCCAACAAAGCTGAGATTGCGCGCCTGCAGCGTATACAGAATACCGCTGCCAGAACGTTGGTTGGACTTCCCCGTAGGTGTTCGGCTAGAGCCACTATACGGAAACTGCATTGGCTGCCGATTGAGTCCCGCATCCAGTTTAAAGCTCTTGTTATGATCTTCAAAATTCTCAAAACTGGACGGCCTGAACTTCTCTGCCCTCTCCTCTCCCCTTATGTGCCACAGCGCAATTTGCGCTCTCTTGGCCAACATCTCTTGACAGTTCCCCGCACACAGTTAGCTCGCACTGGCGGACGTTCCTTTAGAGTTCTAGGAGCCAAACTCTGGAACAGTCTGCCAGCAAACGTTCGCTCTATGGCAAACCTGTTGGCCTTCCGGCGAGCTGTCAAAACCTTTCTGTTTCCCCCCCTTTAGGTCCTTGATTTCTGGCTCCCTCCCCCCCAGATGATGATTCTGTGGTTCATTAGCGCCGGGACGCCCCTTTGCTGGGGCAGCTGTTGCGCTCTACCAAATTTTAACTTAACTTAACTTTTTAACTGTATGATACTTTCACCTATGTTCACATTGCGCCGCTCACGCTGTCCACCTTATCACTTGCGTCGCGCCACTGTTCACTTGTACACATTTGAGCACCAAGTGCATTTCTGGTTGTCATATGATTTCTCTAATACAGTGCTGCTTTACCTGTATAAATAGCACCCTGCATAATATTTCTTCTCAAATACAAGAGGAATAACAACACAAGACCAATTGAATAACAGTCTCCTTTATTTTCGTTCTTGTAATACTTTCAGCATACATAAGTAATTGTCTACCAAGTATTACCTGTTGGGATATTGTACTTTGTTTTACCTTCCTACCCTGATCCCGACTAGGTTTATAGGTCACACTCCTGTAACTCTTTACTAAGAAAGGGAAAGATGTGCCCTACTAAAGCTCGAATAAAGCCAAATGTGCCCCTCGGACTCGCCAGCCGTGTGCCAGCCATTTCTACAGCGTGACACTCTCACTAAACTCTAATTTTGGCAAATAAACATATTAGTTGCAGGAAATGCGTTTTGATAAACACGCCAGTCTTACGCCTATTTGAGAATCAATGATCCTGAGGTCCAATGCCCTCCTGTAAATACTGTTTTGGTCCTCAAAATAGCATCATCACCTTAATTTGAAATTCATATGCTTTTAGTTACGTTTCAAAAGGTTCCTTTAAACATTGTTTCGTACATGTAATTCGGTCTTCTCTTTATCGAGAGGTGCAAAAGTAAAGCTCTCACACTTTAGGGATAATGAGGTGCCACATCGAAAACTGTAAATAAAATATACATAACATGGCTGTTCTTATTGCTGCTTTCGAAGTCAGAATCCTGGTAATGCTTCAGAAATGCAGGCTCGTGACATGTACCAGCAAATTTGCAGTTCCACTGACACAAGAAAGATTAGATGGGTGTTAATGATAGATTTATTGTATATAGTTTTCTCTTTCTGAATACTCGGAGGTGCTTTCCATCGGTTTTGTTGCCACACTATCCCTTGTGACCAAGTCTTCTTTCTGCTTTTCAGCAGGGTGTACCATTTGCCTTGGTGTAGGGTTGGTTTACATTTAAATCGCGCAAGCTGTTCTGGCGCCTAAGAACGACAAAGTTTGTATTTTACAAATTGTTCGAATCATGGGCATCCACCAAAACTTTTAAGGGGGGGGGGGCGCTATCCTGGCAAATGAAGAGGCGTGGCTAATGATAATCAATAGGGGCGGGCTAAAATGACAGACAATCAGGGTCGGGTAATGCTCGGACCAAGCTGAGAAAAAAAAAAGTGGCGAATTCTGCATTTGAAACTGGACAACAATTAGAACACACATGAACCCTAAAATTACCCCCCTGCCCCCTTTTAACTCATACATTCCCTGAACCCTAAAATTAGCTCCCTGACACCCTAAAACCCATAACCGCCCTGACCCCTAAAATTGTCCCCCTGGCACCCCAAAACCCATACATGCCCTGAACCCTAAAATGTCCTCCCCTTGCACCCAAAAACCCATACCCACCCAGAACCCTAAAATTACCTCCGTTACCCCAAAACCCATACCCAACATGAACCCTAAAATTATCCCCCTGGTACCCCAAAACCCATACCCTCCCTGAACTCTAAAATTACCCCTCTGGCTCCTTTAAAACCGACACCTGCCCTGAACCCTAAAATTACCCCCCTTGGTACCCCAAAACCCATATCCACCATGAACCCTAAATTTATCCCCATGGAACCCCTCCTTTAATCCATTTGTATTGGGTCTCTCGTTCCCCCATCTGGCTTTGAGTCTGTCCAGGTCTTTTTGTCTGAGATGGTGCTTCTTTTGGCCATTCCATTCTATGGGAGCCTTACATATAGCCACAAGAGTTCCTATTATTTGACCATGAGACACCCATTTTATCAGCCTCATAAGAATGAAATCCTGAGGTGACCATGCTGAGAATAATTAAAGTGTCTCACCTGTTACACGTAGGCAGGGCCACTGGAATTTTGCAGCAGGTGAAGGCTGAATTATGGGTCAGGGTTGACTAAAGAATGCAGCAAGAAAAGGTAAATTGTGTGGCATGATGCTGCACATTTTGTGAGTATTATTGAATTATTTTGACTTCTTTACACTTGTTAACACTGTCTGGACATAGAATGTACCTTATCGGTACCAGTTTAACACTAAACTATAGCAATAAACAACAGAAAGGTAACCAATCAACCTTTGGAAAGGATCTTCCACTGTGCGCCAGCACATGTTGCTGCTTTTTTTAGTAGGTTTTGAGCTAGAATATACATTTTTTTTATCTGCAGATTATTTAGCAGATAATGGATTATTTGGCAAATCAACAAATATGAGGAAAACACAGCATCGGTACAATCGCATAATTCCAGTAGCCCGGTCACTTGCAGAAGGAATCATTCTATCATTTGAAACCATCAACATACATATGAATGTTGTATGAATTCATGTAACGATGCAGAGAATGTTCTTTCATTTAGCCAATGACAAGATAAAACTTTTCTTTTGTTAACTTTCTCCATTAATTTATTTTTCATGTAATGCTGCAAGTTTTTAATAGCCTCAAAGTGGGAAGAAAATAAAGCATACCCCGAGTGAATCTACATTCTAATTTTGTACACATTTGTACTCACTTTTCTAGGAAAAGGAAAATCCCTTGCAATATGTTTGTTACATCACTGTTTTCAGCTCCTAGGAACCTTGTGATGGGAGCTTGCAGCCTGTTCACGATGTCTGTGATGTTCATTTGTTTATCTAAGCAGTTTCTATCCCTGCAGAATTTCTTACCACTCCTCAGGCCTGAAACTAACCTATGACAATGGTATTAATATTTAAATAAACAATGAGGTACAGCCCACAAGACTTCATACCCCCGTGAAACAGAGTGAAAAACTTATTTTTCAGTTCTTAATGGCCTGGGGTGGGCCAGGGTATTTCTTGGGGGGGCCTGGCCCACCCTCTAGAACCGGGCCTGGTGGGAGGTATGCTTTAGCAGCTCAAATTGGCCATTGCCATTCTGTATGCGATAATCAGCCACAGACAGAATGACAATGGGCGGGAGGGGCTGCGAGGAGGAGTGTGAGGCGCCCTATCAGGGAGTTGAGGCCTCTGGCAGGGAACAGCTCTGCTCCCTGCAGGGCCCAGAATTACGGACAAAAGGCGTCCATAAAAGCATGTGCGTCCGCAGTGGGGGCTAGGAGGGGCGCTCCGGGGGGGGCGGGCAAGCGCCCCTCCTTGCCCGCCCCCACCCGCGGACACCCATGGTTCGAATCGAGCACGAAGCCTATACACACACACACTTATTGTGATCCATCAACACCGGAGTGGCCAACAACACCACTTCAATGTAGCACACCTGTGGCATATACTGGCAAAATGCATGCTACAGAGAAAAGCAAAGGGTGAGGGTAAAAGAGGATAGATACAAAATGCTCGGTTTTGTGGCAATTCCACAAACGAAATAACGTATGTATAAGATAATACTGCTCCGCCTTTCCGAGCGACATAAAAACGAGTTGGACAAGCAGGCGCCTGCTGTGAAAATAAAGCTGTGTCCACCATTGTTTGTATTGCACCCATGTTCACATGAAAGTGGGCTCGGAGCGGAAACCTTAAGCAAGGCACCCTGGCCATGAGGAGCAGAGAGTTGATAAGTGGTCCCCAGGCAAAGAGAAGCAGACAGTCCCCTGCAGGAAAGCATGTACTGCTGCAAGAGGAGTCATTAAAAAAAAAATGTGTGTTCACAGACCTAAATGAAACACACCAAGTAATAATAAGAGTAAAAGAGCCAGTCCTTACTGGAGGCTAGAAATGCAGACAAGGCGGTACTAAGGAGGGACCAACAAGCCCATTAATGAATCAGAAGCAACCATTTAGAAAGGATAGTAACAGGAGCCAACTGAAAAGATGGGTGGGGAGTAGGCGGATCTTCAAGTCTATCCCAGAGTACAGCACGCCTCACAGAGCAGCGAGCGCGCTGCCCAGCACAAACTAAAAACTGGTGCAGGGTTGAATGACAAGAAGAGGAAGGAAAACAACTGACTAAGAAGCAGGCAAACAAGTGACCAAAAAGCCAACAAATTGTAGACATTGGGCCTTCTCCAAGCCTACTGTAGGTTTTCATATGGTCCCCAAGAGGTCTTTCAACAGATAGTTATTAGTGAGACCTAAAAACAAGCATTTACAATGTGATAGGTCTAGCATTTACGCGAGACCTATAGCATTGTAAATGGTTGGCATCATGGACAACGGTATGGGGTCAGAAGGCACAGACAAAAGGAGGGAAGGTGGGCGGGGGAAGAAGGCACAGACAACAGGAGTGAGGGTGAGGGGAGAGCGGATAAAGAAGGTACCAAAGCACTATTTTCTTTAATGAGGAGAACCTCATTAAAGAAAATAGTGCTCACAGTCTAAAATATCAAGTACCGCGTAACAACCGAAGCAAAGTGGCCAGTCGCCATGGGAGGTGAAAAATGAAGGGGAGGCGATACGAAGGAGGGACTATCAAGCCTATTTACGAATCAGAAGCCAGCATTTAGGACGGGCAATGACACAAGCCAATGGCAAATATGGGCGAAGAGTGGGCGGGCCTTCTATTTGCTACTCTACTACACAAGTTTGCGGCGCATGCGCGCTGGCTCTAGGCTCAACCTAAATAGTGCTAGCGGTGCACAAGACTATAAATATATACAATAGCAAAGCCTTTGAAGAGTTGAAAATAAAGGTGGTTTAATCCTCCTGCAAGAGAAATATTATCAAACTGAATTTTCAGATTGCAGTCTCACATGTTTAGACTCTGTAGTACTTATCTAACTAAATTTAAATGACAAATGAACCAGGGATCCACTTTATTTACTTTGTATGAGGAAGTCTATGATGCTTCTGATCATGATGGGTGAGTTGCCTCAAGCCCTGGAACCAGCAATAGTGTAATTACTAGTATTTAGTAGCTAGACTAGCAATTTCCTGCCCCCTCTACTATGAAAGAAGCAACATTTCTCAGCTCCCTGGTTCACACCTAGAATAGGTTCACACCTATTCTAAAAATGAGCAAAAGTGCGTGTAAACATCTGGAAAGAGTATGGCGAAGGCACGGCAGTCCTTCAGATAAAGCCATCTAGAACCAAGCAATACAAGAACACTATAAAAAAGTTTGAGGAGAAAAAAAAATCGTTCCTTGCCACCAAAATAGAACAGGCAGCTAGCAAAAGTCGAGAACTTTTCACTATTGCAAAAGTTTCTCGTCTCCTTCATCTATCAGCCGCCCTTTCATCCCTACTAGCAACTGGACCAAGCGGGTGGCCAGCTTCTTCCACAAAAAAATTCTAAGTATTCAGGACTCCTTTAAGGTTAAACCCTTAGAGGTGGAGGAAGTTTGCCACAGCAGGGATGCCCGTCTTCTGCAATTTCCGAATATTAGCCTCAATCTCTTTCTTTTATGAAAAACCTCAAGTCTGGTTCACTCTCAGACCCTTGTCCGGCTATACTTTTGTCGTCCATAGTGATTAATCCGGCTGTCAATCCAATTTTTTTTTTTTTTTGGTGTAAAACTTTTATTGATATTCATCATCCGTGTTACAACAGTACAATTACACAGTAATCATAACAGGAGATAAGAACAGAGTGTCACGTAGTTTTTGCACAGCTATTCAGCCGACAACCCTCCGGTCCTGCAGCACAGGATGAGGATGATATGGCAGACCATCAGGATGTAGATATCGGAGTCATGAAGTTTTACTTTTAAGGTTCATTTTTGTTTTTGTTCCATTTATGAAAAAATCAAAACCAAACCAAACATAGTGGCTCAATAGTAGTGTATAGACAAGAAGCAATATAGAACATAAGATGCTAGTAGAACACGCCGACCCCCAACCCCAGGCCTACCCCCTTCACCCCCTGCATAACGTGAGCTGAGTTTCCGACTATATGAGTACATTTCTAGTCCTACCCCGCAGTGACCCACAGGTTAAGCAATCATTCCCTCCTCATCTACTGAATCCTCGTCTTCATCCTCCTGCAGCGGGTCACACAGGTCCCATCTGTACCTATTCCAAGCCTCCCACACCTTGTTCCACTTCTTTGGGTTCGCTCTGAGTTTGTAGACAGTTCTTTCAGTTATCATCAATTTGTCCATGTTTCTACACCATAGCGCCAACGTAGGTAGCTCCGCTACCCCCCATCTCTGCGCAACATCATGCTTCGCCACCATTGTTCCAATTGTAACCCATTGCTGTTGTCTGAGGTTAAGATCAGTGCCCTCCCATATATTCAGGAGACAAAGGCGCGGTTCGGGTGTGAGGGAGGTATCAAGGGCCTGTGAGATCGTGCGCATGACCTGCTGCCAGTATCCGGCAACGAGAGGGCAGCCCCATAGTGTGTGCAATAATGTGCCATCCTCCCCACATTCCCTAAGACAACGAGGGGAGTCAGCCCTGTGCATTTTGTGTAGGGTGGTCCTCGTATAGTACGTTCTGTGTAGTATTTTTAACTGTATGAGCCTGAACCTGGCCGAGACCCCAGCCTCTCTCGGGGACGCCATCGCAGCATTCCAATCCGTCTCATCCATAGCACCTAACTCATCCTCCCATTTTTCTCGCAGTTTCTGTAGGGGGTCTGGGAGATTATTTAGCAATTTACGATATGTGAGCGAGGTGGCCCTTGTTTGCATGTAGTCTGTGAGGAGCCGGTCTTCTAGGGGGGAGGATTCCGGGACTGTAGTTCCCGGTTCCAACACCGCCAGGAGAGCGTGTCTGATTTGGATGTATCTGTATATTTCTGTGGGGCCCAGGGCATATTGTTGTTGAAGTCGCTCGAATGAAACCACCCCTGTGGACGTCCAGAGATCTCCCACCGTAGAGATGCCTATATTGTCCCACTGGGTGAACCCTTTACTGGTCCTTAGGCAGCCCAGTTTTTTGGTATCCCAGAGTGGGGTAAGTTTCGTGATGGTTCCCTTCCACTGTAGCTTGGTGAGGGCCCTGTACCATAAGGTAACTGTGTGTTTAGTGGGGCCAATCAGGTCCTTAAGGAGACTTGGGTTATAGAGGGGGGCCAGGAGAGTTTGTGTTCCCAGTTGGGCCCTGTCCGCCATGTAAGCCGGGTCAGTGTGTGATGCATGGAGCCACTGGTTGAGTACCTTGAGTTGGGATGCCCAATAATAAAGCTGCACATTCGGTAGCGCAATTCCACCATCGTACCAGCCGCGGTTAAGTTTGAGGTGAGCTATTCTCGGGGGACGCTCACCCCAAAGCAGAGTGGTGACAACTGCAGTGATTTTCTGCAAGTAGAAGGGCGGGATCACAGCTGGCGTATTTTCAAAGATGTATAGGAGGCGCGGGAGCGCCATCATTTTAAACAGAGCAGCACGGCCTAAGAGTGTGAGTGGCAGGGACGACCAGTCTCACATCTGCCTTCAGACGGAGGAGGGGGGGCGTCAGGTTACGGTCGGCAAAGACGGCCGTATCACTAGTGACATGGATGCCCAGATATTTGAAGGAGACATCGGTCACCACCAACGGACAGTGTTCAGGGAGGACTGGCCGAGGGCCCTTCAAAACATAAAGGACCGACTTCGTCCAGTTGATTGTGTAGCCAGAGGCCGCACCGTGTTTGTCGCAGAGCGCCAATAAAATCGGAACACTCAGTTCGGGGGCTGACACGTACACCAACATATCATCCGCATACAATGATATTCTATCTTCCCAGGTCTCCGTCCATCTGATGCCCTTCAACAGTGGTGTCGTTCTGAGAACGATCGCAAGGGGTTCAAGGACCAATGCGAACAGCAATGGGGATAAAGGGCAGCCCTGGCGAGTCCCACGCGCTAAAGAGATCGCTCGGGAGATATGGCCATTGGCCGCCACATGGGCTATTGGGCCTGTGTAGAGTAGTCGAATCCATGATAGAAACTTCGGTCCGAAGCCCATCCGATGCAGAACTGCGAACAGGTACTGCCACTCTACCATATCGAAGGCCATCCTGGCGTCTAGTGACAAGATGGCCGCCGGTTCTGTCAGGGAGTGTGCTCGTGCCAACGCGCCGTGCACTCTACGGAGATTCAATGCCGTACTCCTGTGCGGCATAAAGCCGGACTGGTCTGGGTGGATCAGCTGGGATAGGTGTGGGGTCAATCTATTCGCAATCACCTTCGCCAGGATCTTGGCCTCTGCATTGATGAGCGAGATCGGGCGATAGGATGTACAACATTCTGGAGGCTTATCAGGTTTTGGGATAGCCACCATCGTTGCCAAGCGCTGGTCCAAGGGTAGCGTCCCGGTCTCACGGCAGTTCTCGAACATGGCCAGCAATGGTGGGCCTAGTGTGTCTGACATCGTTTGGAACCATTCGATTGGTATCCCATTGGGGCCCAGCGCTCTGCCTGTGTGCAGTGCGCCTATCGCCGCATGGAGTTCCTCTATCGTGAGAGCCGCTTCTAACTCAGTTTGCGCCTCCGGCGTTAACACCTCCACTTCTACGTCTTGAAGTGCCAGTTCCGCCTTTTCTGCCGTGACCACCACCTCTGGGGTGTACACCCCTTGGAAGTGGTCTGCCAGGAGGTCAACGATCTTAGGAGGGTGCGTGTGATACGTCCCCATGTGGTCCCGTAACTGCAAAATGTGCCTGCCTCCGTCCCGCTTTTTGTCCAGCCAAGCCAGCAATTTGGTGGCTTTGTCGCCCACGTCATATACTCTGCATGCTGTCAATTCTATACGCTCTAACACCCTTCGGCGGAGAAGATCGTCGTGTTTTTGCTGGCAGAGAGTCAGCGCGTGTCGAGGGGTCTCTGACGGTGTGGTCATATGAGTCGCATTAGCCTGTTCCAGCTGCAGTTCCAGTTCTACCAGTTCTAGTTTTTGTTTACGTTTATGATCGGTAATGGTCGCAATGGCCTGGCCCCTCAGTACCGTCTTGTATGCTTCCCAGAGAATCGTCGGTGAGGACACCGACCCGGAGTTCTCCTGGAAATAATGTGTAGTGGCAGTTTTGAGGGATTTTCGGATCGGGGGAATTTTTAGATAACCAGGGTAAATGGGATAGAGACGTGTGCGAGCCGTGGCCGAACAGGACAGTGCAGCGATCAAGGGAGAATGGTCTGAAATACCCCGTGGCGCAATCTGTACTTTGTCAAAAGTGAGTTTGCCGCCCCCCAGTGTGAGAAAATAGTCTATGCGTGACAGGCAGGCATGGGTGGAGGAATAGTACGAATAATGGCGATCAGTAGGGTGAAGTTGTCTCCAAATGTCTACCAGGCCCTGTGCTTCCAAGAAGTCCCTAAATTTCGTTGGGCCAGTAGGGAGGGAGCGAGCCGGGAACCTGTCCATATCAGTATCAGCCAATGCATTGAAGTCTCCGCCCACTAACAGATCCCCTTCTGGAAGTTCCAAAAGAAATTTGCCTAGGTCCGGAAGTGCCGATGTGTAGCGCTGGTGGGATGTACACAGACACCACGTTAATGGGCACGCCCTCCCATTGCCCACACACCGCCGCGAAGCGGCCATGTTTGTCCGCTTTCGTGGAGTGATGTATGAATCGTGACGCCCTCTTCACCCAGACACCCGTCCCCCGGGACCCCGAAGTAAAGTCCGAGTGTATTAACATGCGGTATCCTCTCCTATCCAGGGCTTTGGTGGCCACCCCCACTAAGTGTGTCTCCTGGAGGAGGGCGATATCACAGCTCAGTCTTTTAATACATTGCAAGACCAGCCCTCTCTTCACTTTATCTCCTAATCCCCGAACATTCCAGGACACTATCTGCAGCGGTGGTACCGCCCCCACCCCAGTGTCATGTGTTACTACAGCAGGCCGTGGGGGATCCGCCATATTGTGATCAAGCGTGCAATTGGGTGTTCTAGAGGGTGGGGCGGAGCCATATCAAGTAGGGAATTCCCCAACCCCGTGTAACGAAGCGTGTGTTTGTGTCGATTCAGTGTTCGAGGATCAAAGGCAATATACCCGGTGTCAGGAATACGGTCATATGTGACCACTAGCATTCTAAAAAAGAGAAGTAGAGCCAAACAGTTCAAACCAATCAACCAACATAACCCCCCCACACCCAACATACCCACCCTCCCTGCTTCCCTGCTACACGGACTCCAAACTGCCCGCCACCCCAATTTAGCAGAGTGCTTAAACCCACCCCAAAGAAAACACACAGTTACTTGCTCGTTGGGGGTGAGGAGCACTCCAGAATTAGCGACCCCTCATACCCTCCACGGAGGCCCTCGGCCCAGTGTCCTTGGCGGTTCCAGCCACAGTTCCAAACTTCAATAACACATACATGTGTTCAAGGGTCCACCTCCAGTCTTAGAGTAGCCTCATCTCGTACCGGAGAGCTTCTGCCACTGTTCGTACCCTCGGCTCCTGCAGAGTTGCGATCAGAGTGAGGCGAGCCGTTCTTAGTCCGTCCAGGACGGCGAGAGTGAGAAGCAGGACGCCAGCCGTCCAGCCAGTCTCGCGCGGTGCTTGGGTCACAAAAAACCATGTCCTGTTCTCCGCCACCACCCGAAGCCTGGCTGGGAAGATCATAGAATAAGGGAGTTCACGTTTCCTAAGTTCCTTTTTAACATCCAAGAATGTTTTTCGCCGCCTGGCCACCTCCGCCGTGTAGTCCGGGAAGAACGCCACTGTTGAGTTGAGGATTTTCACCGGTGGCGAGACACGTGCCGCCTGCAGGATGATGTCCCGGTCGCGGTAGTTAAATAG
Organism: Lissotriton vulgaris; assembly: GCF_964263255.1. NCBI lineage: Eukaryota > Metazoa > Chordata > Amphibia > Caudata > Salamandridae > Lissotriton > Lissotriton vulgaris. The sequence goes on along the minus strand of NW_028244737.1, from coordinate 379,082 downwards.
TCTCGCTAGGATTGGCCGCGGCGCGGCCCCTGGTTTTGGTTGACCTCCCGGGACCCTGTGGGCTCGCTCCACAGAAAAGAAGGTCGATAGGCCTTTGGGTTGAAGATGAGTCTTGATGAGTTCCTCCACGTATAGATCCGTAGCCCTCACACCTTCAGACTCCGGAACGCCAAGAATGCGTACATTGTTCCGCCTGGAGCGGCCCTCCTGGTCGTCGAGCTTGTCCTTAAGGAGCTTGTTTTCCGCCATGACCGCTTCCATGGCCGTCTGCAGTTCCGAAACATCCTCCACCAGCGATTTTGTGACAAGCTCTAGAGAGCCTACCTTTTCGGCCATCTTATGAAAGTCAGCGCGGATAAGGGTGATTTCGGTCGAGATAGAGCTTACCGTTGTCTGGACCTGTGTGAGAGCCTTCATGACATCGTCCAGCGTCGCCTTCTTCGGTCCCCCAGACTCGCCTGGTTTTACGGGGGGAGTTCTTCCCTCCGCCGGAGGGGAAGCGGTCCTATCGTTTGTGAAGCGGTCGATACGAGTCTGGGTTGTGCCGCCTTTCACACCTTTCCCGGCCATCGTTCGGTCGCGGAGGGAATACAGTTCGTCGGTCCGGTGGGGTATCGAGTGAATGCGCAATCACTACGCTGATCTCGGTTCAAGATGGAGGGGGCTTCCGTTGCCAAAAACGAGATGCCTTGATGGTCTCCGCAGGGCAGACTGTCGGGCAAAGTTCGGTTGAAAGTCTTGAGAAAGTACGGCCACTCTTCCAAGGAGTCTTCGCTGGGTATAGCGAGCCGAGTGACGCGGAGCAGGACCGCCACTGGGTGTGGGCCTCTTGCGCCGACCACTTCCTGTCTACAGCAACCGAGCAGGCTGCACTTCCGGTCGGTCTTAGCGATCACTTGAGGGCCCGGAGGTGGGCCTGTGCTCCGGTTGATTCAACATTCGACGATAACTCCGTCATCCAATGCGCGATTTTTGTCAGGGAACCTGCCGCCAGTCCCGCCCGGTCCCGGGCATTCGGTGCTGCCGTTGGAGGTAACAAATAGTCACGGATTATCGTGCGGATAGGTGGAGAGGTCGCTTCCTCGCCGGAGCTAGTCCTCTATGCTGCCGCCATGTTCGGCCGCCAGCCACGCCCCCCCCTGTCAATCCAATTTTAAACACCATATTGCGGGAAGGCCTTATGCCTCAAATTTGGAAAAATGCCAAAATCCTCCCTCTTTTAAAAAAAAACCTACGGCAGATCCTGAGGTGATCAGTATTTATAGGCCTATCTCCCTCTTTCTCTTTTTCTCCAAAGTAATGGAGAAATACGTGAACGAAGTCATCACGAACTTCGTAGAGGCCAATAATCTCCAACACCCCAGTCAATCGGGCTTTAGAGCCAATTTCAGCACTGAAACTGCCTTGCTGGAGGTTGCTGAGACATCTAAAGCCACATTAGATAGAGGAGGGAGCGCAGTTCTGGTGTTACTAGACCTCTCTGCGGCCTTCGATACCGTCCCCCACAAGCGACTTTTGCAAAGACTTGAAGGGGGGCCGGTTTGAGGCTCGGTATTGAAATGACTGACATCCTTTCTCAGTAACTACTCTCAAACAGTCTGGGCACCACCTTTTTCAGCAGAAATCCAGTCCTTGAATGTGGGGGTCCCGCAGGGATCGATTCTTAGACCCACGCTGTTTAGTTTGTACATGGCCTCTCTTACCCTTCTAGTCGAGAAGCATGGCGCTATAATAGTGTCATATGCAGACAACACTCAACTGTTGTTCATGTGCGAGAAGGGCTCTGACTTTGATGAGACCTGTATAAAGAACTGCCTCTTTGAGATCTGTTTGTGGTTTAACTGTACTCAATTAAAATCCAACTCTGATAAATCAGAGATGATTTTTTGGGCTCTGCCCACACGAAGCTTGGCACTCTTGGTGGTCACAAGACATGTCCCCCCCCCCCTCGTCTGAGGTCACGACTGTGAAAAATCTGGGGGTCAAATTGGATTCTGCACTCTCTATGAAGGTGCAAGTCCAATCAGTGGCAGGTACCTGTTTTGGGACATTGAAAGTGATGAAAAACTTTCTCCCACTTATACCAGTCTCTCACCGTAAAAAAACAGTTGTCAAGGCCTTAGTGATATAGAGACTGGATTATGTCAATTCTTTGTATCTGGAACTTCCAGAGTACCTACTGGGTCGTCTGCAGATCATTCAGAACATGGCAGCCAGGGCCATCTTCCTAACTAGGCCCAGAACACATACCTCTCATCTCTTGTCCTCACTTCACTGGCTTCCAGTGCAAAAAATAATTCACTTCAAAGCCTTAGTCCTAGTCTTTAAGGCTTTTTCAAGGGATCGGGCCCCATATTTAAGGGAAAGATTTCAGCCTTACATGCCTCAGCACCCTTTAAGATCTTCTACCCTGTGCTTGATCTTGACTCCGAAGGTCAGGCTCTCACGGGTAGGGGGAAGATCTTTCCAAGTAGTAGCAACCCATCTCTGGAATAGACCCCCCCCCTGATGTGACAAATTCCGGACCTTCTGACTTTTAGGCGGAATCTGAAGACGTGGCTTTTCCAGCTTTAGGCTTTTCTTGTACTGTCAGTGGTTATGGTGGTCTTTCCTTAGCGCCGGAACACACTTTAGAGTAGTAGCGCGCTCGACAAATTCCAGATAACATAACATAACGCAGACTTGTGCCTCAGTTTCAGACAGTCTAGCGGGTCGCAACAGGATCACTTAGTAATAGGAAGGGGGTCCATTTCAACAGATTTAGAAATAATAATCACTGGTGAAGCCAAGAAATAATATGTTAATAACTCGTTTTTTTGCAATATTAAGTTGATTGTAATGAAGGTTACAGTTCAACAAATATTTGCAATGCAATAGGTCTCGCATTTACACAAGTTTGAGTTATTCGCATTGTAAATGACAAAGACTTTTATTTATGTTTTGGTTTTTAAAACGTAAATAAAAGGCATTGTCATTTACAATGCCAATAGCTTAAACTCGCATAAATGTGAGACCTGTTGCATTGCAAATGCTTTTTCCCCCCGCAGGCGCACATATCTACAAAGACACACTTCAAGATAAAAGTCCAGAGCTGGGCTGGCCCCTAAAGCGTTTCATGATAAAATCAGGTTTCCCCAGACTAAGCATCTCGATTTCGAAACATACCCAGAGGTCATACCCCTGCTTACAAGGTTATGGTGCTGACAGCTCTAAGTACCTGGTCTGACCGAGCAAATTCAATGTAAAGGATTCAGTCAAACTCAGATAGCTCAGTTGGGGTAAACACCCCCGGCAGAGGTCTGTGTTAAACCTAGGCGCCCAAAATAGGTAAAACGCATAGCCGATTTCCACTGTTTAGAATAATATATATGTGAAAACAATGAACCCGACCAGAGTGTGTGTGTGTATATATGTGTATATATATATATATATATATATATATATATATATATATTCACTGAAAAAACCATAGGTTATAGACCATATATAGTTAGGGATTAGCATTTAAAAAACCTTATTTTATTTGCACAAAACCATTGAAATTCCATATATAGTTAGTTGCACTAACTATATATCGCGGACCCGCAATCCACTGCTAATGATGTCACATATTACATCATTCATGACATGGTCAGTGACATCACTGATGACATCACTGATGACATCTCAAATGACATCACTGATGACATCACTGATGACATCTCAAATGACATCACTGATGACATCACTGACATCTCATTTGACATTACTGATTACATCACTGATGATATCATTTATGTGATAATACATCTTCAGACTCTAATATAACCTTAGATACACTCAGTGTAAACAGGCATTCACAGACTGTCACACATCCATGGAGTTACTCACACACCTAGTCAGTCATGCAAAGAATCAATCACATCTCCATTTCCTTAACTATACAGTTATACACACCTTACTTATTCAAACATATACTAACACATATTTACTCTCGTATACAATCCTTGATACAAGTTCACAATGATTCATACAGCCACTCTCACATTCACTGGCTCTTATGTTCAGTTATTTATATATGTCAACTCTCACATGGAGTGTGTTTTACATATGTACTTACTTTGACATGTAGAACTGAGATATCCATTCACTCACCAATATACTCATGCACACAGTCAACTGTCCATACAGCTGTTTCTACATGCACTTTTGAACCCATACACCTAGGGAATCAACTGCTCACACATCTATGCACAGAGTTATACACCTCCCAGCCACCCACACACATACTCAGTCTCCCATACAAATACTTGGGCAACCATTCAATAACCCATATAGTTACTGATATAGCTACTGATTTAAACATGCAGCAGTTTACAGAAGAACATAAATAATGATTGCCAAATTAAGACACTTTAATCACTAACCCATGCACTCAGTGAGACACATTTAATCATTCTCTCATACAGTCAGTCATGCACCTACTAAATCCTTCATCCAGACACTTATACATCCACTCATTCTTCAATATGTAAGACATATTTTAACTTTACAGAAACATACAGTCACTGGGTGTTGTCATCAGTGATGTCATTTGAGATGTCATCAGTGATGTCATCAGTGATGTCACTGACCATGTCATGAATGATGTAATATGTGACATCATTAGCAGTGGATTGCGGGTCCGCGATATATAGTTAGTGCAACTAACTATATATGGAATTTCAATGGTTTTGTGCAAATAAAATAAGGTTTTTTAAATGCTAATCCCTAACTATATATGGTCTATAACCTATGGTTTTTTCAGTGAATTTTCAAGGTTTTGTAAATGCAAATTCCTAACTATATATGGTCTATAACCTATGGTTTTTTCTGTGAATTCCATTGGTTTTTTAAAAGCTAATATCTATAGCTGTAAAATATATTCTTTATTAAGTGACGTATCACGTAGCCCGTGAGACGCCTCATGATGCATCGCATAACCGTGACGTATCGTCTCTGCAGCGCAAACCAAACCCAAAACGTAAGCGCGCCAGAACACGCTTAAAGATATATATATATATTTTTTTAACCTTAATTAGACAAAATCCACACGTGCACATATCACAAACGTTCAAAAAACACAATATGTCGGACTCCCGTTATGCTGCCGGTTAGCTGCCTGGTTAACGTACCAGGAAGCACCTTTACCGCGAAAAATCGCAAATTTTTTTTTTTCACCCCCCAGGGAACTTTAATAGCCCCCTCATCAATCCTAGGGGTTCAGGAGGGGTCTGCCTTACCCCTTTCATTCATTTACACCTTTTTTTTTCCACCTCTTGTCTCTCGATCCCACAGAGAGACAAGATGGCGGCCGCTCCAGACTGTTTACAATGATAACAGCCAATCAGCTTCTCCTCAGACTCCCGTTACACTGCCGGTTAGCTTCCCGGTTAGCTGCCCGGTTAGCTGCCCAGTTCGCGTACCAAGACGCGTCTCTACGGCGAAAAAAATCGGATTTTTTTTTTGTTTTTTTTTGGGCCCGGCGTGGCTCTATAATATCCCCCTCATCAATCCTAGGGGGTCAGAAGGGGTCTACCTTGCCCTCTTTCCTTCATTTCCCCCTTTGTTTTGGCCTCCTCTTGTCTCTCGATCCTACCGAGAGACAAGATGGCGGCCGCTCCGGACTGTTTACAATATTGACAGCCAATCAGCTACTCCTCAGACTCCCGTTACACTGCCGGTTAGCTTCCCGGTTAGCTGCCCGGTTAGCTGCCCGGTTCGCGTACCAAGACGCGTCTCTACGGCGAAAAAAAATCGGATTTTTTTTTTTTTTTTTTGGGTTACACTGCCGGTTAGCTTCCCGGTTAGCTGCCCGGTTCGCGTACCAAGACGCGTCTACGGCGAAAAAAATCGGAATTTTTTTTTTTTTTTTTTGGGTTACACTGCCGGTTAGCTTCCTGGTTAGCTGCCCGGTTAGCTGCCCGGTTCGCGAACCAAGACGCGGCTCTACGGCGAAAAAAATCGGAATTTTTTTTTTTTTTTTTGGGGCCCGGCGTGGCTCTATAATATCCCCCTCATCAATCCTAGGGGGTCAGAAGGGGTCTACCTTGCCCCCTTTCCTTCATTTCCCCCTTTGTTTTGGCCTCCTCTTGTCTCTCGATCCTACCGAGAGACAAGATGGCGGCCGCTCCGGACTGTTTAGAATGTTGACAGACACCGGAGAGCCAATCAGCTTCGCTTCGCAAAGTTCCGATACGCGAAAAGTTCGCGAACCGGAGCGCTGCCCGGAGCGCTGTTACAGATATATATCTTGTTTTAAACGTTAATTTCTCAAAATCCACTGAAGCACATATATTGAGACCTAGCAAAGGCACATCGGGCTAACAGTCCCTACAATTTTGCCAAGTTTCGTGGAAATCCATTCAGCCGTTCGGGCTAAAAGTGAGGCCAACCGCCCTATGGAAATTAACATGGGAAAAACGTGTTTTGGGACCCCCCTTTTTTCTCAGCCCCCCCTTGACGAACCCCCCCCAAATTTCCAGGAGCTGCTCAGAAACAAAATGTGCCATTTTCCTGAAAATTTCAGCCAATTCCGTCCACAAACGCCAAAGTTATTAGGCATAGAATTTTCAAAAGTTCCATAGAGAAAAAATCCTAACTATATATACCTACTGGCTATCGCCAGTAGGTAATTAATATATATATATATATATATATATATATATATATATATATCTCAACTTAATTTTCTCCGGGAAGGAGCCTCAATCCCACAGGACAGGCAGTGCTAGGGGACGGAGAGCCCCTAAAAACTCACACACCATTACTTCCTCCTTGCTGTAGAAAGAAATGCACTCTCACTGGACTTGCGGGCAAACGTAGGTTTATTTCCAATTAGTACAGCAACATGACAGCAAAGTCCTTTCGTGAAACCTGACGCGTTTCAGTCGTCTTGCAGCCTTGTTCACAGGTGAGTTCAGGATTGTGGCGTAATCAGCTTACTGGCGCGCCTTTTGAAGACTCCCAGAGTCCAAAGTAGTCTTCCAGTACTACAATCCTCATAATGCACAGTAACTCTTTTCCGGATTGGCTTCTTAACATCTTGCAATAAGTTTTCCTTTAATTTCATATTCGGGGACATTGCAGTTAGATGAAGCTTTAAACGGGGTTACTTAGCATAAAACATTCACGTATTGCCACGCTGTCATAACTGTAAGTCTTTTAAAAAACCCACGTGAGCCTTTCTGTCCTTTGTGAAACCGACTAACTCAGTTTCATTCCCTTGCCTGATAACGCTTTTAATTTGAAAGGCTGAAATCTTCATACCTTTATTTTTCATTTTGCTTCATGCAGGCGGGGGGGGCTCCTCTTTAGACACACCGTCAAATACCAACTTCATTTTCTCCGGGAAGGAGCCTCAATCCCACAGGGCAGGCAGTGCTAGGGGACGGAGAGCCCCTAAAAACACACACACCAAACTTCCTCCTTGCTGTAGAAAGAAATGCACTCTCACTGGACTTGCGGGCAAACGTAGGTTTGTTTCCAATTAGTATAGCAACATGACAGCAAAGTCCTTTCGTGAAACCTGATGCGTTTCAGCCGTCTTGCAGCCTTGTTCACAGGTGAGTTCAGGATTGTGGCGTAATCCGCTTACTGGCGCGCCTTTTGAACTTACAACCCAATTCTAATAGGACAGCTCAGTGGGCTTAGCCTGCTGCAAACATCTATGCAGCCAAATTGGAGGCTACAGGTTCACATCTTTCAACAAATATGGGATGTCAAATAAGGGATGTCGTCAATAGGAAATTCCATAAAACTAGTGCTGCTTGGTTGAGTGATAATACGTCTGTGCTGCTCTTGAAAGCATCGGCACAGAGGCCAAGGATTGTATGAGCATAGACCCTGAAACACAGACTACGCATGAAAATTAAGACCCAGCTGGCAGCTGCTCGGGTGGTGTAGGTTCACAAAATCAGATCAGACTGCGCTGCACATTTAAAAAAAACCTTCAACTAGTTAAACATCCTGCATTAGCTGATATTTTTCCTCGCTGAAAAACAAATCTAAAGAATCAAACAGGAGGAAATCACTTATAAGTAAATGAAAGCACAGTGATTGATAAATTATTATTAGAGTACGGGTAATTGCCGTAGCCTCCTCTGGGGGCCCTCGCTCTCAGTGGGAGTCCATTGAAGACAGGCATCCTCGCCTCGTAGCAGGGTCTCTTTTGTGATTATCGCGACATGCGAGTGCGAAAAAGCCTAATTAAACAACCGCGAGGAGAGCCGGGTGCATGCTACACAGAATTGAAGCGCATGGACAAGCTGGTGAAAGGCGGCCGGGCTACGAAAAAACAGAGGAGTGAGTCCTGGGCTTCGCCTCCAAACCAGTGATACTTACTCCAATTCATCCGGAGTGGCACCTCTGAGGCGGCCTGCACAGACCGCAAAACTCCTCTTTGAGTCGATGAAGTGAGAACCCAGAGCTGCCTCAGCGATGCCTATGGAGGTGACGGTTAAGGCTGTTTATCTCAGTCACTTTAGGGGGCTCTGTAGCGGGTCTGTCTTGCAGTATAGTGACAGCCGAGGCCCGAATAAGCCGAGGGGCTGTGTGAAAGTATGCGGACAGGACGTCAGCGAAGGTCCGCAGGGAGACCCAGAAGGATGTCTGCAGGGAGGCGGTGGAATACTGGGGTGTGAGCGACAGTGGGCGCAGTAAGAACAAGCGGTCAACTTTGAAAAAATAGGTGCTTGCCCACTAATTGAAGGAGACGGTATAATGCTGCAAGTGAACGATCCAGTCCTGATGGGCGGTCCCAAAAGGAAACCGGGCGGTAACAAGGAGGGACTAAGAAGCCTCATTTTCAATTGGTGAAAGCGCTAAGAAGCCTCATTTTCAATTGGTGAAAGCATTTTTCGAACGGATACTACAATCATATTTACTCACCACGCGAAAGAAAGGAGTGTTACAGAAACTAGGCGGAGTCTGCCTTTACAAAGACATACCTGAAGACTAGCCTCCGCATATTGCAGCTCGATTTTAAATCACCTTCATCACAAACACATCTAGCGTCCCTGCGTTTCCTTTTGTAACCGGATGAACCGCAACACTTCGAGCCTTTTAAACAGTCTCTGGCAATACTTCCTGAAAACAAGTAGTGGCCCTTGTTTTCTGCTCCAAGGAGTTATTTTCCCTTTATCAGCATTTTCCATCTTTAGCAAGATAGGTCTCATTGCCTTCTCTGTTGAATATACACCATATGCGCCCTAAAGAAGGCGATACCCAAAAGAAAGGCTGTTTCACCGAAACAAGGGGCCGGCTCTGTGAATTAGTTCCCTCCATAAATACACCTAGTAAAAGCCTGTGGTTCTCCACCCTTTTCTTGCTTTGTGGATGTGGGAAGATGCAGTGCCGAAGCTGCAAGCAAAAGAAAGTGTGGCGCTTGTTACACGGGCGCCACGCTAAAAGTATGCATGGCGATGTAAGGGAAACAAAATGAGGAATGCTAAGCAGGGAGGATGGGAGGTGGTGGTGAGGGGACTGCTCTGGGGGGTTTAAGTGCAGGAATGACGGGAGGGAGTGCAAGCAAGAGGCAACAGATTGTCAAATCAGGCCAACACAAAAAGAAATTGTGCTCACCAACTTATAAAGCAGTGTGTGTAATAAAACCAGTAAAAATTCCAGTTGTTATGGGAGGTTAGAAATGCAGACAAGGCGGTACCAAGGAGGGACTACAAAATCTATTCACAAATTAAAAGCAATCATTTTGCAAGGACAGTAACATGAGCCAATTGAAAAGAAGGGCGGAACTTCTATGCCGTATCTCAATACACCATGACTTGCAGTGCATGCGCTGCCCAGGCTTGACCTAAAAAACACAGATACACATACATACACACACACAGACACACACATACATATATATGTGTGTGTGTGTGTGTGTGTGTGTGTATATACGTATGTGTGTTTTGCACTGTTATGTTGGTGTAATTCCGTTCATCAGTTTTGGCTGTTGCACACTTCGAAAATCCCCAGGAAAATTGCATGGGGATTTTGTGTTTGGGGCTCCCCATCCTTTTTTCTCAGCTCACGCTTGATAGATCACCCCGAAAACATTCCATAAGGAGCTTGGAAAGTTTCATCAAACTGCACCAAAGTTAGAAGAAACCCAAAAAAGGCATTTCCTATGGAAACGCAGGCCTAACTAGAACTACCCGTGGCAATCGCCACTGGGTAGTATCTGTATGTATGTTTTTTTTTTTTTTAAAACCACACACATACAAATATAAATATATATATTATCCACGTAGGTTTAGATGCTCAATGCGCTCTCAGGAAGTAAGGTCAAAGACAAATAATAAGGATTGCAGGTTTATTCACACAACGCGTTTCAGCAAAACAGCCTTGTTCATGTGTAAACGTGCACCACAAAAGCCAGCATTGATAAAGTTTTCGATCTGCACACAATTCATAAACAATGAAAGAGGACTAGCGCGACTAGAGTTCTTCGGCCATCTTTAAGTGGTGAAATTAAACCAAACTTTTGTAACAGTACCCGGACCTGCTTGCAAGCTAGTAAAATTGTGATCCAATATCGTCATAGCCACATATTGTGATGGATTAAACCCAGATCTGTTGACTGGGTGTGAGTGTTTGATTGGTTCAGATGCTCCGTCCATCACCACCCCCTTTTTCACCACCCCCTTTTGTACCGCTTTGTTCGCCATAAGTTGGCAGGGTATGCTCAGACCTTTTGTACCGCTTTGCTCGCCATAAGTTGGCAGGGTATGCTCAGACTGGAGTCCCTTGCTCACTTTGCCACTGGATTCAAGCAAGCCGGGCTGAAGACCGCTGAAATGCTAGAAACCCGTCCCCGGAAGCTTGTTTCCGGTCCAGGGAAGACATGGCTTGGCAGTTCGGGCTGGACTGTTCCTATGAGGCACAGGGTCAGACTGATTTGCCATGTCTGAACTGGGGTGGCAGAGTGGGCTAAAGAACGGTGATGGATTAAACCCAGATCTGTTGACTGGGTGCGAGGGTTTGATTGGTTCAGATGCTCCGTCCATCACCACCACCCCCTTTTGTACACATTTATTCTACAGCAAAATATAAACGCGGTCCTTTACAGTTTTCTTCTTCATGTAACAGACATTTAAACATTTAGCTGTGTACAATAGATGCAAAGTAGCGGAAATTGTATTCATCATGCTAAGCTCTTTCGAAGTCACAAAGCTGTGCTTTTTGTATCCTTAGGTTCTATGGATTCTACTACAAAGGTTCCCCTCGTGCAGTGTTGTGCTAATGCAAATCGATAATAGTTGTAGATTCAGCTACTTCTGACAGCCTATGTGGCAATACAGACAAACGCCCCTTCGGCCACCCCTCTGTATACTGCAGTGTACCGCTATTTCGATAAATGCATTACAGGGCGGATGAGTTTCACAACCTTTCACCTGTATGGTTCTATGAACGTCGACTGCTCACAGACAACAAACGTGCATTACCTTGTTCTATATTAAATGTGCTTTGCTCTACAAACCTTATTGGGCCTCATACTGCAGTACCACATTTACTGTCAGATCGACTTTGAAAATATTGATCTCTAAGAATTGCATGGGTGCTCGCCTATACGGGTTCTTCCACTTTGCTCTACGAACCTTAAAAGAAATCGTTCTGCAGAGTCACACTTCCTGCTAGGTTGACTTTGAAAATGGCAAGTGTCATTGTTTGGGGTAGTTAAATATATAACATGGCCAGCCAGGGCAATATTCAGCAAAACCTCATTTAGCTACCAACTTTAAAGGTAAACAGTAATATCAAAAAGACATTATAAACATATCAATGTGTATATTTGCGTACAATGAACAGGCAAACTGGTTATTAGATCAAGGGGCAGGCTTTATGGAAAACCAGGTCATAAGGACTGCAAAATGAATAAACCGGTAATGAGGACTGCAATCCAGGGGTCTCGGAAAGAAGAGTCCCTACTTCCTCGCTTGAAAGGTGTCCCTGGACTTGCCCGACACAAAATCTAATCCTCTGGTGATGTCCCATGGAAATCCAGGGATAGCGTTAATCTAATTTATTTAATGCAACAAATCAAAACTAAAACATCTAGGATCCACTACGTTGTCAAACAAGAGGTCAGGTCTGGACACAAGGGGTCCATGATAACTTGAAGCGACATCCAAATCTCTACTTTGAGCTGTTGTTGCCAGGCTCACCTCTGTAACCCGGTCTCACTCTTGGTAAACCCAACATTCTATTTACTTTTAATGAGTGACATGTGAAAACCATCGTTACGATGTTCGAATGTGAAATATCTGGTTCAATGTCCACGTGGGTGGGTCTGTGGTTCTAAAAGATGTCAAAGTGCATTTACAGTGGTGGGGTACAAATTAATGTGGCTCTTTAAGGGGCACCCCTCGCAAGAAAATGAAATCTCATACATTTGTATGTTGGGGGCACTCCATGTGGATTTCTGCACGTTCCCCCAATTATGGCATTTCTATACAGGACAGGATTCCGAAAGTCCAAGTTGGCATGCCGACAACTAACGTACTCATGGCTGATATTTTTTTTTATATATATAGATGGAACACAGTATCTCCAAAGTAAGGGGTACTCACTTGAGACTTCACATACACACAAAGTGTGGACCTTTACTCTTTGAAGATTCCTTAGTGAAAGGAACAGTTATTTACCTTCCGCCTGCTCCAGAGAGTTCATGTCGTCTCCCCCGAGCACACACTTCACAAGTCCCCACATTCGATCACCGGTAGACGGACAGCCAATGCCCGAGCTTGCAGCAGCTACTTCCTGTCTTAAACATCTACTTCCGTCTCACGTAAAGTTCTTTATGACTTGGTCTTCCAGGAAAGACCATAAAAGCCTACACAGCACATTTTGCTTTCGGTCGGCAGATAGACTCTGATTGGTTACTTCAGTTAAATATTAATTGTGCTGACTACATGTTTTCTCCTCTCATTGGCCAGTTGCGAAGACAAAACAGAAAAGGGACACCATACAAGAGCTAGTTGCTTAAAGACCGGTGTTTGAGTCAAATGCGTCGGCCATCTTAAAATGGTGCCGTATCACCAGCCATACGTAGAGCCCTCCGAATGATGACTTTCTGGCTTGGTGCTCGCCTTATGTCCTTTGCCTACAAGCAAACACTTCTTCCAGGAACATCTTGGCAGAAATTAATGAACGAATGCATGAAATGCAATAGTGCCGTTTCTAGTAGCTCGGGGACCTTACACCTGCTCGGCTCCCGCATACCACAACCTCAAACCACACCTGTTTATCTTTGTGGAAGACTTGACCCTGCAGGGTAATTTATTTAGGCAAAAAGCTGGCGATTCTTTCACCACCATTTCCTTCTTTACTCACTGAGCCTCTACCCACCTCAAACATAAAGTCCAACTTTGGGATAGCAGAGAAATGGGAGATTTAAGACAAGGATTGGTAAAGCAGTAGGTCTGCCAAAGCAAGAGATAATAGCATTTCCAATGTCTTTTAGGCAAGTTGTTCAACAGTGTGACTGATATTAAGCATGGATAAAGGTTAGTGGTGTGGCATGGCGTAGAGTGGAGCTAAGTAGAGTGGCATAGAGTAGAGCAAAGTGGCGTAATGGTCAGTGGAGCTGCGTAGAGTGGTGTAAAGTAGAGTTTAGTGGCATAGAGTACAGTGCAGTAAAGTGGCATATAGTAGAGTGGCACAGAGTAGAGGGCCCTAGAATGGAATGGAGAGGCAAAGTAGAGTAAACTGGCATAAAGTAGAGTGGCATAGTGTAGAGTGTAGTCACAGAGCACAGTGGTTTGGAATGAAATGGCGTAGAGTGGTATTGAATTTAGTGATGTAGAGTGGAATGGAGTAGAGTGGAATGGCGTAAAGAAGACTATGAATATTCAATGCTGTTGTGATAAAAGCATTTTTAGCTCAGGGTTGCTTGTCCCAGGGGCTGATGCATCTGTGTCCTGGATTTTGTTTCCTGTGAGGAGTCAATAATTATCATTCATGCTAGACAGGGGCATAAAATTGTCACTGAGTGGTAAGGCATAATTAGGTAGGGGATATGTTACAATGATAACTGCTACCCTGTAATTCAATGGAACTACTGGTTGTAATTGCCTTTAAAAATAACCTAGCGGCAGTAACTTCATAGAACTGGATTTCATCCTGCCCTCTCTTGCTTGAGACAAAATGTCTCTAGCAACATTTGGGTTACGCACATTTATGATTACAGTATCTCCCAAATAATTTCTTGGTAGGGGTCAAAGCCACCAACTCTCCATACCAATATGATTTCTTTACTTAAATCTCACTGTGAATTGACAGAACCTTTTAACCAAAACAAAATCTTATTCCTGAGAGGCCATTATGAATCAATGGTATGTACAGCTGGCTGGGGTACATTTGTCAAGATCATAACATATGGACAGGAAGCTAGGGGAAGGTTTATCACAGATAAATGCACTTGATTAAAGGTACTGTTCCCACCGACCCTCAGAACGTCGTTCAGAGGTTGGGGGCCTATTGTTTTGCAGTTGCTGGTGTGTGGGAGAGCCTTAGTAATAGCTGTATTACAGTTGAGGCTCCCTGTTTTCCTTTTTTACGGATTTTTGCAGATAAATACAGACTAAGTATAATGTACTTCACGTCTGCATCTATTTTTGAAAGTGAATAAATACAGAAAATTCTTCTTCTTCTAAGTGATTCTCCGCACTGTCTTTCACGAATTTAACGCCCAGCAGCTGTGGAGAAGTGTAGCTCAATGATTAGAGAGGCAGACCCTGATGCAGAGGTCTAGCCTGGGACCAGGGTTCAATTCCCCGCCTCGGCGGGTCTTGGGCTCAAAATTCCACGGACCTGATAATTTTCACCTCGGTGCCTATTCCAATCATGGAGTCTCACTCTGCAACTCTGGGCAACAGCTTGCTTAATCTCCACAACGGCCCCACAACGCTAAGGATGCCAGGCCTCCACCTTGGGGGTGCCCAGGAGTGGACGCCTCACAGGGAAAGCCAGGATGGGTTCCACAGCGGTATTCGTACAAGCGCCTTGAGATCCTTGCGGTGAGTAGTGCGCTATACAAAGTATCAATTTACATTACATTACAAATTTACATTGCAGATGGACAGCATGGTAAATTAAAAAAACAGGATAAAATGTCTTTAATAATGGCATATGTTAACATACATTTGTGGTATAATGCTAATATTTACCAGTGGATGTATTGTTATGTAATATTTGAGAGCTTACATAGCTTACATAGCTACAAATGACAGACATCAAAGTATGAGTGTGCGTCTATCAGTTAAATAAATATGGAAATGCACAGTTTTACAGCTTCATTTATGGGTTGGGAACACACGTGAAAGTAAGATAAAAGAACACTTACCTGAAGATAAACACAACATCCTCCGCTCTGGGCCTTTTCTTACAAGAACTGGTTGTTTTGAGAAAATGCAATCTTTCATGCATGGTATGCCCCCACTTTTTGCTGAATGGCTGATGTACTTTGACAGAGTGTGCCCTGGGTTCCTGCCAACCAGGTACCCAGGGCCCGTGTTCCTTCCCTAAAAACGGTGTTGGAATCTAAACCCAATTGGCATCTCTGGCCACAGGTCAGCAACTGGTAAATGGCACCCTAGGTACCCAGGGCACTGTCACCAGAGAAGACCCCAAAGGGCTGCAGCAATTATTGTGCCACCCTTAGGGGCCCTGTACCCTGACACCCACACACTGCCTTTGCAGGCTGAGTGACTTGGTGCAGAACTAAACAAAGAGTCGACATGACACACATCCCTGTGTGCCATGCCCACAAGCCCACTGCCCTGGCATACCTCAGTCACCCCTCTAGCTGGGTGCACTATGCCAGTGGTGTGGGCACAGGTGCATGAGCCCTGTGCCCCTACAGTACCCAGGGCCATTCCTGGGCACTGTAAGTGCAGTGATGCCATTAAGAGTATATGGTACTGGGAGATTGTCATTACGAACTCCACAGCACCATAATGGCTACACTGAAGACTGACAAATTTGATATTAAACTTCTCAGCACATTAAACCCACACTGATGCCAGTGTGGGATATAATGTAAAATGCACGTTAGAGGGCAACTTAGAGTTGCCCCCTGAACCTAACCTACAATCCACGTCTTGTCTGAGAGGCTGCCTAGGCTGCCACACAGCAGACATGTTGCAGGACCCTTGGGTAGAGAGCCATACGCTCTCCTGGGCCTGCAACAATGCACATCCTGGGCGAGGTGCTAGGTCTCCTCCCCCAGGATATGCAGGGGAAGCTTCAAAGTCATGCCGCCTTTGTGAGCTTCTCCAGGTCACTTGCTGTACTCAGCAACTGGCCCCAACCAGTTTTGACCCCCACTCTGGCGGGAAACCCTATGTGAAGAAAGGGGGTGTGCCAGACTGTGCAAACTCCACCCCTAAGGTGGGAGAGGCAAGGTTAAGCACAACTCCGGGCTCCGGCATCTTGAGGATGGGGAGCCCTGCCCAATCACAGATAGGCTCCTGCCCCCCTCCCACAGCAGAGGAGCAGGATAGGGGGTGTACTCACCCCAGGACAGGGACCCATTGGTCCCTGCCCTTACCCTACCTGTAACGCCCCTAAATTTAGTATATAGGGGCTTTCCGTGTAACTACACGCTGGTCGCTGACACAGCGTTCCTCCCACCTGAAGTCTCTTCCCCTGCACCTCGGACCTCTGGACCTCGCCGGACCCGCTACGCGGGTCCCGCAGCGCCCCCTGACACCGGCATCAACATATAGACCACCTGGGGCTGTGACTGGATAACCGGCAGGGCTGCGAGCTACAGCAGGGACTCCGAGGACCAGGAGTCCCTGCGCGCCCTCAGGATCAGCTGGGCTGCTCTCCCTGCCGGCCCCGCCCGCCCGCTCTCTGAATCAAAAGGCGGCTGCACCTGGGGAAAAGTGCTTTCCCTGTAACTACACGCTGGTCGCTGACACAGCGTTCCTCCCACCTGAAGTCTCTTCCCCTGCACCTCGGACCTCTGGACCTCGCCGGACCCGCTACGCGGGTCCCGCAGCGCCCCCTGACACCGGAATCAACATATAGACCACCTGGGGCTGTGACTGGATAACCGGCAGGGCTGCGAGCTACAGCAGGGACTCCGAGGACCAGGAGTCCCTGCGCGCCCTCAGGATCAGCTGGGCTGCTCTCCCTGCCGGCCCGCCCGCCCGCTCTCTGAATCAAAAGGCGGCTGCACCTGGGGAAAAGTGCTTTCCGTGTAACTACACGCTGGTCGCTGACACAGCGTTCCTCCCACCTGAAGTCTCTTCCCCTGCACCTCGGACCTCTGGACCTCGCCGGACCCGCTACGCGGGTCCCGCAGCGCCCCCTGACACCGGCATCAACATATAGACCACCTGGGGCTGTGACTGGATAACCGGCAGGGCTGCGAGCTACAGCAGGGACTCCGAGGACCAGGAGTCCCTGCGCGCCCTCAGGATCAGCTGGGCTGCTCTCCCTGCCGGCCCCGCCCGCCCGCTCTCTGAATCAAAAGGTGGCTGCACCTGGGGAAAAGTGCTTTCCGTGTAACTACACGCTGGTCGCTGACACAGCGTTCCTCCCACCTGAAGTCTCTTCCCCGGCACCTCGGACCTCTGGACCTCGCCGGACACGCTACGCGGGTCCCGCAGCGCCCCCTGACACCGGCATCAACATATAGACCACCTGGGGCTGTGACTGGATAACCGACAGGGCTGCGAGCTACAGCAGGGACTCCGAGGACCAGGAGTCCCTGCGCACCCTTAGGATCAGCTGGGCTACTCTCCCTGCCGGCCCGCCCACCCGCTAGCCGTCCTATCAGCCAGGTAGTTATTTAAAGGTGGCGTAGACCCGCTGCGCGGGAGAGCGCCGGGAGAAGCCCGGGACAAGGGCGGGACCGTCTGCGGCCGTCCGGGGCCGAAGGAGGCCAGGCCAGGCCCAGTCCCTTTCATCGCGCTTGCCGTGTCTTGGTATTGTCTACCTCGTCCCTTGTATTTGATTTTGTCATAGCCTTTCAAACGCCACCTGATTTATTCTAGTTACTGTAGTTCTTCTGGTTTTTAAAAAAAAGGTTCCTGTTATTTCAGATTCCTGTATGGTCTGTGGGAAAATATGTCTCTTCCTGAGGTAAATTCTGTAAATTCTGTCCCAGGAACGGTATGGTCCCCCATTCTGGGCCCTCTGGACAAATTCTTTGCCAAAATCAAGAATGAAGTAGATAGGGAGCTCACACTCGCAGAGAAGCGAGCGGGGCGACGTCTATCTATTGAGATGTTAAAACAAAGACCCCTCCCGCCTCCGGACGTAGATACAGGCTCCTTAATAGACTTAACCAAGTCCAAAGATCTAGATAATGACCCACTTTCTACAGAGGATATCCCCCTCATCTTTCAGATTAAGCACCCTGACCAGAAGGATACTATAATTATCCCTGACTCTATCCCCTCCCAGACAACCGATAAGGCAGTTGACTTAAGCACTCCTCTAAACGACCTAGCCCCTCTTCATGACATAAATATTCCTTCCCCAATATTCACAGCAGTGGGACCCCATCAATTTCCTCTTAGTACTCCCGAAGGAAAGCCAAAAAGATCACCTACTAAGGAAACCAACAAGTGCTCTAATAATTCCTTTGGCTCTCCGCCGAGGAAGAAAAGAAGGAAGGGCGCTCCTAAAAAGGGAACTAGACCTTTCACTGAGTCCATGAATTCCGCGCACACGATTCCCCAAAAGGAAGGGAAAGCGGACCCAGCCGGGCATTTGATTTCCAAATCGATATCTGTTCCTAGCTATGAAGGGCTATTGAACGATATCAATTGTCTTATAAAGGCTCTGATCCTTCCCCTCACCGAAAGAGTAACAAGGTTAGGGGTAAAAGTTGACCAAATACTCCAAGGACAGAAGGGTACACCTAGTCACAAACCCGATGAACGCAGCAACATAACTCAGTCTACCAAACAATCTAAGCTACCGACTGTTACCCCAAATTTAATCATAAAATCCATAGAAGGGACTCCTCAACCAGTGTTAGATAGCAAACCCAACAATAAACCTCTTTCATCCAGTAACACCACCAGTAAAAACAGGCCCTATACCAACACAGGGACTCAAAATAGAGGCTCCAATAATATAAATCCCTCAGGTAACACATCTTCTGGTCCTAAACTAAGAACAAGATCAAGAGATATTGTTGACCTACCGCCAGAATGCCTAAACTATGTCATCGTACTTACAGGAGTTCCGCCTACGCCAGAGGGTAACCCTGAACATCATTCTAATCTCAAAAATAAGGTTATCTATTGGCTGCGGAAAAACAGGCCACTACCTACACATCTAAACGGTGACATCGTTTCGGTTAGGCGTTGTAAGTGGGTGGGCCCCAGACCCAAGGATATCGAGGGTGATGTGATCATAGTTAACTTCAAAGATCACAGACTGGTCACATACATCAGCGACTGGTTTCCTGGGAAGGGTGAGGGGGGGATTGCTACACACAACCTAGGCTACTTTTACCCCGAAGTCTTGATGAAGCCCCCCCCTAAATAAACTACCAAAGAGTAAGAGAACCCATCACTTTATGAACAAAGGGAATCATGAAGGCCCTTATGGACACACTATAGCCCCGCGTCCAGCCTATAGACACCACAAAGGAAATGACTCTCCCTTCCTTCAACCAATGCCCATCCCTCTCCAATCTAAGAGCAATAGACCATATCCTCCCTATAGATCTGATCCATCGATGATCCCAGGGGCTCGTGAGTTTTATAATGACACTAGTGATTTTTGTTTTCCATCTTGGCAGCCTAACCATCCTATGCCAAACTACAAAAATCCTATTTTCCATAGTTACTGGGGCAATTTTCAATCTTACAATCCCAAGGACTCTTGGAACATACCATTAACAAATTTATTCCATCCTTTCTCCGGACTGGATGAGAATGAATGACTCATCGAGATCGACAATAGAGAGGAGTTGCTTGAGGGGCACGGGGTGTGTGAAGGTACCTCCGCCCAAAATGTTTCATCTAGTTCATTAAAGGAACATCAGGTTGATACGATGGTGGGGGAAACTTCATCAAGACATGCTTTGGATCTCAGTTTTGTCTTATATCATTCCCAACTAATCCCCCAGGATCGTTCTCCCACCACTCCCAGAATTTCATCTGCCACCCTAAATATGTCTCCTCCTATTCTATGGAATTCCTTGGTGAATACTGGTAGCCTTCAGGCGCCCATCGGTAGGGTACCCCATTCCAACTCTCTGTTATCATGGAACACGGCGGGCCTAGGAAGTAAAGTTGCTAACAAAGCCTGGTTAGATGTTATACACAAACATGGCATCCTGTGTTTCCAAGAAACATGGCTTCTTGAGGAAGTTCATTTGTTAGGGTATCAGACCTTTCATTCCCCGGCTAAGCCATCAGCACAGGGACACAATAAGGGTGGTCTTTGTGTTTATGTTTCAACAACTGCTGATGTCAAGGTTCTTAAATTTCTTTCCAGACAATATTTCCAAATATTATCTTTAAAATGGGGCCACAATGAAAAGATTTTATTGGTGAATTTTTATAACAATATGTCCAACAGTGATATGGAGCCCACTATGTCGAATATGTTGTGTCACATGGCCCGATTTGTTGATGATTCCAAGGGGGCAAAGATCATTTGGGTGGGGGACTTCAATTGCACCATCTGCTCGCTCACCGACACAGACTTGTGTGGTTTGTCAGACTATGGGACGGAGGGCCCAATTCATTTTTCTCACACAAAGATGGGGACTCTTTTAAACGGTATTGTTTTTAATTTCGATTTTTCTTTTGTTAACCAGATGTGTTCACCTCCTGCCCCTTTTGAGCCAACTTTTTTTGGTAGAGGATGCAACTCGACAATCAATTTCGCCTTAATAACCCAGGCTAACCCAGGGTTTATAACCTCCTGGGAAGTTGGAAAAGATATATTTAGTGACCACTATCCTTTGATAATTGGTGTAAATATAAAAGGACGCTCTGGCAATAAGGGAATCCCCCGCACTTACCCATATAAGATCAACCTATCCAAAACCAATGGTTATGTTGTAAAATGGGAAAAAATTGTGCCCAGTACGTTCTTACAGAAGTTAATTACCTGTTGTGCTGTAGATGTCAATGTTTGTTTGGAGGAACATGGGGCTCCCAGTAATGTTATGTCAGCCTTTGCTAATATTCAACTTTACATTAAAAATATGCTGGTCCGTGCGCCTAAAAGTAATTCAAAAAGCTCTGAAGGGTGGTTCAACGGGAAATGCTCGAAAGCGCTGAAAGATCTAAAAGGAGCCCTGTCCCTGAAACCAAGAAACCCACTTATAATACGAGAGGCGAGGAAACTATATAAATTAGCCATTAAAGAAAGAAGACTGGCTTTAAAAAAGAGATCATGGGAATCACTGATGGAGTCCTCTAGTCAGAAAAATAGCTCTTATTTTTGGGGGGTCGTAAAAACCCTATACCACCCAAGGGAAAGTGGTAACACCATGGACCTTGCCATAACTGGTGAAAGATGGCTAACCCATTTTAGCCAACTGTATAATCAAAGGGGGGTAGATGACACTACACCATTTTTAGGGGCTAGCTTAATCGCAGATAAAAATGTACCCAATAGAGAAGGTGAACACTGCTCATCCCACCCTTTCCCAATAGATCTAACTTTTTCCATAGATGAAGTCCGTGATGCTATCAGGGAAAGTGCTTCAGGTAAAGCAGCAGGTCCAGACTGTACGCCGGTAGACGTTTACAAAGCTGAACCGGATTTCTGGGCTCCACTGCTCACTAACGTTTTAAATAGGGGAAACCAAAGTGGGTTTATTGAAAGTTGGTCGGACGCCATAGTGGTCCCCAACTATAAAAAGGGTAGTAGGGACGACCCTACCTGCTACCGTCCGATATCCTTATTGGACGGTTTAATGAAAGTGGCAGGCAGAATTATCCTAAAAAGATTACAATTATGGGAGGAAGAACATAACGTGGTGTCTTGCTTGCAGTACGGGTTCAGAAAAGGGATAGGGACAACTGAACAGTGCTTAAATCTGTCCCTCCTTATCTCTAAGTATACCCAGGCCAAAAGCTGAGCACTTTTAATAACCTTTATCGATTTAAGCTCCGCTTTTGATTGCGTGGACCATTCATTACTATGGACCATGCTGGGCGAACTGGGTATTGACGCCCGTATAATTATTTTTATTAAAGAGCTTTACCATAATGCAGGGGCAAGAGTGAGGTATGGCAAACAGGGGGAATGCACTGAGAAATTTCCGATCTCAAGAGGTGTGAGACAAGGCTGCATTCTGGCCCCACGACTTTTTACCTATTATATAAATTCAGTCGGACATTACCTCTCTCTCCTACCAAAGGATTACCCCAGTGTTAAAGGCTCATCAGTACCAATTTTACTGTACGCCGACGATGCGGCCATAATGTCACAGACCCAAGTCGGCTTACAGAGGGCGGTAAACAATTTTGCAAGCTACATGAAGGTCAGAGGCCTTAGAGTCAATATCTCAAAAACATTTACCATGCCATGCACCAGGAAGAATAATAGAGCCCCTTGTAACATATTCCTGGATAAACAAAAAATAGCCCCCACTGACAACTTTTGCTATCTAGGAGTACTGTTCGATAGACGGTGCCGTTGGAAGCCTGCGATTGCGGCCAGAAAGCTGGCGTTTATCCGCACCTTAGGCGCTTTGCGCGCTTTTTCTGACAGACTCGGTGGCAAGCCAATTAAGGAGCTGATCCAGGTCTATCGGGCGAAATGTGTTTCAACAGCCACCTTTGGCGCGGGCTTATGGGGCATTGAGAAGGACTACTCACTGCAGGGCTGCGAAAACCAATTTATCTGCTATCTTTTGGGAGTACCTAAAAGCACCTCCACATTTATGGCGCATATTGAGGCAGGAGTTAAACATCTTAGTGACACCATTAAGATGTCCCCAATCCTGCTGTGGCACAAGGTGTGGGTTACGCATGAAGCGGGTTTCAACAGGGACCTCATAGAAGACTGTGTGGCCTTAGATGGGGCTGCTAACTTCAAATGGTTAACATATGTAAGAACAATTTTAACTGATCTGGGACACCCAGAGTATTATGAAAACCCTAGAACCATGGAGGGTATCCCAAGATCAGCGCTTAAAAAAATGTTAACCGTCCACCTAGAAACTGTGAGATGGAATCTTGAAAAGTTGAAACACACAGTATTAAGTTTCCAGGAAATTACCCCCAAAGAAGGTTTGCAAACCTACTTGACTGTGGTCCCTAGCCCATATCATCGAATGCTTCTGTCCCGCCTGCGTTTGGGGACTTTTTATCGCATGGTTACCTTACCTGACACGAACAACTGGTCATCTAGCAAGTTGGTTTGTCCATGCGATAACATCGCAATGCAATCTAACATACATTTAATGTTTTTTTGCAAATTTTATTCCAACCCTAGGCAACAATTTTTGAAACCTTTATTAAACCGATGGGGGTTAAGAAATTGTAGAGCAGCCTTTCTAAAACTGCTTCAGCTAGAAAATGAACATGTGATTTTCGCCGTCTCCTGTTTCCTAAAATCGGTTATAAGGTACCGTAAATCTATGTGGCAAAACATTTCCCTTCCTGGTACCATGATGTCCGTTGTTGTTTGATGATATTGGATCTTAAACTTATAATATCTGGTGTTTTATTCTGTTTCTAAATGAAATAATTCTTAAATGTCTTAGTAAGCAACTATTTGTATCGATTATGTATATGAATTTTTTAATTGTTGTATGTGTTGTGCTTTTATGATTTTATCTGAAAAATCGAATAAAGCTTACTATTATTAATTAGTATTTAGTGGCACCCTGAACCTTCCTTCCTCAGATCCCGATTTCAAAACAAGAAGGACGACCTGCCATGAAGATGCTAACAAAAGGACGACAACAACTGACTTGGCCCCAGCCCTACTGGCCTGTTGATCCTTGAACCTGCTCCTGCTAAATCCTGGCGTCTCCTGTAGACAGCAACCTTGAAAACCCTGGAGGACCTGCCTGCCTTGCTCATCTAGAAACTGGGATTCCCATGAGCAGTGGTTCTGCTCAAACAGCAATACCCCTGGTGCCAGTAAGGAATCCAGCACACTCTGCACCCGCCGAACCCGGCCTGTGCCCGAGTGGACAAAGACCCTGAGGACGTACCCCCAGCCATTGTGACCTGAAATCCAGTGCCTAAGGACCCTCCTCGACGACCCAGACGACGCCTGCAGCCTCACAACAAGGGACCCTCCCAACCGCGACCAGCAGAGGGTAAGATTTCCTGACATCAAAAGACACCCCTGCACCCGGCGCCCCACGGCCCCCTGTGCCCAACTCCTGGGTGCCTACCTATCCTCCACAATCCCAACTTACTGTCACGATTGCCAGCTCCGCTGTTTGGTCCAAGATGGCCACCCAGTACTGCGCATGCGCGAGGGAGTCAGGCAGCCATAAAAGCCTGACTTTCCCTTGACTAAGCGCTTCGCTTTCTAGTGTCCGCGTCTACCGCGTCTCTTCCGTTTCGCCGGGCCACCCTTTTCTCTGTTTGCTTCGGGATTTCCCCGTTCCTCGCTTTTAGGTTTGTTGTTCCAGAAGGGGTCTATTTTTGCCCCGTAAACGTTCCTGGCTGCTCTCGAGCTCCCTCCTAAAATGCGGATCCTTGCTCGTGCTGAGCGGCTTTTCTTTACTCAGTTTCTGATTTTTGCCTATTTAATTACTTCCTGCCCCGTCCTCAAGACTCGCTTTACTCAGAGTGTTCCTGTGGGCTGGCCGGGCTGTCCTCTCTCGGTTCCGCTTGCCGTCCGGACTCTCTGTTCCGCCGGCCGGCCGGACTTGGGCTGAGGCGGTTCCGTTGGCCCGCTTGAGGCATCTTGAGAGTTGTAGTCTACGCTCAAGATTACTTCCTTCCCTCGTTGAGTTGCCTCCTCATTTATTACTTTGCATCTTTGGACCCATGGGATAGTTGTCTCTCTGGCAATCGTTGCAGCTGCAGCATCTCAGAAGAACAGGTACAGGCGCACAGTGCTAAAGTTTCTACATTACAAGGTATATAGATATATTTAAAAGAATAACAGCTTTAATACATTTACAGCTCCTACCCGCTGCTTGAGGTTACCATTGCACAGGCTACTGTAAGGATATTCAGAATAACACTTGCCCCTGATGGTTTCTTAGGGTAAGCTCTAGGAATTACTGGTGATAGACCACCCCATTAATAAGCTGTTACTGATAGTTCTTTACATTCACAGGCAAGACTAGTTGCACAATCAGAGGTAACAAGAGCTACAACCGACAAAGGTGCATCCACATACTGAGAGACCACGAGTATCCTCCTAGGTAGGGAGTAATATACCAGTGTATGTTTTGATTCTTATTCTTATGCTTTATAATATTCATTTATTTTAGTAACTGTATTCTGCCAGCCTGATGACGTCCTTTCCCGTCCAAGGAGCCTTCCCCCTCCTTTCCTTGTTTTGTTCCCTCCTTTCCCTCCAAATCACCCTTGTGCTCTAGGGTTTGATAGACACAGGAGGTGTAGGGGGGAAGGGCTTGGGCTTGTCATCGGTTCCGGGCACTCCTGCAGAAACATCACCTGGATCCTTACACTTACCCCTCAAAGTGTTGGTCGCTCCAGAAGAATCTCCGTCCCCGAGCCTGCAGCCTTTTTTCATCTTCTAATTTCTCCATTGAATAACATTGAGCACCCGATGGCTTGAAAGCACCCTGCACCCAGCCGCCCGAGTGCCCCTGGCAGTGTGTGACGGGGCAGGTCGAACGACCGAGGGACAAACCCCGGACTCGAACTGGTGGACAGTCGCCCCGCTTTTACCTACTTCTGTCCCTTCTCTGCAGCAGCCTGATCCCTGTCTCCAAGAGGACTGGTCGTAAGAAGAGGACAATAATCGTTGCAACCCAGAGGAGTATGAACAGGAAACCTTTAAGGGGGATGACATCTATGGCGAGAACCCGCCCCTAACACGCGTCACGTCCCGGCCCACGTCAAAAAGAGGAGGAACCCAGGAAGCGACGGACGGCGTTTCCCAGGAGGAGAGAGAGCTACGGTGTAAAGGAAGGAGTTGGAGAAGGTTGAGGGAGGAAGCGGAGAAGTACGAGGAAGCGGAGAAGTTCGAGGAAGATCCGGAGAAGCCAGGAGGCCACCGACTTCACAAGTCGCCCCGCCACACTCCCACGGGAGGGGCGTGCCTTCAACAGGTACGGGGCAAAGTAGCGGGCTGGGTGGGACGGCGTGTCCAACCTTTGGAGTAACTTGTACATAGTGTAAAGTCCTGTGTGTATAGTCTTGTTATCACCCCTCCCTCTTCACGAGAACTAGTGAATCACAGCGACCGAGGGTTACTTGCACTTACGCACGTGGTTTTCCTCACACCCGGCCCTGAACTCTTCCTAGCCAAAACCTTCCCTAACCCGCTCCTATTTCTTTCCTTTTTTCCCGGTTGCCGTGCCTGACGGAGGATTGTCCACCCATCCAAAGACATCCTGGATCCACTACGGAAGCCCGTAACAGACCTGGCAGCATTTGCTCGGGAGCGCATAACCAGCAGGAAACAAAGATCTTATATAAAAATAAAGCCCTCGTTAAAATCTCTATTGAAGGTCTCTGACTCCATCTCTTTGGCCCCGGTCACCTCTGTACACAGTGGAACCTTAATCCTAATCTACGTCCCCATTTGCCCTGAGCAAGTGACCAAGAGCCCAGCTCCCACAGCTGCGTGGCCTGCTTGCCAGCAGCCACCAACCCAAGGCCCCCTGCCTCTCATTGGATAACATTGGGCCTAACTACCTCTGCACCCGGCTGCCCCTGTGCTATGGAGGGTGTACCAACTGCACCTACCTGACCCTGGGAGATCCCTGAGTCTACACCCAGCACCTTAACTCTGCCAGTTGAGCACCTACCCAAAAAACAATAACTCACTTTTCTTCCATAGGGTAACATTGACTGGTTTCGCTTGGAAATTCTTCTAAGTGTGGAGTTTTGAAACTTTAAAATATTTATCTAAAACCAGCTGAACAATAATTTTCAGATTTACTAACCTGTTATCAGGAGAGAACCCAGTACTGCATCTTTTAGCCCAGCTCTGACCCTGCAGAGTAATTTTAACCGTACTTACCAGTAACTTGAATTTCCTTACATAGGAATCCATTCTCTGGTTTTCCAAGGGAATCCATTGTATGGTTTTCACCAGAAACGTTTTTAAGTGTCAATTTTCACAAACTACAAATATTCCTTAAAAAGCGCCTGTATGACTTAAACGCATCCTTTCAATTGTTTACAGGAGATGCACCAATGCAGGATCCAGGATCCAACACTGAGTAAGAAAAAGTAACGATAACACTACTTACCTGCTAAGTGAATTTCCTCCCATAGGATAACATTGGTGATTCTATGTGAAAAAGTTTTTAAGTGTCAACTTTTAAAATACAATAATATTCCTTAAAAACCACTACTGTAACCAAAACGCTTTTACTTAACTGTTTACAGGAGATGTCCCAGGACTAAATCTAGGATCCAATACTGTGGTTAGAAAAGTAATCTAAAAAGTAACTCATTGCATTTAACTAGAAATTCCCATTGAACTCAATGTTACATTGTGTTTGAAATTGTGTTGCCTATTGCAACTGTAACTATTGTAATCAGTTTCAGTTTCAAAAAACTTTATTCGATTCAAAACAAAAGAATCATAAAAGTTGACAATTACATTTACAAACATAATTTAAAATTCATTTTTAAAGAGAGTCTTACAGTTATAACACTATAAAAATTCATTAGTTAATATAGTCACAAATAAAGCCCATAGTTTTACTTTCAATTAATTCAGATGGTTCATGAATTCTTCGTACCGGGGTATATATTAGAGGGCAGGTAAGATAAGTAATAGAAAATCACAATGCAACAGTATACGATATACATAATCAAAGGGTCAGCTTCTTGGGGCCATATTTAGCCATACCGTTTTCTAATCAAGAGTGACACTTGTATAAAGTTTAACATTGCACAACAAACACCAGATGATGACAAAGATAATAAATAATCATAACCCTCTTTGTAATGGCATGGTTGTTTTTCCTTGAGGATTGGCTTAATAAACCTGATTCTCGGGTCCTTGTATAGAGAACAGAAAAGAACAATATGCATCGTGCTTTGGCTGTCTTTGTTATTACAAGGACAGGGGGGCAGTTTCTCGCACCAGCCCCCCTGTTTAGGAAACGCATAAAGGAAGTGCAGGGTGTGTAACCTAAACCTTGTCAAATAAAATCGCCATTGCACATGATTTGTGAAGGTTAGATAAAACTGGTGCTGCAAAGTGGCCTTAGGAACATAAGGGCTAACCAGGGAGTTCGCAAGCGGTGATTTCCAATAATTTGTTTTAATTACAGTTTTGATATCTCCCTGTATATTTTCGGGATTGTCAAATATATCTCCCAAGCCTATTCTATGGAGCATTTCTTTTACATAAGATAGCCAGGGGATCTGATTCATATTTGCCAGTTCTAAGCAGTCCCGGAGGATATCTCTGGTAAGCTGTAAGTCCTCTGATAGCCATATTTTGCCCCATAACAATAAAGGGGAAAGGCGAATGATGTCACTCACATAGGTTAGACCTATTTCGTTATGGGCAAATCTGTTTGAAGAGCCTGATGGAATAGCCAATACACGTTTTAAAAATGTATTCTCCATAATCTGTATCGTGTCAGGGCTATCGGTCCCCCAAACCCCTGCCCCATAGGTAGCAACTGACAAACATTTAGCTTTGTACAAGGTTTTTAGGTGTATGACAGGTTTTTGGCCGAATTTGCCACAGAAACGAAACAGACCCTCTATTGAGCGACTAGCACTCTGAACTCGTGTCTTCATTAACGGGGCCCAGCTTAGTTTGTTGTTGAAAAGGTTTCCCAGATAATTAAAATTTTCAACCTTTTCAATAATGGAGTTACTTACTACAAACTTTCTACTTTTGGTGCCCTTTGGGCCACAGACCATAACAAAGGATTTGGCAAAGTTTACCTTGAGGTCTAGGTCCAACATAAATTTGTGGAAGGCATCAAGACAATGCTGCATACTATTTGCTGTGAGTGTCATGAGTACCGTGTCGTCGGCGTAAGAAAGCATTGGAATGCTCCTGCCGTTGACCTTTGGGAAATCATGACAGTGGTCCAACAGATATTTTTCTAGACCATTGGTGTATACAAGAAACAAAAAAGGAGCTAATATGCATCCTTGTCGGACGCCCTCAGTTGAGAGGATAGACTTAGTTTTCTCTCCCCCTGGCCCAAACCTTATGGCTACAGTAGTAGATTCATGGAGTCTACGGAGCAAAGTGACCAAGGGTTCCTCGAAACCCATGACCTCCATCATTTGCCACAGCTTGCTCCGACACACAGTGTCGAATGCACTTGAGAGGTCCATGAAGGCAAGATGAATTGAAGATTTCCTTGCCTTCATGTATTTCCCTATGATCAGGGCCAGATTCAGGCACTGTTCGACAGTACCTTTGCCTTTTCTGAATCCATATTGGGAATTCACAATAAGGCCCACAGAGTCTGCCCATGATTCTAGTCTGGCTAAAATGACCCTACCCAGAATCTTACATGATGCATCAATTAATGAGATTGGGCGATAGCATCGGGGGTCTGATCTGTCGCCCTTCTTAAAAATTGGCACCACTACTGCCTCCTTCCATGATGCCGGAATGCGGCTAATGACAACTGCTCTAAAAACGTTTAACAGCACGGGGGCCCAAGCCTTAACATTGTGCTTAAAAAAGTCCAAAGGCACTAGATCAGGGCCAGGTGCTTTTAATGGTATGCCTTTCGACAGAGCATCTTCCACTTCTTGCAGGGTGAGCGATGAGCTCAAGGACAGGGAGGATTGAGAGACCACCGTTTCCTTTGCATCTCCTGGTGATAGTTTGTTGGGTAAAGTTCCATGGGGATTAAAAATGTTCCCGAAATGTGATTCCCATGTTTCACATGCAATCTGCATCACAATATTGTCCTTGCCATTATTTGTAAAAAGGGGGCGATTGATGACTTCCCAGAAAAGCCTGCTATCCTTCAGTTCCGAGGCCTTTTCTAGATCTTCCCAGGCTTGATTTTTTAAATCCGACTTTCTTGTTTTTATGGCTTCTTTATAGGCCAATCTGGATGCTCTAACCAGTTCTATATCCCTAGGTTTTTGTTTTTATGCCGCTTTCAGAGATCTGTTTGTTGCCGAACATGCAGCATCAAACCATCTTGGGCCTAGCCTTTTGTTTTTACCAATTGGTTTTGTGAGGCGTTCGGCTACATGCCTACATAAAGATTCAAAGTTTCCTATGACCTTTTCTGGGTTAGTTGTAGGTGTTAGACATGCCTCGTATTCAGAGCTATATCCATTTAGGATCTCTGCCTCAAGACCCACCGCATCTATTTTACCCCATTTAAGAGTAATGCCTTGGTTCCTGCTATACTTTACAGGTTGCTCCCAAACAGGGTGTGTGGGTTTAATAGGACAAAGCAGGGATAGGATTAGAGGGTTGTGGTCACTGGCAGCATTAGCAATTACTTCCAACTTATCAACATAGTAAAAGTGCCCACTGGAGACAATTACAAAGTCAATAAAACTCATCGTACCTCTGGTACCCTGAAACGTCGGTATTGGAGTAGAATTTAGGCCAACCCAGGGCTCCGCTATGCATAAATCATTTAGAATAATGATGTTGTTTAAGGCGTCCCCCTGGGGTGTATGTTTGAAGTGTAACAGGGGTTGATCATGGGAGTCTCTCAAGCCACACACCTTCGAGTCCCCATAGGTGCATAATGAACAGTTGAAATCTCCCACCCGGATATATGATGATACAACGCATGTTATTACAACGCATGCTTTTACATCGCATTTTTTACAACGCAAATGCTATTACAACGCGATTTTTTACAACGCATACTATTACATCGTAAAATAGTGTTACTAATGAAAAAGTACTATTACAACGCATTCTATTACAACGCATACCATTACATCTATTTGCATATTTTTTTTTGTAATCTAAAACCTGGCACGGGATGCAGGGAAAATAGGGGTTTTGGGTGGGTAAGTGTATTAAAAAACGGGTCAAAAAACTACCATAATATTACAAACCCGATTTAATTATTTATTAAATTAATACCCGAGTATTAAAAATAATACTGTATAACATCGTATACCATAATAACGCAAAAAAATATATATAATTTATTCATTGTAAAAAAAAACCTGACACGGGATGCAGGGAAAATAGGGGTTTTGGGTGGGTAAGTGTATTAAAAAACGGGTCAAAAAACTACCATAATATTACGAAACCGATTTAATTATTTATTAAATTAATACCCGAGTATTAAAAATAATACTGTATAACATCATATACCATAATAACGCAAATAAATATATATAATTTATTCTTTGTAAAAAAAAAAACCTGGCACGGGATGCAGGGAAAATAGGGATTTTGGGTGGGTAAGTGTATTAAAAAACGGGTCAAAAAACTACCATAATATTACGAAACCGATTTAATTATTTATTAAATTAATACCCGAGTATTAAAAATAATACTGTATAACATCGTATACCATAATAACGAAAAAATATATATATAATTTATTCTTTGTAAAAAAAAACCTGGCACGGGATGCAGGGAAAATAGGGGTTTTGGGTGGGTAAGTGTATTAAAAAACGGGTCAAAAAACTACCATAATATTACGAAACCGATTTAATTATTTAATAAATTAATACCCGAGTATTAAAATAATACTGTATAACATCGAATTCCATAACAACGCTGAAGAATATATATATAATTTAACGATAACAAGAATAAATAAGAGATTTCATTACTCGATAGAGAAAAATAATGACCTTACGAACAAATTAACGCCATTTTACACACAGTAAAAAAAAATAATGTCCATCTACTATTTCCATGACCTCCAATGTCAACAAGACATCCAAAATGGATGCCAAAACGGAACGAAACATTGAAAAGCTTACTTTAAAATAAAACAATTTAAATTATACGTTACCACATGAAATGAATAACAAAAAAATTAGAAAGAAAACAATATAATTTAGAACAAAAATAATGATAATTATGAAAAGTTATAAATAGACGTATCCCACCATTTTGAAAACAGTTGATTATCAACTACCAGAGTAATCAGACGTGAAAACCGGACCCTCTGACCTCTTGAAGTAAATCTCAACGAAAACGAACGTAGAAGCATTTCTATTTCATATAACAGTAAGTTAATTAAAACGATTTGCTAAAATGTTTAAGGTTAACATGTTATGACCAATATATCACCAAAAATGTTTTTTATATTATATTAATTAATATAATAGTAACCAATAATAAAGTTAAACTTAGAACATAATGTGTGAGGTAGATTCGTTTTTTGTTAAGAAAGTGAACGGTAATAAGAAGAAAAAAATTGTTTTAAGAGAAATAAATTAATTTAATTTTCGATAAACAGAATATAATTCAAAAATCGATTTAAAATATTTCGTGGACAAATAAACTGTTTTATAATGAAATGAAAAATAACGCCCACATTTCCAAAGTAATGTGAAATTTTTAAACAATAATATTTCATAATTAGTACATCCAAATGCATCGTAAACTAATTATTATTAATTAATACATATATTTCAAAGGTGTACTGAAATATCATCTCAAGCAGTACCAACTCGAAAACACATATTGGTAATACCACTAAACAAAGCGGATTAGAGAAAAATATTTGACCAATAATTGGACCATCAACAAGGTAAGTACTGTATAGTATAAAAATCGTAATAATACAAATGTTTATAATTATATACATTAGTAGTTTAAATTATTTAGATTAATCGTAAATAACAATGCACGTTAATAAACATACCCTCTGTATACCCCCACTCCGTTCTTCAAATAACCCCAAATACTATAAATAAATAAGATAAAACCGAAAGATAATACAGTGTATAGATTAATTATATCTATATAGAATAAGTTTCCCTTTCACAACAGTAATAAAATGTATAAAAGTGCTAATACAAAATCGTACGAAATAATGTGCACTAGTATAATATTTTCAGAAGTATAAACGATAAAAAAATATATCAGTGAAATAAAGCTTTTCAAATTGTTTTGTTTACAGCCAAACAGAAAGCACTTCAACCCACAGAGCGCCTAAAAGACAGCCAATATCCAAACTATTTACAAGACTTTTCGAGAAAAAAACCTTCTAAACACTAAGGTAATTTATATAAATAAACACATCTCATTTTCAGATATCATAGCAAATAAAAAGCAATGTTAAAAGCATTATAAGTGCAGAATCATAAAATAAAAGTCACTTACTATTCTAACTTCAGGTAAGTGAATATTCAAAGGAAGTGCTGGATAGTGAAAAGGTACCACTTAGTATTATAACTCAGTGAAAGTGCATGTGTAGGGAAAGTGTTGGATAGTGTAGAAGTACCACTTATTATTCCAACTCCAGATAATTGCATATTCTGTGCAAGTGCAGGATAGTGAAAAGAAGTGACATATTTCTAAACATCCTTAAACGTAAATGCTTTTACCCAACGTGTATAAAAAACCCAAAAATGAAACATTTTCAAAACATTGAACACCTTTTCAAATTGTTTTCTTTACAGACAAACAGAAAGCACTTCAACCCACAGAGCGCCTAAAAGACAACCAATATCCAAAGTATTTTCAAGACTTTTTGAAAAAGAACCTTAAAAAAACCAAGGTAATTTTCATAAATAAACACATCTCATTTACAGATTTCATAGCAATTAAAAAGCAATATTAAAAGTATTATAAGTGCAGGATCATAAAAAAAATGTCACTTTCTAATATAACTTCATGTAAGTGCATGTTCTTAAAAGTGCTGGATAGTGAAAAATTAGCAGTTACCAATCAAACTTTAGGAAAGTGCATAAGTAGGGAAAGTGCTAGATAGTGTACAAGTATCACTTACTATGCTAACTCCAGTTAAGTGCATATTCAGAGAAAGTGCTGGATAGTTTAGAAGTGCCACTTACTATTCCAACTCCTGCAAAGTGCATGAATAGAGAAAGTGCTGGTTAGTAAAAAGGTCCCACTTACTATTCCAAGTCCGTGAAAGTGCATGAGTAGTGAAAGTGCTGGATAGTGTCCAAGTGCTACTTACTATTCTAACTCCAGGTACGTGCATATTCAGAGAAAGTGCTGGTTAGTGAAAAGGTGCCAATTACTATTCCAACTCCATGAAAGTGCATGAGTATGGAAAGTGCTGGATAGTGTCCAAGTACTAGTTACTATTCTAACTCCAGGTAAGTGCATATTCAGAGAAAGTGTTGGTTAGTGAAAAGGTGCCAATTACTATTCCAACTCCGTGAAAGTGCATGAGTAGGGAAAGTGCTGGATAGTGTCCAAGTGCTACTTACTATTCTAACTCCAGGTAAGTGCATATTCAGAGAAAGTGCTGGATAGTGAAAAGGTGCCAATTACTATTCCAACTCTGTGAAAGTGCATGAGTAGGGAAAGTGCTGGATAGTGTCCAAGCGCTACTTACTATTCTAACTCCAGGTAAGTGCATATTCAGAGAAAGTGCTGGTTAGTGAAAAGGTGCCACTTACTATTCCAACTCCGTGAAAGTGCATAAATAGGGAGAGTGCTGGATAGTGTCCAAGTGCTACTTACTATTCTAAGTCCAGGTAAGTGCCTATTCAGAGGAAGTGCTGGATAGTGAAAATATGCCACTTAGTATTCCAACTCTGTGAAAGTGCATGAGTAGGGAAAGTGCTGGATAGTGTCCAAGTACCAGTTAGTATGCAAACTTCACATAATTGCATATTCTGAACAAGTGGAGAATAATGAAAAGATATGCCATATTTCTAAACATCCTTAAACGTAAATGCTTTTCCCCAACGTGTATAAAAAACCAAAAAAAGAAACATTTTCTAAACATTGAACACCTTTTCAAATTGTTTTCTTTACAGCCAAACAGAAAGCACTTCAACCCACAGATCGGCTAAAAGACAGCCAATATCCAAACTATTTCCAAGACTTTTTGAAAAACAACCTTCAAAAAACCAAGGTAATTTTCATAAATAAACACATCTCATTTACAGATTTCATAGCAATTAAAAAGCAATATTAAAAGTATTATAAGTGCAGGATCATAAAAAAAATGTCACTTTCTAATATAACTTCATGTAAGTGCATGTTCTTAAAAGTGCTGGATAGTGAAAAATTAGCAGTTACCAATCAAACTTTAGGAAAGTGCATAAGTAGGGAAAGTGCTAGATAGTGTACAAGTATCACTTACTATGCTAACTCCAGTTAAGTGCATATTCAGAGAAAGTGCTGGATAGTTTAGAAGTGCTACTTACTATTCCAACTCCTGCAAAGTGCATGAATAGAGAAAGTGCTGGTTAGTAAAAAGGTCCCACTTACTATTTCAACTCCATGAAACTGCATCAGTAGAGAAAGTGCTGGATAGTGTCCAAGTGCTACTTACTATTGTAACTCCAGGTAAGTGCATATTCAGAGAAAGTGCTGGTTAGAGAAAAGGTGCCACTTACTATTCCAACTCCGTGAAAGTGCATGAGTAGGGAAAGTGCAGGATAGTGTCCAAATGCCACTTACTATTCTAACTCCAGGTAAGTGCATATTCAGAGGAAGTGCTGGTTAGTGAAAAGGTGCCACTTACTATTCCAACTCCGTGAAACTGCATGAGTAGGGAAAGTGCTGGATAGTGTCCAAGTGCTACTTACTATTCTAAGTCCAGGTAAGTGCATATTCAGAGGAAGTGCTGGATAGTGAAAATATGCCACTTAGTATTCCAACTCCGTGAAAGTGCATGAGTAGGGAAAGTGCTGGATAGTGTCCAAGTACCAGTTAGTATGCAAACTCCACATAATTGCATATTCTGAACAAGTGGAGAATAATGAAAAGATATGCCATATTTCTAAACATCCTTAAACGTAAATGCTTTTCCCCAACGTGTATAAAAAACCAAAAAAAGAAACATT
Source organism: Lissotriton vulgaris (assembly GCF_964263255.1). Classification (NCBI taxonomy): domain Eukaryota; kingdom Metazoa; phylum Chordata; class Amphibia; order Caudata; family Salamandridae; genus Lissotriton; species Lissotriton vulgaris. Next base: position 343,029 of record NW_028244737.1, on the reverse strand, counting down.
TTCTAAACATTGAACACCTTTTCAAATTGTTTTCTTTACAGCCAAACAGAAAGCACTTCAACCCACAGATCGGCTAAAAGACAGCCAATATCCAAACTATTTCCAAGACTTTTTGAAAAACAACCTTCAAAAAACCAAGGTAATTTTCATAAATAAACACATCTCATTTACAGATTTCATAGCAATTAAAAAGCAATATTAAAAGTATTATAAGTGCAGGATCATAAAAAAAATGTCACTTTCTAATATAACTTCATGTAAGTGCATGTTCTTAAAAGTGCTGGATAGTGAAAAATTAGCAGTTACCAATCAAACTTTAGGAAAGTGCATAAGTAGGTAAAGTGCTAGATAGTGTACAAGTATCACTTACTATGCTAACTCCAGTTAAGTGCATATTCAGAGAAAGTGCTGGATAGTTTAGAAGTGCCACTTACTATTCCGACTCCTGCAAAGTGCATGAATAGAGAAAGTGCTGGTTAGTGAAAAGGTCCCACTTACTATTTCAACTCCATGAAACTGCATCAGTAGAGAAAGTGCTGGATAGTGTCCAAGTGCTACTTACTATTGTAACTCCAGGTAAGTGCATATTCAGAGAAAGTGCTGGTTAGAGAAAAGGTGCCACTTACTATTCCAACTCCGTGAAAGTGCATGAGTAGGGAAAGTGCAGGATAGTGTCCAAATGCCACTTACTATTCTAACTCCAGGTAAGTGCATATTCAGAGAAAGTGCTGGTTAGTGAAAAGGTGCCACTTACTATTTCAACTCCGTGAAACTGCATGAGTAGGGAAAGTGCTGGATAGTGTCCAAGTGCTACTTACTATTCTAACTCCAGGTAAATGCATATTCAGAGGAAGTGCTGGATAGTGAAAAGGTACCACTTAGTATTCAAACTCTGTAAAAGTGCATCAGTAGAGAAAGTGCTGGATAGTGTAAAAGTACCAGTTAGTATGCAAACTCCACATAATTGCATATTCTGAACAAGTGCAGGATAATGAAAAGATGTGCCATATTTCTAAACATCCTTAAACGTAAATGCTTTTCCCCAACGTGTATAAAAAACCCAAAAATGAAACATTTTCAAAACATTGAACACCTTTTCAAATTGTTTTCTTTACAGCCAAACAGAAAGCACTTCAAACCACAGATCACCTAAAAGACAGCTAAAATCCAAACTATTTTCAAGACTTTTTGAAAAACAACCTTCAAAAAACCAAGGTAATTTTCATAAAAAAACACATCTCATTTACAGATTTCATAGCAATTAAAAAGCAATGTTAAAAGCATTATAAGTGCAGGATCATAAAAAAAATGTCACTTTGTAATATAACTTCATGTAAGTGCATGAGTAGGGAAAGTGCTGGATAGTGTCCAAGTGGTAATTACTATTCTAACTCCAGGTAAGTGCATATTCAGAGAAAGGGCTGGTTAGTGAAAAGGTGCCAATTACTATTCCAAGTCCGTGAAAGTGCATGAGTAGGGAAAGTGCTGGATAGTGTCCAAGTGCTACTTACTATTCTAACTCCAGGTAAGTGCATATTCAGAGAAAGTGCTGGTTAGTGATAAGGTGCCAATTAGTATTCCAACTCCATGAAAGTGCATGAGTAGGGAAAGTGCTGGATAGTGTCCAAGTACTACTTACTATTCTAACTCCAGGTAAGTGCATATTCAGAGAAAGTGTTGGTTAGTGAAAAGGTGGCAATTACTATTCCAACTCCGTGAAAGTGCATGAGTAGGGAAAGTGCTGGATAGTGTCCAAGTGCTACTTACTATTCTAACTCCAGGTAAATGCATATTCAGAGAAAGTGCTGGATAGTGAAAAGGTGCCAATTACTATTCCAACTCCATGAAAGTGCATGAGTAGGGAAAGTGCTGGATAGTGTCCAAGTGCCACTTACTATTCTAACTCCAGGTAAATGCATATTCAGAGAAAGTGCAGGATAGTGAAAAGATGCCACTTACTATTCCAACTCCATGAAAGTGCATGAGTAGGGAAAGTGCTGGATAGTGTCCAAGTGCTACTTACTATTCTAACTCCAGGTAAATGCATATTCAGAGAAAGTGCTGGATAGTGAAAATGTGCCACTTACTATTCCAACTCCGTGAAAGTGCATGAGTAGGGAAAGTGCTGGATAGTGTCCAAGTGCCACTTCCTATTCTAACTCCAGGTAAATGCATATTCAGAGAAAGTGCAGGATAGTGAAAAGATGCCACTTACTATTCCAACTCCATGAAAGTGCATGAGTAGGGAAAGTGCTGGATAGTGTCCAAGTGCTACTTACTATTCTAACTCCAGGTAAATGCATATTCAGAGAAAGTGCTGGATAGTGAAAATGTGCCACTTACTATTCCAACTCTGTGAAAGTGCATGAGTAGGGAAAGTGCTGGATAGTGTCCAGGTGCCACTTACTATTCTAACTCCGTGAAAGTGCATGAATAAGGAAAGTGCAGGATAGTGTAAAAAGTAACACTTACTATTCTATATCTACAAAATACATGATCATTAAAACTACAGAATAGTCAATAAGTAGCACTTACTATTCTAACTAGAGAAAAGTGCCTTTATAGGAAAAGAACTGCATTAAAAGCCACTTTGTATTTCAAATTATGTTTAAATGAGATATTCCAACATGTCATTATCATATTTATAATATAATTTATATTTCCTTTTTTCAACAGGAAATGGCAAGCCAGACTACTGCTACTTATACCAAATCTAGAAAAGGGAACAGAATGCTTAAACATTGTGGGTATATATATTGTAATGAGAGGCTAAATGAACCAAGGAGACATTGGAGGTGTGTACAATATTATACAGCCCGTTGCAGCGGCAGAGCGGTTACTGTTGGTGACATTGTGGTCAAAACCACAGAACATAACCACTCTGCCTCTGCAATGGAGATTGAAATACGCGATACTATCAATCAAATGAAAGATATTGCATGCACCTCCAATCAAACTCCTGGTCAAATTTTGAGAGAGGTTGCACAACATGTCCCTGGACATGTTGCTTGTAATATGCCAACAATCCCAAATTTGCGTAGAATAATTCAACGAAAAAAGCAGGCAAGTAACACACAAACAGTTACTCCTCAAACTTTTGCTGACATTGTAATTCCTCATGATTTAACTCTTTCTTTCTGTAATGAACCTTTTCTACTGTATGATAACCAAAACCCTCTCAAACGCATATTAATATTTAGCACTCCCCGTAACCTTTTTAAATTAGAGAATACTGAAATTTGGATGATGGATGGGACGTTTAAAAGTACGCCACATCCATTCACCCAAATTTACAGTATTCATGCTCAAATTAATAATAATGTAGTTCCCTTAGTATACAGTTTGCTACCAGATAAGCAATCTGCAACCTATACTGAATTCTTATCAGTTATTAAAGAAAAAACTTATGGAAAAAGTCCTAGGAAAATCATTTTAGATTTTGAATTGACAATGGTGAATGTCATCAACAAATTGTACGTGGATACCCAAATTCAGGGATGTTTTTTTCATTTTTCCCAGGCATATTGGCGTAAACTTCAAAAAACATCCCTGGTTGCAGATTACTCATCTGATAGCAAATTACAAGTAGAATTAAAAAAATTAACTGCACTTTGTTTTGTACCACCTGATAGTGTAGATGACTACTACACTGCAATTTCAGAATCGGAATATTTTATAGAAAATGAAGAAAAATTGGCTCCCATTTTAAATTATTTCGAAGACACATGGATTGGGCGTCTAGGCAGATCGGGTCGCAGGAGGAAGCCACGTTACCATGTGGAGTGGTGGAATTGCTACTCAACCTGCTTGGAAGGTGGTGCAAAAACAAATAATGCCATAGAGGGATGGCATAACTCCTTCAGTCATACAATTGGCAAACATCACCCTAATTTCTACTCTTTTTTGAAAACTTTGAAGAAGGAGAAAAGTTTTCAAGAAATGAGACTAGCACAGGCATTGTCAGGTATCCTAAACCCACGACCTTCAAGACAAACAAAGGAGATGTAAAAGAGACTATTGGGTGTACTACAACAATTTTCGTTGTGTGTGGCTTTGGACTACCTAGAGAATGTTGCTAACATTTTACATTTTTAAATATTTTTTCTCTAACTTACTTTCCTGCTTTGCCCTAAATTGATTTTTTAAATTTTTAATTCATTTGACATTTTTTTAACCTTTTTTTAAATTATTACTTGTCGGGTTCCCTTACCTTTAAAAAATCTTTTTTTTTTCAAACTGGACCTGTTAAAAATAGGAAACATTCCTTTTCTTTTCTCTTTTAAAAGGAGAAACCCATACAAATTAATTTTTTTTATAATTTTTGAATATGAAAATGAAAATGTTTTTCATTCCATTACTTTTAAATGTTGTAAACATTTTGAACGTTCAAATTAAAGTTATACTATACAACATATCTCACCACTTACTTTTTCAAAAGTGATGCTGGCTTGTGAAAAATTATATTAGTAAACTGGTTGTAATAATGAAAATATTTAGTGTATTTAATTTTATTTCAAAATTTTCTGTGCTATTTCAAACAGAAAAAGTTCTTTAAAAGCTAAGAATTTCGTATTTCTAAGCTTAAATTTTAAGTATTCTTGTTTTTTTGGAACAAATCTTCAATTGAAAAAGTGACCTTTTCAACCTATTAAATTATTTTTATTATGGTTAAATGACATCAAAAGCAAACTGCATATCTTCTCGCAAACTATAGATTTTTCCAAAATCTACCCTATAAAAACAATGTATATAAATGATAATACATTTATTTTGTACATTAAATGGCATTTTGAATAAATAAAAAAATGTCAATTTTTTTTTCAACACAACCTAACTGCAGTATTTCTCGCTGACTAAATAATTCAATTTGTCATTTTTACGAAATAATTCTTACAACTAGCAATGAAACACATTTTTCATAAATGTAAACAATTACTTTCATTAATAGCGGGCATCGATTTCAACTCTCTCAAACAAACGTTAACAAAGGAAAAAAAATTCTGCATTTGTAAATATGAAACCATAACAACCAATTGAAAACCTTTTTCTAAATTATCTAGAAAGAATACAAAGCAAACCTTGCATGATCTTGAACTCTCTTAAATCTCAAAAACGAACTCTCTTAAATCACAAAAACCAGTTTTCTACTTTACAAAACAAGCCAAATGCTATCATTTTTCAAAAAATCGTTTCTAACCTATCTATGTTCATCTTAATTTAAGAAACCAAACATTTCTATCACTACACAAAACATATAACGTTCAAAATGTATACAATATATATGATAATTATATTTTTCAAACATATTTACCCTTTATTTTTCCCGTAACATAACCCGACGATGGCATATACCTGTGAAATGTTCGGCGACATGTTCAAATCAAAACAAAAGCAACTATTAGTTTAATACGCAACCTCTACTTAACCTCTCATTACAATATATATATCTTTAAAACTATGTTTTACTATAAATAAAGTTTAAAAAGTTTCCTACCTTAAGCGCAGATCAGCTTCCTGCTACTTCCAGCAATCGATAAATCCAAGATGGCGGCTAACGTCGACGTTAACGTGAAGACGTCATCCAAAAGCAGCAAAATTGAAAAAGGACAATTCCATTATAATGTATTATATGTTTAATTTAATACATTATTTAATTTATTTGTAAATTAAAAATATCATGTAAATATTAAAAATACAAATAAAAATCAATATATTTTTATGACATTTTATTTGATTAAAAAACGAAATTTATTTCAAAACAAATTGAGTTTGTACTTTTATTATTTTTTATTTTAACGTTATGAATGAAAGTAAAGTTATCAAAAATTATGTATTTTATCACTTACCATTAGTCTACCCTTGTTTCCTTCTTCTCCATCCTGCATCAGTTGTTTTTCATCCATAAGAAACCGTCCCGCGGATCCCATTAGAGTATTCATAGAAATAAATAAAGGACAAAACGCTTCATTGAAATCAATACAAAAGCGTGGGAAAATGTTTAAATATACATATTAAAAATATAAATATGATATTTTAATGTTTTAAAAAATATTGTAAACATTAAACTATATTTTATTAATAAACTAATTACTAATATAACCTTCTACAAAGATTAATTATATTTTTAAGTAAATACCTGAGTATTAATACTTCATTTTTTAATCTCCTTAACTTTATAATATATTTATATATATTATTATAACTTTCAAAAAATAATTTTATAACAATGATATTATATATATTTTTTAAAATACCTAAGTATTAATACTTCATTATAAAAAAATATTTTTCTGAATATTAATACTTCTTACTTCATTTAATAATCACTAATTATTATGAATATTTTTATATATAATTAATATTTAAATATTAATATATTTAATAACAAACAAATTATTAATACCTAATATATTAAAATTATTTAATTTTAAATAAAATAAAATATTATTAGAACATTAATTAAAAATACTAAATAAATAAATAAATAATAAATAAATAATAATAAATAAATAATACATAAATAATAATAATTTAAATAATAAATAATAAATAAATAAATAATAATAATAAATAAAAAAATTTTTTTTTAAATACAAATAATATATAAATAACTATGTCGTTAATTATAATATATATAAATTTAACTTAATACCAAAAAAATATAACAATAATATTATATAATTTTTTAAAAATACCTGAGTATTAATACTTCATTATTCAAAAATATTTTTCAGAATATTAATACTTCATGCTTCATTTAATAATCACTAATTATTATAATTAATTTTATACATATAAAAAATATTTATATAATAATATATTTAATAACAAACAAATTATTAATACCTAATATATAAAAATTAATTAATTTTAAATAAAATAAAATATTATTATTATAACATTAATAAAAAATACGAAATAAATAATATTTTAATACAAATAATATATAAATAACTATGTCGTTAATTATAATATATATATTTTTATATTAATACCAAAAAAATATTAAAAATATATATATATATATATATATATATATATATTAATAATCATTTAAATACGATGTAAAAACATGCGTTGTAATAGCACTTGCGTTGTAACACCATGCGTTGTAAAAACATGCGTTGTAATAGAAATTACGTTGTAATACCTGCGTTGTAATAGCACTGCGTTGTATTAGTTGCGTTGTAATGGATGTTCCCCCTCCCACCCAGATGACAAATAATAGGGGTTGCTCTTGGCGTGCCCTGGCTATGGCCTCCTCCAATTTCGACATTACGAATGTCTCATTGTTGTCAAAGATGTTATAATACCAGTTAATCAGCAACAATGGTTCAGGAAACAAATTAACCAACATCAACACTTGAAACCATGGGGAGTCAACTATCATAGAAGTTACAAGTTTACATAGTTTTAAGGAGGTTGCTGTCATTAGGCCACCTTTTGCCCTACCCACTTGTGAAGGTATCGCTAGGGTATTAAAGGCTTGGAAGCCCTCGATGTTCTGGGTGGATCGGCTCCATGTTTCCTGAAGGCACAAGATGTCAGAGTCACCCACAAAGTCTAACCATGCCTCATCCTCCAACCTTGAGGCGAGCCCAGCAATGTTCCAAGAAATTAGACGCATCCTTAGTTCATTTTGGTTCTTTCTGACTGGTTCGGGTAATACTTCCAGATTATACCTTAAGATGATTGAACTTGGTTCACTTTCTTTAGTAAGGTCTGCCTCAGGGGCTTGGGCGTTAGAAGTACGATCGTCACCAACGGAAACATTCTCCCGTGAGTTATCGTTACAACTTTCTCCCTTCTCCCTCTGGCTGGGCTCACCTATTGTTAAGGTATTAGTAATACAGGGAGGCTTTTGTGATGGTCAATCTATCTCTTCCATACCTGCAAGTGGATCAAAACGGTTTCTTAAGGGGATATTGCTTGGGAACCATCCTAGGTAATCTTCCCCCTGATATCTTGGTCTTAGGTCGTTGTGCCAAGTTTGCGAGGGGTTATTATTGTTATAAATTGATCCCCAATGGAAGCCATCACTCTGTTGCGGAGGTCCCCAGTTGTTTTGATTTGGCCATACGGCCCTATTTCTCCGGGCCCACCCAGGGTGTGTTTCACTGTTGAATGCCTGCCCAGTGTTCTTGTAAAGCAAAGTCGGGGGAGCAAAATTCAAATTTGGGTAAAAGTATTCTAGACCTATACATTGAATATCCCCAACTCTAGCAAATCTCGGTTTACAGCAGATAATATTTTTTACCCAGGTATCACTGAAGTTGATCAGGATACAGTCCCCCTCTAGGTCCTTCTCGCTTGGGCCCACCCAGGGGACTCTGCGCACACTAAGTATTTTTGTTTTGGAATCAGGAGGGAGTGGTCTGTTAATGTTAAGCCAGTATATTATTTTGTTTTTTAGTTCCTGAATTGATTCCGTTTTATTGGGCAAAACTGGGGGTACTCCAGTGAGTATTACCATAAAAGAGGCTGAGTCTGGGGGCAAGTTTACAGTTGGTAGATTCCTTTTGTGTGCTCTCTCGTTGTCGTTACTTACTGCAGGCCTCTGTGAACATGTTTGTTTGGGCCCTTGGGTAGTTCCCTGTTTAGCAATAGTAGCTTCTGGTGTTGGTGTTGGTGTTGCACTACCCATATTTTTACTAGGGGGCCCCACAGTGACCGCCACTGCAGGTTTAGTACGAGCTAATGGTACAGGTTTTGTGCGTACTAACGGGACCGGTGCTGCCCTAGGGTCACCAGTTGTGAGTGCTTTAAAAGTTTTACTCACATTTTTATTCTCTCCCCCTTTTTTGGATTACTAGTGTTGGTGTTACCATTTTTATTGTTGTTATTAATGCCCCCCTCCTCAGGTAATTTATTCTTCAGTGCTAAAGTTTCAAGGGAATTGGTGTTAAGAGAGATGAGATGTTCCAATTGGTCTAATTTTAAATTAACAATTTGAATTTTCTCTAGGACGGGCAGCAAGAGCATCTGCACTGTTTTCTCAATTTCTCCCAGAAGTCGGTCATTATTATTGATATTAAATGAGAAGGTTTTCTGACCCGCATCAAGTAGGTGGGTGCCCTTTTGCTTGGGAGGAATTGTCAAAGCTTTAGGTGGTGCTGGCTTCGCTGACTTAGATCTAGTTCCTTTTCTATGGTTTCCCCCTCTTTTGCGTTTATTTGGATTGTTAGGTTACCGCTCACAGAGTACTACATGATCTTGTGGAAGGATAGGCCCATTGTTACTCAAGTTACTCAAGTTGCCATCTAAGGCATTTTCCCCCGTAATACCTGATGGAATAGGTATAGGAGTGAGTATAGGTGCTTCAGCTTGAGAATCCCCTGGGTCTACTATCGTAGTTGTCTGTGAATCAGAAATTACCACTAAATTTGGGCTAGCCTCTAGGTTACTATCTGCACTATCTGCACTTTGCTCAAGAGTAGGTGGCTTATTGGGGGTGATTTTAGAGGCAATATCTCCCAGGGATGAGCGTTTTCCTGTTACTAAGTCTAGGGACAAACGCTTTTCTGTAAGGGCAATTTCTTTTTCTAAGATCACAGTTGCCCGACTTATAAAATCATCTAAAGTTCCAGTGGCTTTCCCATTGTTCGTTTTTACAGTAACCTGTCTACCCTTCCCTGAGCGCAGGGACATCATGTGAGTTCTGGGAAACAGCTAAATATATAGTGCTATAACTTACAACCAAACAGTTTAAAATATGAGATCTGTGATCACTGATGAAAGGGAGTAGCCCCGACCCGACCTTGATCGGCCTTGGACGGCCTTAGACGGTCCCGCCCTTGTCCCGGGCTTCTCCCGGCGAGCTCCCGCGCAGCGGTATTCACACGTTAATTTATGGCTCTTACGGTGATCACCCGGTCGTTGGGGGCGGGGCGGGGAGGGAGAGCAGCCCAGGTGGAACGGGCGGGGTTACTGGGACTCCTGGGAAATGTAGTCCCAGCCCTCTTGCTCACAGCCCTCAGCCCCTGTCTTACCCCAGCAGCAGCTAACAGCCCACGAAGGAGAGCGCCCCTCTGCGAAGTGGGACCCGCGCAGCGGGTTCCGCGAGGCGTTGGTGGAGATGCAAGGAATCCACGGGCAATCCAAACAGCAAGGCAGGTTTGTCAAGGTGTCCCACGAAGTGCAGGGCAAGCCGGTATTTGAACACCCGGTCGTTGGGGGCGGGGCGGGGAGGGAGAGCAGCCCAGGTGGAACGGGCGGGGTTACTGGGACTCCTGGGAAATGTAGTCCCAGCCCTCTTGCTCGCAGCCCTCAGCCCCTGTCTTACCCCAGCAGCAGCTAACAGCCCACGAAGGAGAGCGCCCCTCCGCGAGGCGTTGGTGGAGATGCAAGGAATCCACGGGCAATCCAAACAGCAAGGCAGGTTTGTCAAGGTGTCCCACGAAGTGCAGGGCAAGCCGGTATTTGAACACCCGGTCGTTGGGGGCGGGGCGGGGAGGGAGAGCAGCCCTGGTGGAACGGGCGGGGTTACTGGGACTCCTGGGAAATGTAGTCCCAGCCCTCTTGCTCGCAGCCCTCAGCCCCTGTCTTACCCCAGCAGCAGCTAACAGCCCACGAAGGAGAGCGCCCCTCTGCGAAGCGGGACCCGCGCAGCGGGTTCCGCGAGGCGTTGGTGGAGATGCAAGGAATCCACGGGCAATCCAAACAGCAAGGCAGGTTTGTCAAATCAAATCAAAAAGTCTATTGCCTAGTTCAAAAGTATTTAACTAAAGTAACTCATTCTGAGAAAGTATATTTTGATACCTTGTTGGTTCTAAAATAAACAACTATGTATTTTGATATAAAACAATTGGCCTAGAGTTCAGTTCTTGAGTGTGTGAGACCATTTGCTGACTGAGTGTGTACAACGAATGCTTTACACTGTCCTCTGAACCTGTCTTACTGCTCGACCAAGCTACCACTTTAGAGAGTAAGGTTATATCTAACTTTAGCCTCTGCCAAACCTCTGGGGGTTGTGGACTCTGTACACACTGTACCTTACTTTGGTCCAGTATATACAGAGCCACTTTCTTACAGGTGCTGCAATTCCATAGACCAATCCTGGCGCTGCTCTCATGTAGCATGAGATCAGTGCCCTAATTGGAGGGAGTGGCCTACTCGGTGCTCCACTGGACTCTGTTGGCCTGCACTTGCTCTAACCCAGCTGTCTTATGTTTAAAGGGTGCATGTGTAGCTGGCCGTCGCAAGATGATTGGCAAAAAAGACATGCACACCAGTGCATAGACAGTCCACCTTCCTCTCTGCTGCTGTCAACCAACAGCGACCCCTGCCCCCGTTCTGATGCTCTGTTCGGGACTGGGGATGAAAGATAAAATGGTCATAAATTACTATTTTATTTTTCATCTTTGAGGTTTTGAGGGGGATTTTAAGTGTGTCAACGCTTCTCTACTCCAACGGAGGAGCTACTCCTGGGTGTGATTAATAGACCCATCAGTATCACTCATTCCCCTTGTGGTGGCAGATGAACAAGAAACAGGTTTAGATGTTTATGTGGCTAAAGTTACAGAAGTCTGTTAGGGGGTGGTTCACTAATGAGTTGCGTTTTGGCCTGACCTGGGTTGGTGAAGCCCCCTTCTACAAGTGTGGCTATATGATTTTTGTTAGCCTCGATAGAAGCGAGGTGGTCGCAAATCTGGGGCAGTTTAACTTCAAGGAGATATCAAATATGATGATCTGTGCAGTGCTTATGAGCACAATGTCCTCCCTCTGGCCCCACCTTGCTGCTTGGCCGTCTAGGTGATGTAGTCCCAACCCAGTCCGGTGCAGGGGTTGACCGGAAAGCAGGTCGGGAAACCGATTGATGCAATCCACGCAGAGGGATCTGTGCAGCGCACACGAGCGCAATGTCCTCCCTACGGCCCGGCTGACTGGGGGGCATAATCCCACTTCAGTTTGGTGCAGGGTAAGACAGGATAGCAGAAATACAGGCTGGGAAACCGCTTGATGCAACCCAAGGCAATACTAGATGCAGAGTGGGTGTACACTGGTGAGAATATCCTCAAAAGATCTTCAAGTGAAACATTAAAGGTTGCAAAAACAGACAGCGTCTCTCTGAAGCCAGGCTGCATATTGACTGAGTCTCTTTGAAGTGTGGTAACCACAGACACAAACTCTGGGGGTGGTCCTAGACCTCTTTGTGTTGCTATTTAATTGCGGGTCACTGAGGTGCTGGGCCTCTCCTTTAATTTATAAAGAGTCTTTAGCACATTTGCTCATGAAATTTGTTTTCCTGAATTTCATATTTGCTTGTTTTTATGTCAAGACAGCACAGCTGTTTGCAAAGGCATATTGGGGACAAGCTGAAAGTTGACTAAGTAATGCATTCCGACTATTGTAGGAAGCTGGGTTTCTGCTGCAGTAACACCCCCACTTTTTGCGAGATTCCTGATGCAGTTTGACTTGATGTGCCCTGGGACCCTGCCAATCGGGTTCCCAGGGCCTGTGTTCTTTTTCAAAAATGTACCTTTGTACTCCCAATCGGCACTTCTCTGTCCACATGTAAGCCCCTTGTAAAAGGTACAATGGGTACCAAGGGCACGGTGATCAGGGAAGGCCTCTAAGGGCTGCAGCACATGTGCTACCCTTTGAGGTCTTGTACCTTAACACACACACACTGCCATTGCAAGCTGCGTGGTTTGGTATAGAGAAAAGTGAAGAGTAGACATGGCACACATCCCTGTGTGCCATGCCTACAACTCACTGCCTATGGCATAGGTCAGCCACCCCTCTAGCTGGGTACACCATGCCACTGGAGAGGGTATAGGTTCATGATCCCTGTACCCCTACAGTGTCTAAGTCCAGTCTTAGACATTGTAAGTGCAGTAAAGCCATAAAGACTAATTGGTCTGGGAGTTTGTCATTACGAACTCCACAGCACCATAATGGTTTTACTGAATTCTGGGAAGTATGGTATCAAACTTCTCAGCATAATATACCCACACACATGCCAGTGTTGGATTTATTATACAATGCACTAAGAGAGCATCTTAGAGATGCCCCCTGAAAAATGACCATCCTCTGGTGGGTTCCCTGACTGGTAAACACCAGCCTACAACCACGAGACATGTTTCTGAACCCCTTGGGCGGAAGTCTTCACTCCCTGCGCCTAGAAACAAAGCCTTTCCTGGGAGGAGGTGGTCACACCTCCCCAGGTCAGGAAAAGCCATTTGTGGCAGGGGACCCTCAAAGGTCTTGCCGCCTTTGTAACATGAACCCCAGCCTCTCCTGCTATCAGGAGCAGGCCTCCTTCCTGTCTCCCCTCCTTTTCGGCGGGATGACAGGCAGGAAAAATTAGAACAGCCCAGAAGGTGTGCCCACATCTGCCAATCCCACCCCTAAGATGGGGGAGGCAAGGTGAAGCCCACTCTTCAGTGCCTGCCAACTTGCAGATGGCAGGCACTCTCCAATCAGGATTAGGGATTTTGCCCACTCCCTCAAGTGGGGTGAGCACTCCAAGGGTGTAGTCACCGTAAGGTCAGTAGTCCATTGGCTACTGACCTAGAGACCCCTAAAATACACCCTAAATACAGTATTTAAGGAGCAGCCCAGAACCAAGAAGGGAGATTCCCGTAACCTACGAAGAAAAAGGACGAAAGAAGAAGCCCAGCAGAGGAGAACTGGCTTGGCCCCAGCCCTACCGGCCCGTCTGCAGCTTCCAGAGATCCGGCAGCAAAAACCCCCTTGCCCAGCAGCCAGAGACCTCCAGAACCCCTGGGAGGACTGACTGCCTTCAACAAAGACAGGATCACCGGTGAATAGCAGCTCTGTTCAAAAGAAACTCCCAAGACAGAGTCTGAGCCAATTGAGGACAAAGAAACCCGAAGCCTGGAACCTCTACTGCACCTGATGCCTATGGCTCTATTTTTGGGGTTCCACTGGACTCTGTGCGCTCTATACCTTACTTTGGTATAGTATATACAGAGCCAGCTTCCTACACACAGGCACTGTCAAACTCAGCTCATTCAGGATCTGTGCATGTGAGCAGCTCACATAGGACACCACAGCCTTGATCTATTCACCCATATGCAGCTCATACTTGACACCACGAGGTTCTCACTCTGGAAGGGTTTTGCACATTCAGGATCTCTGCACGAGTGCAGCTCACATAGGACACAGGCTCAATCTATGCACATGTGTGCAGTTCATACTTACTTGACCCCACAGAGCTGTGACTCAGGCCCTGTCCAGTTCAGCTCATTCAGGATCTATGCATGTGTGCAGCTCACAATAGAACACTGCAAGCTTGATCTATGCGCCTATATGCAGCTCATACTCGACCCTGCAGGACTCCGACTTGGGCACTGTCCAGTTCATTCAGGATCTATACATGTGTGCAGCTAATAGGGGACACAGCAGGCTCAATATATGCAATGGGGAAAACTCATACTCAACCCCACAGGGCTCTGACTTGGGTACTGTCAAGCTCATTCGGGATCTATGCATGTGCTCAGCGCACATAGGACACAGTGGGCACGATCTATGCACTTGTGAGCAGCTAATACTCGACCCCACAGGGCTCTGACTCAAGCACCGTCCTGCTCATTCAGGATCTATGCATGTGTGCAGCTCACATTGGACACAGGCTCGATTTATGCACCTGTGTGCAGCTCATACTTGACCCCACAGCACTCTGACTTGGGCACTGTCCAGCTCATTCACGATCTTTGCATGTGTCCAGCTCACATACTCGATCCCACAGGGCTCTGGCACTGTCCAGCCTAGCCTAGTCAGGATCTATGCATGTGTGCAGCTCACATAGAAAACCGCAGGCTGCACTCGTGAACCTGTGTGCCACTCATTCTCAAACCCACACGGTTCTGACTTGGGCACTGTCCAGCCCACACAGGACACAACAGGTTCGATCAATGCATGTGTGCAGTTCACATAGAACACAGGAGCCTCGTTCTATGCACCTGTGTGCAGTTCATACTCGACCCAAAAGGGCTCTGACTCATGCACCGTCCAACTCACACAGGACACTACAGGTTCGATCTACACATGTGTGCAGCTCGTGGACACTGAAGGTTCTCAACCAGGCACAATATGGTAGGCTCATTTGTTTAGATGAAACACAGGTACCTACTACTGACCTATGCAAGATCTCTCAGTAACTCCCACAAGGCACAGACCTGTTATAAATCTCTGCAACTGTGTCCAGCCCACATTGGACCCTACGTAACTCTGACTCAGTCATGACCTGTGCACCCATGTGAAGTTCATACAAGATATTTATGTATACAGACACAGGATGAATCTATGCTTGAGTGTGCTGCTTATACCCAGGTAGGGCAACATCCCCATATGCAGCTCGTGCAGGACATTGTAGGGCACTGGTGCAGACCACATTAAAAATACTCTCTGTGCAGCTCCTGCAAGACACCGCAGGACAGACCAAAAGCAGGTTCAGTATCGCCCTGTGCAGCTCACTGTGTGTGGGGAATCATCCCTATCTCACATCACACCCACTTCCGTGTTTAACCCTACCCAAGGCTCCAATCATTAAAATTGTCTTGAGTGGTGGACAACCTTGACACGATTTTATTTGACTGGTCCCTGCGGTTCCTAAGGAAAAATAACGCTAAGCTGTAATTCAGGAATTGCAGCACACCCAGATGCGCTAGGCATCTCGGTTGGCACCCTCTGATGAAGCGTGCCTCTAATTAGCGTTAGTGGGTGAGGGTTTTTGTTCTGTTCACTGTCCAGATGATTATTATAACTTTCATCTGCTTCTGTCTATTCATTTTTGCAGCCCATATATTCTATACAAGAATCACTTTGGTTCATTAATTATTGAAAAAATTCCCTCTGTGTATTCCTTGCATATTTTTCTGAGCAAAAGAGAGCACGAGTGTGTGAGGGAAAGGTTCTAGGTCTGCCACCACAGTTCCTGAGGGAACAGGGTTGTCATGCTCAGTGGTTGCCAGAACGAACTGTTCGCTCTCTGTCTAGGTTAAGAGGGGCTGTACTGGCACTGTGAACTAACTGGTCTACGGAACGAAACATATCTTGCACGTGTGTACGGAATCAGTCTGGCACCATCCCAAAATGTATGTCTTCCACAAACGTGCTGTTGCTACTGATTAGTGGAAACTACATGACATTGCGCCGCAAATGTTGGTTGGGTTCTTAGTGTGCATGGATCAACTTAGTTCAATCGTGTAAGAGGAAGCTACCCAGACCAACCAGACACATATGTAAAAGAACAGACCAGACTATTCAGAGGTAATAGATCTGACCCCTAGCTCATATTGGACCCACATTCAACCATCAATCACAGGAACAATTGCCCACTCACCAGAGGTTAGACTAATGCATTTTAATGCAGTTGTCCGGACAACTGCAGCAAAATGCTAATATCACACATGATTATCGCCCTACTATTGTCAGAACTGAAACAATTTCAATTCTATTTATTAATTTCAAAATCATTGTTTTTAATCATGGATCTGATACTACTTACAAGCATTGGTGATGCCAAAGGGTCTAGCTCGTGTTAGTCGTATGTTTATTGTGTGATCTTGCTGGACGCAGTAATGCATAATTCACAGAGAGGTACTCAAATACTCACCACTGTTTTTTCTTTATTCATGATAAAGTGTCATTCAAAGTGCCACACATTAGTGTCATACGCCAGGTGAAACTATAGACATGTCACACATAAGCAGTCTGAAAACATGGCAGCTAGGAGTTTTAAGATCTTCTCGAGTTTCTTGTTGCTCAAATCGGTGTAATTTCTAATATTTATCTTTCCCTCGTCTTCATTGCTTGATTTGGCTTGGGAGGAAGTGTCACTCATAGTCGTTGAAATGTCACTCATAATTACTCAGAAATTATGACAATGTCACACATAAGCAATCTGAAACCTTGGCAGGTATGTCTTCCCTCTGCTCTTTGTTGCTAGCACAGCTCCAGGCTTTGCCTTACTAATTAATCTTTACAGCCTCCACTCCACCCAGCTCCTACCTTGGTCCCCATCTCCAAAGTTTGAAATGCTACATGTATCACCCATGTAATGATGTCTAACCCAGGCAAACGTACTCAATGGATTAGAGATAGTGACCTACCAGAGACAACATGTGCTTCAACTGACCCCTTTCTTCCCTGCAATTTCCAAAGCACTCCAGGTCCATTTAATGGTCCTGGGATTGATCACAAAAAAGCAAAACAAAAAAAAATTTGACAAAGCAAAAGGCTTCGAATAGGCAAATTCGCCAATGCTTGTTTCCCTGCCTTAGACAAGCGTACTCATGGCTCCGCTTCGTTTCTTCATTCCAGAAATGTATTCTCTCTACGGCTCCTGGGCGGAAGGAACGCCACAAAGATAACCCGCTGGCAGACTTCCAGGAATGAATTAGCTGGATTGCTGACGATTCTCCAATCCTATATCGCCTTACACATTAGGCGTCTCTCGCTCTCCCAAACGACTCTGAATCTATTTAGGAACTGGATTGGCTGTTATGGGAACCGGAAGTATTTCGTTTACAAGCAATGGTGATGACTTGTGCGCGGAAAAATTGATAACGGAAAACCGACGAAGCGCTGGATTTATCAACAGGCTCTACAGGTAGCGGTCAGTGATCATCAAAGATGACCATTTTCCTCTAATTTTTGTGACCCTCGATTTTTAGTTGTTTCGTTTTCGTTTTTGAGCCCCTCCGGTATCGGTATTTGGGCTGAAGGATAGTTGAACTCGGTATTTGTAAATATGTTGTCCTGCATTTCGCCCACTACAAATGCCGCATTCTTTTCATGTTTATTTTGAGTTTCTACAAATATTCTTCCACTTACTACGGAGCACTGGGTGAAAGCCAGAACATGGCGAGTTAGAGCCCAATCGGTTAGAGGTGATTCCGGTCGTATATTTGTCATACAACTGTCATTCCTCGAGGCATGGGTTTCATTTAGAAGCACATAGAACGTTTTCCTGAAAATATTTTAGTGTTGGTCCTTCCTGAGGCTTGAGCCCAAGCGAATTAGCCAACACATCGATCCTTTGTTGAGGTTATAATGCCTATGGGAGGTAGAGCCTTCTCCTACCTGACAGCTAACCATTGGGATACGCTCCCACAAAACTTCAGGTCCTGCAGGGATCTAATCAATTTAAAAAAACTGCTGAAGACATGGTTCTTTTCAACTCATTTCCTCTTGCCCTTTCTCCTCGTATAGCGCCGAGAGATCCTTTCGGGGATGATTCGTATGCGCTCTATAAATCCATAAATATAAATATAATATATATGTTACAGTGTTTTAGGTTCTTCTTTTTCTCATGATTCCAAACCATATGAGGTTATCTCAGGTCTAAGGTTTTTGTGAAAAACAAGATTTCATGACATTGCCCTCTGACTGACGTGTCTTCTGTTACCTGCCAGTTGATTCGCTTAGATCCATGCATTAGTTACACTTCCATTTAGCTTGAAATCAGCAGGCCGACAAATTCTCTACAGTGTTAAAATGGACAGCTCGCCATCTGGGATGTTTAATCCGATTTTAGTATCTCTTTGGGACAACTACTGCAAGCGCAGATTAAGGCTGCCAAGTTTCGAAGCGCCATTACTCATTTCATTATCCTGCTGCTTGTATCCAAGTGTCTAGCACCGACTGTACTCGCAGACTGTCTGGCTATATAAAAGATCCTCTTCCAAAGCGGTGCCCTACTGTAGTACGGTAACGCTGCACCCTTCAAACCAATCTTTAAGCAAGCTTTGGTAAAGCCAATAGGTCCGGCCTTTGGGACGACCTGTTGGTTTTTTCACTTCCACTTAGCTATTTTCTTAATTAGTATAGCTAAATAGGAAAAACACCTATTGTCTTAATCTGTAGGTGAGTGCATCACAAAATGAAGCATCTTTTGTAATTCGAATCAGCAAGTATAAAGAGCAAACACATATTTTTTTTTTTAGGCGGGTTGGGGAGCAACATAAGGCAAAAGCGGGCAGGGGAAAGCCACATGTGGGCTGGTGGCAACTGAAGCAACATGGGGTTGAAAGCAAGAGAAAAGGTTTTGTGAGGGGGAAAATTAGATTTTAACAGCCTGTTAGGCAAAAAAATGTGGATTTTATTAAGGACACAGAGGCTAATATTATGCAAATATCCTTTATTGCCACAGCTCAGCAGTAACAATTGAATAACGTATAACTTCAATGAACATTCCAATGACAAACAAAGTCCCTCATGCCCAGTCATCTTCCTTCTTTGTTCAACTGCGAAGAAAAAAGTTCAACATGTAGAGATCAGGAATTCCAGTTTTACAACTCGTGGTCCGGAGGGAAGTAAATTCTTATTCTGAGAAAAGAATAGATTTCCGTAATATCTTCCTTAAACAATGTAAAAAAGACACGGTGGGATTGAGTTCAGAAAAAAAGTGGTGGGATAATATTAGCCTCAGTGTCCTTAATAGAATCCAGATTTTTTGCCCAGCAGGCTGTTAAAAATCTAAATTTTATGGCATGACACGGAGGCCATATTATGCAAGTTTAAAGTGCATTGAGAACATTATCAATCATATTTGAGATTGGTCTAAAATATCAATTCTTAAACATAGTATCATTTGACCAGTCTTCTGCCCTAAGTATTTCTTGCAGCCCCCACCCAGAAAATATGCTTTGGAAGCTGAAGCACCTCTAGAGTGTGTGCTCCGAAAATAGAGGTATGCACACCGCTTTCATACATGACTTCCCTAACCCATCTGGCCAAGGTTGGTGATGAAACTCCCTTATGAGGAGATCTATAGGAAATTAGTAATTGACTCTCATTCTGTCTCAAACCTTTTGTTCTTTTCTCATACTTTTTAAAACTTTTAACAGAGTCTTTCATTCCGAGGAAAGAAAGGATAAAAAATAGAAGAAGACATAGTTTTTTTTTCCTAAGGTAAAAACAATCACCCTCTGGTTGAAAGGCGCTGCTTGAAATATCTAGAGCTTTGACATCAGAAGTTCTTCTGAAAGAAACTAGACATAACAAAACGTTAAGTTTAAGTGAGATGCTTTTTAAAGAGGGGGAAGAATTCTCTCCCCATGAGGATAGGGTACGAAGTACAAGTGTAACGTCCCAAAATGCGGCATATTTAGCGGTTGGAGGGTTAAGAACTCTCATACTTCTCATTATCTTTTTGGTTAGCAAATTCTGACCGACAGAATGCCAATAACTAAGGAGTGGCCTGCAGAAATAGCGGATCTATAGACATTAACAGTTCTGGAAGGTAGGCCTGAAGTAAAAAGTTCTGATAGGTAGTTAATGACATGCACTAAATTAACTGAAACTGGATCATAATCTCGTTGAAAACACCAGCGAACCCATTTGTTCCACGCCAGTCGATATGCTTTTCTTGTTCCGCATGCCCATGACTCAGAATGGAGTCTGAAAGCATTTGATGAAAGCCCTGGGATTCGCCATTGTCTCCTGAAATCTTCCATGCCGTCAGAGTTAGAAGACCCTGTTCTACGAGGGGGGTACATTTCCCCTTATGGACCCATGAGTATTTCTCTGAACAAAGGGATTAAGATTGGGAACTCTATGCTAATTTCCAAGATTATTGGAAACCAGGCTTGGGATCTCCAAAGGGGAGTTATCACAACTATGTTTTCTCTCTAGAATCTGGCGTGAAGGAGAAGGTGAGGAAGCATTGCAAAAGGCGTGAAGGCATTTGGAGCTAAATCGTTCCAATCTTGAAGGAAAGCGTCCACTTTTTGAGCCTGAGGGTCTGGTCTCCAACTGAAGAAGTCCTTCAGTTGAGTGTTCAACTGGTCCGCAAATAGATCCGTCCTGAAGGGACCCCATCTGGATTGGATAGTCAAGAAAACTTGTCTATCTAGTCTCCAATTGCTAGAGTCCTTGAAATTCCTGGAAAACCAGTCTGCTACACCATTGTTCAACCCAGGTATGTGTTCCGCTGTAACTGATATTCCTTTGCTCAAACAGTATTCCCAAAAGCCCTTTGCTAGGTCTGATAAGACTTTGGAGTGGGGGCCGCCTAGTTTGTTGACATATCGAACTGCTAATGCGTTGTCCATGCGTAACGTTACACAACATTTCACTGAGGAGTGTGGCTCAATGGTTAGAGCGGCAGACCCTGATGCAGAGTTCTGGCCCAGGACCAGGGTTCAATTCCCGCCTCAGAGGGTCTTGGGCTCAATTTCCTCGGACCTGACAATTCTCGCCTCGGTGCCTATTCTAATCATGGGCCCCACGCTGCAACTCTGGGCAATAGCTTGCTTAACCTCCACACCGGCCCCAACAGTGCTAGGATGCCTGGCTTCATCCTGGGGGTGCCCAGGAGTGGACACTTCACAGGGAAAGCTAGGAAGGGTTCCACAGCGGTATGAGTAATAGCGCCAGGAAACCGCTTGGTGGCAGTGCGCTCTACAAATACCTTGACATTTACATTTTTACATTTTGCTGACTTCTCGGTGAAACAGCGAATTGCAAATGAACCTGCCAGTAATTCTAAGCAGTTGATGTAAAACTTCTTCTCTTGGGGTGTCCAGCGACCCACTGTTGTGGAGTTCCCACTTCTCGCTCCCCATCCTTCCAAACTCGCATCTGATTCTATTGTTATGTTTGGTTCCTCTCCAAAAATCGCTCTGCCATGCCATGCCTCTGCATTCTTCATCCACCAAAGGAGTTTGCTCCTTGACTCTTGATCTAAAGAGATCATTTGGGAGTATGATTGACTTGATCTTAGCGCTCTTGCCTTTAGCCTTTATAGTGCTCGATTAGTGTAGGGGTCCCGGAAAGATAGATTGAATCGTGGAGGATAGAAGACCCAATATCCTTGCCAGGATTCTCAGGGGAAAGGTCTTTTTTACGAGTGTCTTCCTTAGTTCCATCCTCACCTTTCTTACCTTTTCTGCCGGTAATTTCAGTTCTGTTTTTTATCATATCTACCATGAAGCCCAAAAACTTTGTTTGTTGGCTTGGTATTATACAAGATTTTTTTCTTGTTAATGACAAAACCTAGGTGTTCTAGAAGTCGTATTGTGAGTTCCGTGTGAAGAGAAACAGTCTTTTTTGATTGGGCCATTAATAGGATATCGTCTAGGTATATGATTAGTCTCACTCGCCTTTCCCTGAGCCAAGCAGTGACGGGACCCAGAACCTTGGAGAAGCACCAAGAGGCTTATGATAGTCCGAAAGGGAGACTGCAAAATTGGTATAATTTTCCTTCCCATGTGAATTGGAGAAATTATGACGAGGTTCCCAAATCGGGATTGTCAGGTAGGCGTCTTACAAGTCCAATCTCGCCAGCTAGTCTCTCTTTCTTAAAATGTCCCTTAAAAGGTGTATTCCCTCCATTTTGAAGTGATGGTAAATTACCCAGTGGTTTAAGTCTTTTACGTTTGACAGGTCTCTGTTCTTTGTTTTTCTTCTCTACCAGTAAGATGTTGCTGAGGAAGCCTAATTCTGTTCCCTCGATAATTGCCCCTTTCTTTAGTAAATCTTTTACCTCTTGAGATCTGTCTTTGCATGAGACGGTAATCTCTCGAGGGGGCTTGTTAAGATGGGGATATCGATCATGTAACCCTTCACAGAATACAATGATGAGGAGCAACATAAGGCAAAAGAGGGTAGGGGAAAGCCACATGTGGGCTGGTGGCAACTGAAGCAACATGGGGTTTAAAGCAAGAGAAAAGGTTTGGTGAGGGGGAAAACTGGTGAAGTGGTGAGCAATGTAGAGGGCAGGGGCGAAAAGCAAATTGGCGAGAGGGCAACATGGAGCTGGTCGGGGTAGAAGCACACGGTTTTTGGTTGCAAATAAAGGCGAGCTCATTTTTGATGTGTGGTAGGGAGAAGTTCACAGGTGAGAGCAGCAGGGGAAGAGACGCACATTTGGGAGGCTGATGGAAAACTTGAGTGCATAAAAAAGAAAAAAGTAGTAACAGGAAAAAGTGAGTTGTCTAAGGACACAGTAATGCGTCCATGTTCCAGGGGGAAGACAAACACAAGAAAACTAAAGAAATCCCACACGCTAAGGAATAGGAAAGTATATGAGTGACAATGATGCCAACCAGTGTAAATAATGGGTGGGCTTAAAGGCCACTGTAAGCTAACTCTACGTCTCCGATCTTGCGACAGACCACGCATGCAAGACATAAAAACAGGATCTTGGAGCCCACTGTTTGAGGAGTACCTCTCCATCTTTGGCTCTCATTTCATGTAATCGATGACTCAAAAATGAGTTGTATTCTAATTAAAATAAAAGCGCAGGCTAATGAACTTAGTGTTCCAATGTAGCTAAAAAGTGATGGTTGGAATGCCTGAATGAGTCTGAGCTTCTGGTAATTGCTTGGACCAGTATTTAAGTTTATCTGCTATTTGCCAACCATTTCGCCTCCTAAAGGAACACGCTGTATTTAAATCACTGTTGGTCCTTCTCCAGTAGAAATAGTCCATCCCGAATTGCCAAATCACAAAGATGGACTGGAATATGGCCCTGAGTGATATCCAGAAGCTGAGATTATTTCAAGCATTCCTTTTATTGCTTTGGTGTTTTGTCATATTTGAGGTCTGGGTGCCTGTGACATAGAATCAGCAACACTCCTGTTATTCGATAACATCCTCTGTATTTTTGTGAAGGCCATCATTGCCTTCTCAACTTAATGGATTATATGACAGTATTTGACATTATTGATGTCCAGATCTGCTTCGCACTTGTGAAATAAAAATAGTTTAGTCAATCTGTGATTCCAGTCCAGTGCCATCTGGCGTACCTTGGTTCTGTGTAATGGCACCTATTCTGTTCAATATTTACGTTGATTTAGCTGAAGAACATAAAAATCTGGGCATATTGTGTCACCAGAACACTGATGGCACCCAAATTTATCAATGAGCTCTGAATCAAATTCCGTTCTCAGACCTGCACTGCAAGTCTTCTTCAAATTTAGCTGAAACAGCAGACCTATTTGGCTTGAGGTCTTTTAGAATACTAGCATTAATTTGAAATCTGATGTCTGCAAAATGCCAGTGCCACAATGAGCATATTTAAGCCATAGATGAATCTGCAATTCATAAACACCAGAAGCTTAAACACTTACAAGCTGTACTATTTGCGAAAGACTTAAAATTAGCAGTGGATGCTCTTGTAATTTCCTTTCTTGATTACTGTTTGGCCCTTTTCACCTGACTTCCACAAAATATGCGGACCCTGCTTAGAGCAATCCTAGATTCTGAACATATTACCTTAGCCCTTCCTTTACTGAAGTGCCTTCCCAATGACGTGCATGCATTGTGATAACTGCATGCCTCTTCTGCGAAGCCCTGTATTTTGTATTCACAGTCATGCTTGGACTACTTTGTACCTCATGTTTAAAGAAGTGGCATAGAAGGGTCACCTCTTTATCCTGCACACAGACAACGATCCAATAGATGCAGCAGCTGGCTCCTCACACCTCGTAAAGGGAGTACACTAGATTCTGGTCCTCGCTGGACCTCGCTCCCTCCAACACTACTCCTCCTCACAGGCCCAGTGATCTTTGCAAGTGGGCAGGCAATGGTGCTCCAGGGCAGGTGGTCTTGGATTTTCTGAGTGATGTCCCCTCACCCAGCGGGGGTCCTAGCAGGCCTTGCCCCCAGCCCTGGTCACAGGCAGAAGTCTTGTAGAGCTTCTCCTCCTCACACAGGTAATCTGGCTGCATGAGGTCTCAAGCTCCCCTTCTTCTAGTCCATTTACTGACACCACCTGTGATTTAGTCTAAGTCTTTGAAGTTCATGTTGGGGGGTCCGCTTCCTTTTGAAGTTCCCACTACCTCTTTATAGCAGTTTGTCACAGCAGGAGCAACTCGAAAGCTGATACCACCACAACACAGACCATGGGAGTGAATACAATTTCCACCTCAACATCAGCTAAAGTGATATTTGTATCAAAAGATTAGCCTAGGGCCTCAGCCCTATGCTTTTTCAGCCACATCTCCTTCCTAAGATGGGCCCCTTGGTTCTTCTATGTGACCTCTCTGAATCAGATATCAACCTTTGAAGAGTAGGGGAGAAGCCTGCCCCCCCCTCTCTCCAGGGTGTCCTATTCAGCTTACAGGACTGCAGCAATACACACATTGGTCTAGTGGGATTCCTCTTCCTCCTTCCCATGTTTCAACCTGCAGTTCTGGGTCTCCCAAAATGGAACCCAGAGTCCACCAAGTATTGTACGATGTACAGTCACGTATACACTCAGCACATGCATTTAACAACCTACACTGTATATTTCATGTTCTGTACAACTCGCATGGTTTAATAATTTTACTTCTTGTACATGCACTGCACAGCAGCACACCCATCATGTATTGTACCACTACAGGCACACATACGCCCAGCACATACATTTTAACATGCATATACTGAATTTTCCCTGTATTGAACCCTTCCCAGGCACACATACACCCTGTACAAATGCATCATTCATGCTATGTGCAGCACTCCATTCACATCAACCCGATGTAGACCAAGGGGTGAATTAAGCCCACTGCAGCAGAACTGTGAATGAGGGAATCTGTGGGCCTAACTCCAGTGACCCAGTTGAAAGAGGACTTGCTCACTACATCTGATATCACATTCCAGACTCTTGCTTAATCAGTGGAGAAGGGTTGATCTTCATATCCACAGTGAAAGATTTCTTTATCGGAAGAAGAAATTGGTTACCCAAACGTAAGGCCTTTTTGTCTGTACCATTTAAAAGTTGAGGCCAAAAAATTGAAATACCAAAATGAATAGTTACATAAAGAATGTCTTAGCAGACCAATTGCAACCTGAGTAAGTTAAGGATCCCAATTCCAGGATACTCATTGAACTGAGATAATCGTACAGGCACCAGAAGGAGGTGAAGCAAACACAGTGTCAGGCATGAGTGCCTAACAATATTTACACAAAGTGCAGCTTGCAGAATGTAAGGGATGGGGGAAGCAGGAAATGGAAGAAAGCAATTAACTATACTGCTAGATCAAGACAGAATTAAATACTAAATGGAGTCTGTGGTTTGTAGTGAGAACTATTCAACATTGACACATTAGGAAGAGTGGGATCCCGGAGAGTGCATGTCATTAAACGGATCGGTTTAGTAAATATATCTTCAGAGCAAAAAAAAAAAAATCAAATAAGAGGGCCAGTTTCACATAGATTTTTGAGCTTGTAAATTTGAGTGCAAATGGATGGGCATGTTGCCGCTAAGCGTTAATTAAAAGGTGATGTAGCAATCATAAATCTGTTTGTGTCACAAAATATTACTCCTCAACAATGTAATATCAGTAGAGTAAATTCCACAGAAGGAGTGGAAAGTGGGAAATGGATAGCATGTTCAAAATAAACAATTTGAACTCCCACAAACATATCAGTTTAAGGCAATGAACACGTTTTGCCAACCAACTTCCACCCTAAGAAAGGGTGAGAGGTTTACGATTGGCAAGTAGTGGAGTAAAAACATTTTTTCAGGGTAGGAAGAAGAATGGAACTCCTATACTTTTTGTGGTGTGGGAAAGGATTTTTTCCACTGGGAAAATATATTTCCTTTTGTCAAATGAAATTGGGGGATTACTAAATTATTTTCACAAGCACTGTTGGTATTTTCATAAGATTAAGGAGCATTCTCTGAGAATTGTCAATAAACTAAATTTGAATCTAAAATATTTACGCTTTTTGTCATTTTTATTGTGGAAGTACTGCTTGCAGTGTAAGCGGATCTTCAGCTACTATACTGCTTTATAGCACTCGCTCTAACAGTAAAAGCTTTCCTTTAATAAACCATATACATAAAGGAACACCTTGTATGCATGTCTTGCTGTAAGAGCTGAGGGTGTATTTCTCTTGCCTATAAAGTGCTACACAGAGCCTGTGGCTTTGTTCAGTGGGAGGGTGCAGCATACTTGTCCAGTGAGCAAAATGAAAATGACGACTTGTCCCTGACCTCAATCATTATGGCCATGTTGTCGGGCTATAAAGAATTCCACGCCCCTGAATGGCATTCTATTCTTGCTTTTTCTGCAGGATTGCTTTTCTGGTTTATTCCTCCTCCTCTGCTCAAATAACGTCTTTTTGATGTGGGGATACTCTTCTGGCTTGCCTCTGCCCCCAATTTTTAGGTCTGGAAAACGGTTTTACTTTTCTTCTACCTCCCATTAAAAAACGTGTGTGCACACACACACACACGTTACAATGCCGTTATAGTTAAGTGGAAATGACAGTTTTTAAACCTAACGTTTGAAGCTTCGGGAAAAAAAAAACGAGTCACCAGTTAAGTTAACTATAGAAACTATAACTTGCGCCCCTCAATGCACAGCATTGTCATCAATGACATAATTTCAGTTGTCAGCGATGTCATAGAATATGTCATGAGTGTTGTAATATGTGAGCTTATATGCAGTGTACGGCAAGGCATGGAAGCCAGAGACGACCCCCCCCCCCCCCCACCCCACCGGCAGCAATAGTTGCAAATCTTGGGTAAAAAAACATTAATAGGGCATGTTTATCATCATTTTATTAGGTCTCGCTACAGCCAGCTCATGCGCTGCTCTGGCAGGACATTTAGTAGCTGCTTTAAAAGTGCTACCATGCCGGCCACCAGCTTACTATTACGCGCACAGGCGCGCGTGACGTGCACAGCATTTTTTCCCGTCGCGTGTGCACCACTCGCGTCACTACTCGTGGTTTATTAAAATTTCATTTTTGCACGCACACAACTCCCGGCCGGGTTGCGCAGCCAATGCTTGTTTTGGTTTATCACTTGAGCCAGACCGGAAGTGCATGAGCTGCAAAATGTCCTCTTACTCATTCTCCAAGAAGCCCACTTTCTCTGAGAGCACATTTAGGGGCATTCAAGCTAAGCCTTCCTCATAACAAACGGCGCTTGTACTTCAGCCGATTAATATGCAACCACTTGTCAGCACCAACTTATCCGAATGTTAAACACCAGGCATACAAAGGACCCGGGGGTCAGTTTTGTACACACGCAGGAGGAACAAGCTTCCCCTGACTGCAATGTCGCGATGAAGAGGCCACACTTTGAAAGCGCGCCAGACACTATTTCATCCGTTTGTCTTCGCAGCCTCGTCCTAGCCCATGGGTGTGATCTCTTCATGCAGTACGTCTATAAACTGGAAGAGTGCGGTGGTGTAAGCCCGGTGCAGCTGCCATGTGATAAATGGACGAGGTGCCAACATCTCTTGAGGGATTTTTGTAAGAACACTGCAAGTGGCAGGGCACCAAAAAGATGGATGGCTCTTCACGTTAATGACTGCGGACATGTCTTGGAGCAGCAGTGTTTATCAGTAAGTCATTGTAAGTTTCACGGCCCCTCTTACGCTCTAGTTTTCCAATTTTCTGGAAGCCAGCCGGGTCGCTCGCGTCTTTGACGGAGGCTCCTGCCTGGACCAGATGTTGGACCGGCGGCGGTCGGGCAGCATCGCTCATGCAAGTTTTATGGCCGACTCTTAGAGTTGTGTCCTCCTCGGAGAGGCACTGACAGATCGAGGCAGCTTGCTTTATTACCAGTGGGGGAATATAAAAATTAAATCGGCATGCATGTGGACCGGATCTGAGGCGGTGGCAGAGTAATGGACGAATCTGCTGTTGTTGTGCCTAAAAGCCTTTGGACTCACTTTCAGAGCATCCATCTGTCTGAGGAATGATTGGGATTGCTTTCAGAGCCTCGCCATATCTGATTCCTTCTGGTTTCTCCCACTCAACGTCAGCACACGCTTTATGTGCACTCTTCTTTTTCCCTTCCTTGATGGCTGAATGAACTTGGCCCAGCCTGCACTTCCTCTGCAGCATGCACCCCTTTCATCTCTTGTATTTTGTAAGGCGAATTACAGTAGCACTACAGCATGACAAAATGGTGGGTCATTTTTGTAGTTAAACCCTTCCTTGCATATTCCGGTTTGCGTCAGAATCCGCCCAGCATGCCCTATGGTGATGTCATTGGCTGTATCCTCCCACCCCACTAATGCCCCCTGCATACCTCGGTACAATGACTTTACTCGTTAGCGACAGGATTTTTTTACCCACTATAGATAGAAGGTGAATGGAATCCAGATGGGTAATACAATAGACAATGTGCACTCTTTTCTGACCTCTGACCCATAAATTATGCGTCACAACAGCAGGAAATGCTCGAAGATGAAGATGGCCTCGTGCTCTGACTCCTTGCTATTTTACGTGCACACGAGCGATAGCCCCTCAAGGCTAACCAATCTGGCAACTAACTATATCTCGACACAAATGTAGCTCAGTTGTTTAGTCTGCTTTTTCTGTGCTCCACAAGCATTGCTGTAGCGTCCCACCTATTCATGGTGCTAAGTATGACCCATGAACAACCTCAGCGCCCCAAATTGAAAGACTGGAACCTGCACGGACTGTTGCTGTCATAGGTTGTTTTTCTGCACGGAGAGACTGTGACATATATACTTCATTTTTGTTACACTTCATGTTTGTGTAGGCTTTTATATGTTCATTCGCCCTAGGGCTGTAGCTGCTATGACTTTTCGACTGCCAGTCACCTGCCTTCCAACAAAGCATTAGTAACACGTGCAAAGGTCCTTTAAACAAGTAAGAATTGGTTTTCAAAGGCACATCCCATGTGAATAGTTTTATTTAAAGCATGATTGTCACTGTGAGAATTGTTAAACATCATGGCCCAATATGTCCATCTATTTTTCTGACATGGAATTAAAATTAAGCTCCTCAAATTATGCATTTTCTCTAAATTAATGTATAAACCCTGTCCCCCCTCCCATATACCATCATGATCTCCTAGGCTTTGTAGCAGTCAAGAGCCCCCCCCCCCCCCATGCTAAAGCTCTAAATTTAAAATAAATATCCTGCATTATTGTGGTTTGTTGGGAAATAACAACCTACTTAAATAAAGTAGAAAATGGGTGCACCTGCACAGTTAATAGAACAGCTTTGGAATAGCTAATAAGTCTAGCTTTTGGGACCTTATATGTATTTAGTTATGCAGCACAATATCCTTGGTGCAATAACATCAACTGTTGCATGGCTAAAAACGTATAAGGTCCCAGAGGCGAGACCTATTGGCTATGCCAGTGCTTGTTTTTCTTCATAGCGTTGAGCTGAGTGGGTGCTGCAATATGGATGACAGACACGAGTGGGAGTGGCAGGTACACTATTATTGTGTATGTGGGTTTGGCTGGCTGTATCAGGATGGCCAAACTGAGATGGGCACCAAAGCTGTACTCGAGCTGCGTTGCTTGGTTGGAGACAGCGGGCACCGTCTCTCAGTCACTCTGGGAGTGCAAATTCAGGCCGTTCAGGCCACTCCTTAAGCTGCTCTCCTGCCTGAGAGCCGCGTTGGGATTGGCCACAGGACTGTCTGAGAGCCTGTGCCTACAGTGAAGCCAGAAGAGCGGCAATGCAGCGGGCATTTATTATTCTTTTATTGTTTTGTTCATCTCTCTCCCCTTTGACCCGACACCAGCTGCAAATGGTGCGTTATAGTTAATCATAACTGGTAAATTTCAGTGTTTGTTGTGGTGTTTTTTATTTTATTTTTTTGCAAACACTCTGTTGTACCCTGATAAGAAGCTCTTTAGGTTCTTTTGCAGGAAGTAGCATGAATCTGTAACATTATTGTTATTCCCTTTTTTGTGTGTTTATGTTCTGCCTAGTAAAACTGTTCCTATGAAGCTCAGATGTCATGACTTTCTGTGATGTGTACTTCAAGTGTTGTTTGAGAAGCTCCCCCTCAACCCAGTCTGTTAATTCTGTTTACAACTGTTATTCACTTTTACGAGCTAAATCCAAATAGAATGTTGCTATTGAGGTCTAGAGTCAGTGTGTCATAACCCACCAGTACTGCTTCACAAGAAACCCCTTGGCATGACTGGAAGCAGAGGAGTCTCTAACAGTAAGTAAGTAAGTAAATTTATTATGTATAGTTATTTAAAACCGGTACATTCGTGGCCGACCGGGCAGCGAGATGGCCGCTTAGGCAGCGAGCTCCGCTGCCCGCAACATAAATCCTGTTTCAATCCTGCCTGCTCCCGCTCGCACAAACTCGGAGACGACACGATATGACACCGGATGATCTGGGGCATGATTGACGGCAACTCCGGTGTTCTGGCAGAATCGGGAACCCGTCTTGGACTCCTCATTGCCCGGGCCGTGGCGGAGTCGGGCTGCGAGCGGAGGTGCTGGAGGTCGGCGCCGGCTATTGTTACTAACTGAGGACGTGGCTGTGCGGGCCTGGACGCTTGCCAGACGGAACTGCGGGGGACAACACAGAACCTGCGCTGGTGGAGGTGGGGTAAGAGCGCTGTCCCAGCCACGGCTGAAATACATGAAGGATCCCACGTTGCGAGCCGCACGACTTTATCTTGTTTTCAACCCTGCTGGTGTGGATCGGCAGGGTGGAGGGCCGCCATATTGGGAAGGGCACAGCACCACCTTTGACCCCTTGCATGCTGATGACGGAGCGGTTCCGTCATCAGCTACGGGTGAGCTGTGCTGATGACGGAACCGTTCCGTCATGACTCCGCCCGCGCAAGACGGAGTCAGCATGGGCGGGGAATTCCCGCCGCACGCAAGGGGTTAATGTCGGAATTGGGGCAGATCTGTGTACCCTGCTTTCCAGAAGTCAGTGCAGTGGAGGTTGCTGATTTTACACGCGCTTGGAGGGTCAACCACTAAAACAGACTCCCGTGTCACACAGCGCCACTTTTGCCTGCGCCTCACACAGGGTGATCAGAGACTGGGTGATCTGTGCATGTTCATGGTGGCTATGGCGGCTTGCCCCTATTTATTGGAGATGGTGACGGCCCCTGCCTTGTGGATCTAACACGGTTCTTATACCAGCTAGAATTGACCGGGCTTCTGATGTCGTTTTGAGTGAGGAGCTACATCCCGAGAGACGGAGATTGGCCCAGATACACACGATGGAGCCCACGGTTCGAGACCTCTTTGTTGCTCTTGGCTCCCTCCATGCTGCCTGGGTGGGAGGAGCCAGAGTGCTTGGACTAAAACTGGATGCCATTGTTGCCCCTCCGACGGGTGGGAGCCTCGATGGTCCTCGGATGATTAGTGCCGCCCGGGGTTTACTGTTGCACATCTACAGATGGTTAATTGTGGGGCCCCGTCAGATGTGGAAGATGGGTTCCGTATGGCCGATCACATGAGTAGTGCAGGGGGGCCTGGAACTACACTGCAGGCGCAACATTTCTACAGAACAGTGCCTTTGCCCATTCGAGTTGCACCGCCTTTGCACCCGGCTGATGTGGCTTCCTGTCCTTTATTGCCCTGGCGGTGTCGTGATTTGGGAGGATGGCTTGGAACCTTGTTGCTGAACTCAGACGTTTGTTGGTTGTGTTTTGATGGGTCCCTGTTGCAGGAGTCCCACATGGGGTTGGCTTTGCCTTGCTTTCCTGCTGACTCTGATCATTGGAAATTGTACTGTAGGGCGAATGTTCGGTTGACACGCACCAACGGGCGTATTGAAGTGGGGCAGGGTTGAATTTTTCCAGATGATGTGGGACGGATTCCCCGGCCAGCTACTGAGAGGGAGTTGCTTTAATGTTCTGTCTTTATAATGCCACATTCGTTTGTCAATTCGTGGACCTATCTGTACTCGATTTTGTGTTGCTTAGTGCGAGCGGGGCGGGGGAAGGCAGGGGTCTGGTTTTAATGGCTCCCCTCCGTTTTCTCCCCTTCTTTGGGACTCATTTTCGGGGTGACAGGCACGCTGGTAGGGGGGTGGGCCGTAGCCTCTTCAGACGTGCAGGGTGGGGGGTTGGGAGGGATGGGGTTCTTGGTTTGGTATATTCCTTATTTCTATGGCCTTCTTTCTCTGGTTAAAGTCTCTTTTCTCTATATTTCGGGTTTTCGTTTCAAGGGCGACAGGCACGCTGTCAGGGGGGGGGGGTAGGCCGTAGCCTCTGCAGGGGTGCAGGGTGGGGGGTTGGGGGATGGGTTTATTGCTTCTTTCTTCCTTGGTTACTATGGGCCTTTTCTCCTTCTTTTTCCTCTTTTTCTCTCTTGTTTCTTTACTTCTTTCTTTCTTCTGGGTCAATATGCTGGGTCAGTGTGGTGCCTCTTGTTGTCTTCGCTTATTGCGGTACTGTGGGAGGTACTAGGGTCGTTCTACATTCTTGGGGTTGGTGATGACTGGTGCGATATGGATATAGGTACCTTTTATCCGGTTCAATGTTTCAGCATCGGTATTTTGAATACTCGCTGTGCTACCATTCTGATGTACGTATTGCCCACTCGGTGTTTTTGATCAATGATATAGCATCTGATCCTTTATATTTTAAAAATTTTTAAATGAACCTTATTTACTCCTGCATCTCAGAAGTCCGATATGTTTTCAGTGTAATTTGGAATGCTTGCTATTTTATATCGAGGTACTGCTGAGTCGCCATATAACTTGCGTATGTGCTCTAAATTGACGTCGAGGCCGGCCGGATGGTTGTAGGCCCGTAACTGTCTGCTGATATTGCACAATAAAGGTTTAAAAAAAAAATGTACATTCACTACATTTAAAACAATTTCTTAAAATATAATAAAAAATATAGTCTGTGTAATCGTCTTTGTCAAAAGGCATGCGGTGGGAGACCGAGGGTAGTTGTCGGGCAGGGTTCCTTGAGCCAGGGCAGGCTAGACTTTTGTGGCCCAAGGTTCATCCATTAGGTCCCAGAGCCAGGAGTTGCTGCCAGTTGTAGATTTTGCAGGCTTTGCTCTATTGTGGTCAGATATTTGACATATCTACAGTTCAGTTTTGTATTTGCAGGGTTCAAGCATGCAAGCACAGCTTGCCTTCGCGTGCTGGTCCCTATCTGCTTGAGCTGGTCCCTTAATAGCTGTCGACGAACTTGTCGGAACTCTTCACAGAGACAGGTCATATGTAGTATGTCTCCGGTTGCTAGATTGCAGAGCGGACAGACCTCGTGGCCATTGCTCCTGAGCCATGGTGGTTGATGCTCTCTGCTGGGCAGGATCCCTAATCTATATTTCAAAAACTTCAGTTTTGTAATTTTTGGATAGCCCTGGCTGAAGTAAGATTGTGGGATCAGAGATTTGTACGTGTTTAAGGTCATCCACGCATGGTTTCTTTTTGCAAAGGCGGCCTTGTCCTCTATTAAGGAAATAGTTTTTACATTTTTCCAAACCACTTTTTTAAAGGGGTTATGCCCTAATAGCATGTCCCAGAGTGCGGTTGCCTTGACAGCCCCCAAAGCTGCCTGTTATGTTAAGGGGGTGCTTATAAAGCGCACTGTCACCGTGAGTTTCCTGGCGCTGATTGGATGCTGAAAGAAGCAGAGGGGCTTTAGCTAGATTGTGGAAAAAGCCAGGTTTTTAGTGATTTACGGAATTGGATGCCTTCAAGTAGGAGCGTGCCTGAGATTCATCCCTGCTTTGTTTGTCTTGCCACAGCATCGCGTTTAAGGTGTCTTTGAAGGCTGAGCGGAGTTTGTGGCAGCAGATAATGAAAGCTCCTTGTCTTGCAAGGTCTTGTTTTTTTAAGCCAAACTCAAGCCTTATTTGGGCAGGCGAGGTGTAGGATGGAAGTGAGAACAAAGTTCTATATGCTTTTACCTGGATGTTGTCTAGGTTCCTGGAGTCTCTTCCTCGTAGTGCCTCGCTGCCATAGGAAATTGAAGGGAGCAGTTTGGCCTGGATGACTTTTAAATATGGTGTTAGAGTCGGCCCGATAGTTGATTTGCTACATTTTTCAACGTGATCGCAATCGAGGCTCCTCTTGTTTTGGTTTCCTCCATCTGCCGGGCAAATGAGCCTTCGGTGTCAAAGATAAGTCCCAAGTATTTATATTCTCGTGAAGACTCTATTTTTTGGCCACCCACATTCCAGGGCTTCTGATGTTTATTCCTGGTATTGATCGACATCGTACGCGTTTTATTTAAGTTGATGTTTAGGTTGTTTTCCTTTGCGTAACTGTGCATTTCAATTAACAAATTCTGGAGGCCAATATGTGTGTGGCTTAAAAGCACCACGTCATCCGCGTATAATAGATTGCTTAGGGATTTTCCTCCCAGCCTCGGAGAGTGGGAGTTGCATGTGTCAAGTCGGCCTGATAGATCTGCCATAAACAGATTGAACAAGGTCGGGGCCAACACGCACCCTTGTTTTAGCCCTTTGGTCGTACGAACCTTGGAAGACAGATGGGTCCCACTTCCCAACTTCACCTGCACCCAGGTATCATGGTGAAGTAACTTCAGCATATTAAGAAGTGATTGTCTCTAACAGATTTCCAGAGCCCGGTGAGGGAATGTTGCTTTGTGTTCTTAATATGACCATAGCCAAGTTGTGGCAAGACTTGCTTTACAGAGGAGATTGTCTTCTTGTGTGAAGGATGTGCGAAGTGCCCGAGTGAAAAGTTTCCAGGGAGGAAAGTCCTTTGGTTTTTAAGAGGTATGGAACTAAATGGTCACCTGAGATTTTCCTTATATATTCACTATATTTTTTTGGTGAAAAACTTGCCGTTGAGGTGCTGACAACTGGTGCCCATCCAGAGCAGAGTATGAATTGTGTGAAACTGAGGCACTGAGCGGTATAGCATGCCCACTGTGGACATTGCATACATTTACAGTGTTACTGAATTGTCTATCCTCTGAGTGAAACATGGTCTGGGTAAAATTGTCTTCAAAGTTGTGATAAAGGCAGCTGTCTGTCTCCCTCTCTTCCCCAAAGATGGACCAGGAACTATTGTGATGAGCAAATGACAATATTCTGTTCATTGGAGCATTGTCCACAGAATATGCTGCTAGAACTGATAAATAGTAGTCTGTCTTCAACAAATTCTTATAGAGGTGTCTGCGGCTTCTATAGTGGTGGTAGGTTAATCGTGTTGCTTTATCATGAAGTCCGGTGATGTGGCCAAATAGGGAAACCTCTAAGCAGTAAAATAAAAAACCTATCACAGTCTCCTGATCTGTAATATTTACAGCGAAAGTTTCACAGTGCCCGCCTTCTGCAGCGCTTTAGGAGAAGCAGCTATTGTGCTGGCATTCATTCCAGAGGCACCTGGAGCTGCTATAGGGGGAAGAGATTGGAGGAGTTGTCTCAGTGTATTTTATGAATGGATTAAGGCCAGCAATTTTCACATGTTCTCGTGCGAATTTCATGTTGTAGGAGAAACATTTCATAGTCTACCTTGACAATCTCTGTGGCTTTCTTGGGAGTCATTTAATGTGCAATGTAGTTTTTGCGCTCTTGAATTATAAGCCTCTAAATGCAGTTTCCTTCTTTTTCTTCCTGTATTATGTAAGACATGTCGGGACTACTGACCCCCCCCCCCCACTACCCTTCCCCCCCCCCCCCCCCCCCCCCCCCCGGCTGTCGCAGTGGAACTAGTTAGTTTGCCTTTAGTGACGTAGGGCCTGTCCTGCTATGGCTCTGGAAAACGCACCAAGTGCAACCCATTTGAATATTGAGGGCAAGCAGTCACAGGCTTCTCGGGGAGGAAATGTGTGGTGTAGGAGCTCAGAACTCAATAGTCAAATATACAGAATAGCTATCCAGCCCGGTGTTTTTACAAAAGAAAGTTCTTCTTCATCTCACAAAAGTAGTAAAAACAAAAAAAAATTAATACAGGGGAGTGATGCTGATTTGAATTCTCCCTTGGAGTTATCCACCCACGAATTGCCCTCAGGCAATTGCCACCACTCCTCCCTGGGTGACCCTTAATAAGTTTACCCGCACACCCTCAAGCAATTGCAGCAAAAGCATGAATCTACTTCTTGCGTTTTTTCAATGGCCCATAAGTCAAAAGCACCCTCTGTTCATGTTTCAACAGTTCTTAACTCTTGATGTGAATAATCTCTGTTGTGATGAGTAACAAGTTAGTCTTTCATGCTTAAACCGGCGCTGATCTAGTGACCGTGCTGTCCTGCAGATAAAGAATCATGGTGATTGAAGGCTGTCTTGGGGACTACTGATGAGACTAGGCACAGCTGCACTTGGGTGCTCACAGCCCTTAGCTAAGGTCAGTAGTGGCCCTGGTGCTTGTGTGCAGGTGCAGGCCTAGCTGCTGACGCCCATCTTGTCAAGGAAAGGACCTAAACCTAACTGGGATACTCGTATGAAGCCGCAATAGGTACAAGCCCCAACTGGGCGGTCAGTCAATACACGAGTTAAAGCCCCAGTTGGGCCAGTGCAGTCAACACAGCTGTTGCTTCCTTGATTGAGTTGAAGTAGTCACCACAGCAGTTGCAGCCAGGATTGGGTCCGCACACTCACCAAAGCACTTCAAGCCCCAAATGTGCCGACGCAGTTACCAAAGCAGTTGCAGCCATGATAAGGCCTTTATAGTTACTGCTCCCACCAAGGCCCTTCTGAGAGACTGGGTGGGCACTGCAGCAGAGGTCACTCGTGATTTGCTTTCCTCAGTGGACGTTCTCTCCGTGGACATCAGTCCTGGGAACATGCTGATCTGCTACTCATAGACAGTGTTCCTCCTGAAGGGAAAGGCAGACTTATATCCTCATTCAGCCAGCAGGCTTCTAGGCACTAGGTAGACTCTCCGCCCTTCCAACAGAAAGAGTTTAATTCCTACTTGTATATACAACTTCTGGACATGTGATGTGGATCCACTGTTCCAAACATCTGACCTGTTTTGGGATGGTTCTCTTTTACTGTATTTTTGCCAGGGTGCACGCCAGACAGCATTTGTGTAGACCGAGGCTTCTTCCAGCAGGTAGCACTGCAATTGTCGGTAAACTGGAGCACCCGCAACACTGGTACAATGAAATATAAGGTTTCTGCACCTAGCTGTCATCAGCCTCTCTGAAGCATTAATTGGGGATTGACAAAGAGAGGCCCGATTTAGAAATTTCCTCACCTAGCACCACAAAAATTAGAGTCCCAAACTTTACCCCTTCCATAAACCAAATGGCAGGATGAACTAATCAGCAGCCCCTTGCTAACCACAATGTTTGTGGAATTTCCAAAGGTAGCCCTGTCTTCATCCTACTCACTTCAGTCTATGACTCTCTACTCTCCAGCCACTGAAGTGCTGGCAATAGACTTTCACTGTCTGGAGAAGTTGTCCTCGTCCTCCATGACATACAAGAGGCGCTCACAATGGACAGCACTGACTTCAGAGCTAAGATTTACGCTGAGTCCGACTTCTGCACATGTGCTACATGCACTCATACACACAGGAGGATGGTGTAACGTTCTGGGTATTCACACAACAGTGGAATTTTACACGAGAGGCGCAAGTACGCTGCACTCTGTGCCTAGAATAAAATGGTCTAGTCACACTATTGTAAAACCATGGTATACTGCCACCACGAATTCATGAGCTTTGCCAAGATCAGGGACAGTGGCTCTGGGTCCACTATAAGGGTAAACTTTGGTGATATGACTTGTCTTGGACTTTGCATAGCTGACGACAGGCCTAGACCTCTGCGCACACACTTAGGTTAAGGTGATAGGGCTAACATAAGCCAAATACACAGCAATGCAGACTCTCAGGGCACGGTAATGTGCCATATAACATATAGGGGACATTTTTGTACTAAAAATTGAGAAAATAAAAAGGGATTTGCAGCAATGCTGTCCTATCTACTTTAATTCATTTTGATTTTCCCGTGTTTTTATTTTTTATTTTTAAGAAGGTATTACGAGCAGTGCAGGTGGCAAAATGCATGTCTGCAAAAAAGATGCTGGCCAAAGTGTCCCCTCTCTGAGTATGGGCTTATCTACCCCACCTATTCTCGTGTTCCCCTCTCACCCGTATGCTTCTGCCACAAATAGGTCTCATTACATCCCCTACCAATACCACGTATGCCATTACAACAGGGGTATTACTAATCGATGTCAATGACCATGCCATTACATCACAAACTTTTACCACGAGTATGCCTTTACCACGCATGCCATTACAACGCAGAAGCATGCGTTGTAAAGGTATACTCATGGTAAAAGTTTGAAAGGTAAGTTACTCTATGCTGCCCTACCCTAAACCCTAATATAGTAGCCCTGCACAACCCTCCTCGGCCCCCAGTCCTCTCCCTACGTTTACATTACCAAGCACGACACCCCGACTCTACCCTAAACCCTACACTACTACCCTACACTATACAAACACCACAACACTACCGTAAACCCTGAAACACTACAGCAGCACGACCAGACTCTAGTCCGGTCCCTACACTCAAACACTACCCTGCACGACCCCTCAACACTACCCTAAACACTAAAATACTACCCTACACAAACACCACAACACTACCCCAACACTACTCTTAACCTTAAAAATTTAACCCCCACCCCTTGCCCAATCCCCCTTACCTCTCTCTCCCCGTGGTTACTCTCTCCTGGTTCCTGCGCCTTCTGAGCGGCAGTGCACATCGCAGGAAACTGAAGAGCCTCAGTTTCTCACAACGATGTGGCTCGCTATTACATCGCATGCATTGTAAAAGTGCATGCAATGTAATGGTTTGCGTAGTAATGGATACGCGTTGTAACGCATGCGATGTAATAACATGCGGGGAAACAGCCGTGTTGTAATGGATGTTTCCCTTCTGCCACTGCACTTAACGTTGTTCGTTTGTGTTTGTTCTCTCCCTCTTGTTGCTCCTCTCCTACCTATACTCCATGTTGCTTCACCACCTGCCCCCTTCCCAACCTGTTTGCATGGATGGTGGAGGTGTATGCAGGCCTAAAAATTATGCAGCCTTTTTTTGGTTTTGTTTTTTGGCACGGTCGTTGCTTGTTTTTATTTTGTTATTTTTTTGCAAAACGTTTTTGTCTTTAAAAAGCACAAACCGCAATAGTAATCCCTGGTACTGGAGGGAGGTATGTTGACGTGCAGTTGTTCTCCATGGGAAAGGGCATAATGAAGTGGGTGGAATTAAAATGTCAATGATGCCCTGTTTGGGTTCCGGAGTAGCGTACTACTCGCTGAAAAGCGATTCCACACTTAATCGGGGGTAACATGGACTGGGAAAAGGATGTGGTCTAACAGGTAGGGCGGTTGATCTCAAATCTGGGCAACCAGTTTAAAGTGTCTGCAAGGACGCTCAACATCTGTGATTCTGGGCAAATCACTTAATCTCACCTTGCCTAACAAAAATGAATGTGTCCTTGTGTAACGCAACTGGTGCTCGTGTAAAGTGCTCCAATACTTTTGGGTCAAGCTTGCGCCATATAAAATCCTGAAAAAATAAATAAATGCAAACCCTTCCATCTTCTAACCCTCCACTATCCTTTTCAATCCAAATAAGACTAACCTGTCCACTGCTCAAATTAATGTAATATTTCGCTATTTAATTCACCGGTTCTCCAGAGTAGCATGCTACTCGCTAAAAAGCGCTTCAACGCCTCGTCAGGGTTAGTAAGTGCCATATAAATGCAATTTCAATAATCAATCAAAAGATGGACTGTCTGAAATGCCTTGCAAGTATGCTGTTACATATAGTGTTTGTACATTGAAAAGGTTAAGCTAATACAGTGTCCTGCACCACCACACTTTCACACTGAAAAATAGGTTAAAACCTTGCTTGGGATGCAGAAAGAAACTTCTCATTTGACGCACATAAGAGACTGACCTTTAAGCCTCAAAGGGATCCATACTGTGATGCGCATATTTGATGAATTTGCGGAACTCTCGGGTCTGCGTGTGAACAGGCAGAAGACCTATGTGTTCCCACTGCAGCCCAGGCGTCCGCGGGATTTCCCACCTGGCCTAGAATGGTCACCAGTCTCTAGATACCTAGGGATACGGATTTATCATTCACAAACTGACCTTTTTGATGGCAATCTGGGGGGGGGGGGGGTCTGAGATCCTCTGGATGAATGTGGCCTTCTGGCTTATGCCCAAACTTCCGGTCCTGGCTGGGATAGGGCTGTCCAAGATGGTCATACTGCCGCGCCCTTTGTATTATTTTGTCAACCTGCCAGTTGTGGTGCCCAAACAGTGGTTCAAAACTCTCGATGGTATATTGCGAGATTTGGTGTGGGATGTTGGCCGAAATAGTGTTGCTGCAGACCATGTGACTCCCGTTGGCGAGCGGGGGGCTGGGGGTCCCGGATTTCGAGGGTTACTACCTGGCGGCCCAGCTCCAGTGGCTAGCTAGATGGTTGGATGGGAGAGACCTATCTACGTCATCGCTTACCCCAGAGGCTCTGCGCCTCTCCCCCACCCCTGCCCCTTGTGGGAGTACAGATATAGAACCTTCACCTTTATTTCTTCCATGGCGCTTACTGTGTCAATTGAGTTTAAAAAAGCATTGGCGTAGTGAGTATGTCCAATGTACTAAAGAAACAGGTATTCGCAAATGCAGTTTGCAGGCATAAGCACATTAAAGCCAGGCCTATTGGTTTTGTCTGTGTGTTTGAGAATCATCTCTGAATGAGTGTATGTGGAAAACTCGCATACTTTAAGTAAACATTTAAAATTGATGTAAGGGTTTACATTTGTAAGAATGAGTAGAGGTTTACATTCAGTTTTTTTTTAAAATTGGGCAAAACCTTTATTTTCTCCAAATGGAGTACAGAAATCCATATCTGCTTGTAACAAAATATTTTTGTGAGCCTTATTTTTAGTGCTGCATTAAAAAGAACGTTGTATATGAAGCATTATACAGTGGCGGGTCTGCTCACTATTATTTTTTCATTTTTCAGTGCGTTAATTTCAATTGGACATGATGATCCACGGTTTTAAAAGCAGCAAGCAGGATTTCACCTTTGGACCCTGGAAAGTGACTGCAGAGAAGACACACATAATGAAATCCGCTGATGTTGAAAAGCTGGCTGAGGAAATGCACATGCCCTGCCTTCCTGAGATGATGTTTGGGGACAACGTCTTAAGACTTAAACACGAAAACGGCTTTGGAATTGAGTTCAATGCCATTGATGCGCTTAAATGTGTCAACAAGAATCAAGGTATGCTAAAAGTGGCTTGTGCCGAAGAGTGGCAGGAAAGTAGGTCTGAATCAGAGCACTCCAAAGAAATTGTGAAACCCTACGACTGGACATACACCACAGACTACAAGGGAACGTTACTGGGGGATACAGTGACGTTCAGCGTCGTCCCTACAGCAGAGCGCATAGATACTGAAAAATTAAAAGCTAGAGAGCAGATAATATTTTTCGAAGAAGTTCTTCTGTTTGAAGATGAGCTCCACGACCATGGAGTTTCTAGCCTCAGTGTGAAGATTCGTGTAATGCCCTCCAGCCTTTTCTTGCTCCTGAGATTCTTTCTCCGTATCGACGGTGTTCTCATCAGGATGAATGACACACGTTTGTACTATGATACCTCTAAGAACTTCATGCTAAGGGAATATACATCCAAAGAAAGCAAAATAAGCAGCCTGAGTAACGTGCCGCCTCCGTTGTTCACGGAGCCCAATGAGATCGCCCAGTTTTTACCCACATCAGAGACTATTTTTGAAAAACTGGAATTTCCACAGCTTTTAGATTCCAAACCAGATGCTTTGCTGGAAAGCTCGAGCCCTCAACCACAGCAGTGCTGACATTTTGGTCTGTAGGGGTTTGAACACCATGACTCATTCTCATGTAACCTGTGTCACAGACCTTTCATGGTTGATTTCACGGATGTCTATATTAGCCCAATGCAAAGTGATTTTAAAAGCTTCTAGTAGGAAGATTTCTTTAGTCTTTCTGCAGAAACTGTAAATATTTAGTGTGGGCATTAATGGTTCTTAAAGTGGAGCTCTACCTGGTAAACCGTATAAAGCATATGAAATACCCTTTTTTATAAAACAAGTGCAGTAACTTTTCTCCTACCAAAAATTGTAAACCATTTCCATTCAGTCTTGAGAATCTGTCTCCCTTTTACGTAATGTTTTGTAGAAACTAAGATCTGCCTAAACGCACTGAAAAGAGGTATACCTTCTCACTCTGCTTGGAACTAAGATTATTTTCTGTCATTCTGCTTTTTGTGCCTTAACGTTGTGTTTTTAACCAATGTTGTGCTTGAAAATAGATAAACAGACGAATGCTGTCCAAGTTTTTTAAAGCAGTATAGGTTATTCTTTGAGATGGTAAGATGAAAGTTGAGGCATGCTACTAAGATGTCCCCTATTATTGTTAGTCAAACGTTACACGTCAATAATCCGCACCCCTGAAATGGTCGTTGACAAGAAGACTGTATTCCAAAAGAAGCACAGTGCTGAGTTTTTGATGCATGATATTCTGTGTTGCACAGTATTTGAAACACCTTAGGATACATTCCTTTATTGTAATATATGGATGTATTCATTATGACACAGTGCCAATCTCGACAAATCCAATGGAATTAATACCAGACTAGTGTTTTTGCTTTCTTTCTAACAATCCAACAGTAGCTTGTTGAAGCCAGTTATTTTCTTTCTAATGTGTTGTACTTAAGATTCTGAAAATTATGTAGTGTCCATTTGCAGCTCTGCGGCCACCATTGCTTTCAGCAGAAGAAATATAACCTATTCACATGATGGCCTGCCTATACCTTATACCCCTACAGAGGGGTATTTCCATAACATTTGGTGACGGGCTGTCTGGGTTGCCACCAATTATATTGACTTCTTATTTGCTCAAACTTAAATGTGTCAACACTTTGAATGAGGGCATAAGCCTCCCTGCCCAGCCATCATTTAGTGCAGTGATTAAGTGCTTATTTACAACTTAACAAAATGTTAATGGTTTCACGTTGTCCGGGTCCTGGCTCTTTAACAAGTCTCAGTTTAAGCATGAAAAAGACTGTCATTTCATTTGCCTTTACTGTGTGCAAGCTTGCATCCTATAACGATTACTTTTTCGTAGACGGCCACAAAATATTTTGACTTTGTTGTAGCAAATATGGTCAGATA
This sequence comes from Lissotriton vulgaris, assembly GCF_964263255.1. Classification (NCBI taxonomy): domain Eukaryota; kingdom Metazoa; phylum Chordata; class Amphibia; order Caudata; family Salamandridae; genus Lissotriton; species Lissotriton vulgaris. The sequence continues at coordinate 299,251 of NW_028244737.1, read as the reverse complement.
CGCAGAAATAACATCCCAGTACATTAGAATCTACACGTCATGCTGCTGAGGTAACCTTCAAAGTTGTTTTTAAGGATTATCATGGTTTGAGGAGAGGCCGATCAGTATATATATTTTACTGTAGGCCTTGCGCTTCACAGCCGATTCTGTTGTGATCTGGAGATGCAAGAAAGTGAGGATGTTCATGAAATAAAAAGTTAATGAAAGCTTATGTTTCATGGCCTTATTTTAATTGATAGTACGTTTTATTTTATTAGTGGTGTTGTGAAGCGTGGATGGCCTCGGACAACCTGCCCTTTTTGTTTAATAATACTCCAGGATTGAGGCTGCAGGAGGCTTAAATGCTTCATTTGAATTCAAGTGTCATATGGCTTACACTTTCTCACGTAAAACTGTGGTTTTGTTGGACAGCTTAAATGTTGGACTGGTGCGAGACTGATTATGAGCACCCCTCTGGATATGTTGGCTTATAGTCCTGCTAGCTCACAGTACACCATCCGTACCCCTATCCTTGTAGGGTAGCAAATGGATGTGCTGCCTCAGAACATGACAACCCTGACTCTCCAAGGAACTTGTGATAACCGATCTAGAACTCTTTCACTCCTTTACTTATGCATACCCAAAGAGATACACAAGAAATACAGAGAACGCAGTTCAATTTTTATTGAAGCATTGTGATTCTTGAGTAAAATACTTACCCTGCAATGATTAATAGAAGAAAACAGAATAATGTGATTAACATTACGAGACTGGTGAAGAAGATGAACACTGTAACCATTTTGTTGACTACTGAAAACTATTCTTGCATACAAGTACTGTAATATAGTGTACTCCTACCTAGCGTATTCTACCCTATCATGTCTAAGGTGAGTGGGACTGCCAAATCCCTATCGGAGATCTAACTCCCTTTTACTGTGGGTAAGTGTCAGCAAGCTGCCTGTCTTGGTGTAGAGTTGGACAGCATCCCTCATATGAGGCGAGGAATTAAACATTTTCTAGCAATCATGACTGAAAGTTTCAATTCTATTAAGGACGCAGAGGTGAGGATTATGCTTTACTTTCTTTATTCCTTTTTCCAGCAGACTTCAACATTAATCAAGAAAACTAACATTCCCATAAAGCATGTAGTAACGGTCATCTACAATCCACCAATAGACAGTCCTCGTGGTCCCCAAGGGCATGTGCTTCCTCCGTGACTTCCTCTTTCTTGTCTGCGACCATTTTATCCTAGAGTCCTGCTAGTCTGTCTTGTTACCCTCCACAGCTGGAAGAAGTGGAAAAAACTACTAATTACTCCTACTTCAAGGGAAACCTCAAGGAAATCACCACCAGACATGATAAAATCGTATCACAGCACAGCATGAACATTAATAGAAACATACATTATACATCCCCCCCTCCCCCACTCTAGGGATGACAAACTAGAGAACTAAATAGTAGTCCAAAGCACATACTTATACCATATGACCTTGTAGCACCTTTGGGTTCATATTCCATCTGCTCCAGGTTGGGATCAGTTCTCTCGTAGCCTAGGGTTGGAATAATTCTCGCTTATGTGTCCTTAATAGAATTGAAACTTTCCATCATGATTACTAGAATTTTTTTTTTAATTCTATGTCAGGACCGGAGGCGAGGGTTATGCTCTTTCAAAGCTTATCCACCACCAATGAAAACCTGTCCACAACTGGCTTAAAGTAGAATCTCTTGAACATAGAGTCTGAAGTCTGATGACCGGTCTGCAGTGTTTATAATATCCTCTAACGTGGCCCCCAGGGAGAAAGCCTTTTCTAGCCATAGCTCCCATCACTGAATGGGCTCCAAACTGCCAGACATTTATACCCGCTTCTTGCATCACCCATCTGATCCAACGGGCTATGGTTGGTGTAACCGCCTTGAAAGGCTTCCTTCGAGAGATCAACAACTGGTGTTCCCCTGGTGGACGTGTTTCCTCCGTCATACTCTCATATTCCTTGAGGCAGCGATCCACACACAACTTAGGGTAACTACCAAATGCCGGATAGGACATTATCCTGGAGTCAGACTTTGTTCTACGAACAATATGGAAGATAACCCCCTGAGGTGTGAAAACCCTTCACAAAATGTCTAGGGCTCTAACATTGGGCACTCTTTGACATGACACAATGCACAAGAGCATAGCCAGTTTAGCGGACAGCAAATATTTGTTGGGCTGCCAAGATTAGAAAATACATAAGACATAATGACGAGTACCTGGGCTCCGGAGGAAGAGTGAGGCGAATTCCTCTCATTAACTTACAAATCAGCTGATGCTCCCCAACTGGGGCCCCTTGAACTGGAATCGTGGTAGTTGGTGGTCCAGACGGCACGCAAAGAGATCTATTGAGAACGGGGCCCCCCAAGTTGTGGAGTCTCTGAAAGAATGGTAGGTGAAGCTGCCACAGGCTGATGTCCGAACCGCTCCTGGAGCACCAGTCTGCTATCACGTTGGAAACTCCTGGGAGATACTCCACAATCACCGAGTTGTTGTGGGAGAGACAGAACGTCCAGAGGTCCTTGGCCAGGTCCACCAGGGCCTTGGACTTCGTTCCCCCGAGATAATTGATATAACGGACCGCCGAGTCATTGCCCATCTTCAAGAGGACGTTGCAAGATACCTTGTCCTTCGTCCAGCTGTGAATGGTGAAGGAGCCGGCCATCCGCTCTAAGCAAAGGCTGTGGAGTTGGCTTTCCTCAGCGTACCCCTTTCCTCTTGTAAAGGAGTCGCCACATCGAGCTCCCCAACCCGATTTGCTAGCGTCAGATTCTAGCACAGTCTCTGGATAGCATCCAAAGATGGCTCTGGCATTCCAGGCCTCTATGATCCAGCCACCGCCTCATCTTCATGCACACTTCCTCTGAAATGGGCACCTGGTAGGAATACTGCAACCCTCTGCGTAGATGTGAGGCTTTCAGCCGCTGCAAGGCTCTGTAATGGACTGGCCCAGGGAATATCGCCTGAATTGACGAGGCTAGCAGGCCTACCAGCCGAGCTCTCTGCCTCAACGAGGTGGAGGATGTGCGCTAACATTCGCCTGTGTTCTCTGCGAATCTTGGTCATTTTCCTCACCGGGAGGCTTAAGGTGCGGGCCATCGAGTCTGACCAACCCCAGGAAGGTCACCTACCTGGCGGGTATCAGAAGTGTCTTCTTGGCATTGATTATGAACCCCAGGTTCTGGAGAAGATCTACTGTCTCCTGCAACGGCTGTGAGAGGCAGTGTGGGCATTGCTCGAAGAAAATGTCATCCAGGTAAATGATGAGGCTGGAAGCTTTCGCCCTGAGTGTCTCCACCATCGGCTTGAGAACTTTGGTGAAGCACCATGGGGCCGAGGAAAGACCGAAAGAAAGGGTCATGAACACGAACACCTGATCCTTCCACTGAAACTGCAAAAAACGACTGTGTGGGGGGAAAATAGTGACCGCCAAATACGCGTTCTTAAAGTCCAAGCGTGCCATCCAATCGCTAGGTTGGAGGGAGTCCCTCAGAAGATGAATGCCCTCCATTTTGATGTGGCTGTAGACCAACCTTTGATAGACGGAAGTCAAAGACCAGTGATAAATCTAAGAGTTCTGTTTTGTCCCCAAGAAAAATATTGCTGAGGAACCCTCTGGGATGAAGACGTGTAGTACAATTGCTCCTTTTTGCAGCAGATCTGCCACTTCCTGATCTATAAGGGTGACCTGATCTTCTGGAAAAACCAGCGGACTGGGACGAGAGACCTGTACGTGAGAGCCATATAACTCCATCTGAAACCCCTGTATGGTCTGTAACATCCATGCTTTGTAGGTGATAGATCTCAAGTGGCTTTGGAAAACCGCTAACCTGCCGCCCATCTTTAAAGGAGGAAAGACTCACCTCGTGTGGCCGGGGGTTGGCCTCTGGCCTCTGGATTGGAAGAACTGTTGTCAGCCTGGATACTGGTTTTGTTGCCTCGTTGAGAGCCTAGGGTATAGAAGCACGGACCGAGCGCCCTTTACCACAGCCGGCCCTGACAAAAATTCTAGGATGAAATACTTTTTTAATAGAGGCTTGCGCCTTATCCAAGGTTGTAGAAGTGGCAACAAACTTGATTATTTCTTTAATGAACAGGTCCTGAAGGAGGCCGCCCTGTGGCACTGATAAAATGTAAAATCTGATTCTCTTGTTTTTTGATTAAGCTATGCCTCATCCATTTTTCACCCCTGCCCCACTTCCAGCCCGGCTCTATCCTTGACACCGCATTAGTATAAACATGAGTAAAAGAATCTAGACAGGAGCATTGTAACCTGTGTATACATGCAGAGTCAGTGCAAAAGAACAGCTGGCTTCTGCTCTGGGTTTTTCATACAATGGTAAAGCCTCAAGCAAAGTTTACTCAGGTAGCATATCTTGTGCAGCCTTAGGACGCGACAATTGCACAAGACACCAAGGCTGTTGATTCTTACCGTTACCTCATTTGTGTGTACTTCCCAAAGCTCTATTTGCCTCTAGGCGTCCCTTGTTTGTGATCTTTTGCTATAAAAACTCATGTGACCACCGTTCAGTGTGCTTCCTCCTAGAGTATCTCGATGGTGCTGGTCGGGCGAGCTCCCATTCATGAATGCTAATAAATGACCCTTGGTTTGTACTTCACTTCAGTGTTGATTCCTCCTTACTTGTTAAGAACCCGTAGATGAAGGGTGACCCCTGCATCAGTGGGTTTTAAATAATCCGCTTCCACAAATTGACGCCCAACTGGGTCCCCATCAAAGGCTTGCAGTCGGACGGGGGAAGAAAATTGTGTTGGTAAGATTAACTTCACTGAGGAGCGCACCACCTGAAAAGACTAGTTCTCGTGTCCAAAGTGATTTTTCAGCTCTGACTGTGATATTTCTGGCGGCTGCTAACCTTGACTTGGGGCCCTCGGACCATCATTATTTTTGATCAGGGAAGATCGACAGGTGGGAGTTGAAGACTACGAATATGGCAGATTTGTATTGAACCAGTTCTTTTGGTTATTTGGAATTTGTCTGGAACTTGTTTGGAATTTTGTTTGGAATTTGTTTTTATTCTTCTTTGGAACTTGCTATTTGATACTAATATTTAGGTCTCGCCTCTCAATGCGCATGCGCATTGAGCAGAGCGAGACTATAGGGGCTTAAATAAGCTTTACCTAGACTGGCGATTTAATGCTGTGCTCGTGCGCTTTTAGGTCAATGTGCAAGCGCATTGACCTAAAATGCGCGTGCACATCATCAAATCGCCATCTGTTCCCCAGCAGCACTCCTCCCACACCTTTGAAGTGAAGCTTAGCTTCACTTCAAAGGCCCCTGCTGCTTCACACCCTCATCGCGCTCTCCCTGCTCCGCCCCTCCCCTGCCTGCTGTGTCCCATTTCTCCTCTCCTTCTTTGCCTTCCCTCCGTCTTGTTTTCCTAGCACCCTCCCACCCCCACCCCCCACCCCCCCTGTCCCCTACCAGCCTCCACTGAATGTTCCGATTTTTCGGTGAAACTGGGCTCGTGAGAAGTTATGCTTTTCTCCTTCCAGTCCTGATGTGCATTGAGTGCGGCTCCGGCAGCTTCCAGTTCTGCAGCACTTCGTCTATTGCTTTTGGAAAGCTGCATTTCTGTAATTTTGGCTCTCCCCGCTCCGCCCCCTCCCCTGCCCGCCGTGTCGCATTTCTCCTCCCCCTCCCCTTCTCTTCCTTCCCTCCGTCTTGTTTTCCTAGCACCCGCCCACCCCCCACCCCCACCCCCCCTGTCCCCTACCAGCCTCCACTGAATGCTCCGATTTTTTTTTTTATACCAGTCTCCGTTTTCATAACATACGTGGTGGCGGGGAAGAGGGAATGGCAAGCTGGCTTATATTTGTACATATTCTAAAATTTCCAAGTAACGGAAAATGTGTAGTATTGAAGCCCAACTTCCCTCAGTTTTGCTCCTTTTTTGTATGTAAACGACTGAGAATTAAGCACAGATGTTGTGATTTTTTTTTTCAAATATATACGCATCGAGTCCTAAATACATTTTACACACCGAGCACGTGTCCTTTCACTACTGTTTCCCCCCTTAGCGTGCTTCTGATTTCAAGAGGCAGTTTTCATTCTAGCAGTTGCATCATGTCATGTGATGCTGTGTGCAACGTAATGTGCGGTTTTCGCACCTAAAAATAAGACGAGGTCGAAGGTGACTCTCTGAAAGGGACGGGTGAGTTTTGCTTGGTCATTTTCGTTAACAAATCAGCCTTTTAACATCAAATGGCCAGGGCATTTTTCTTCATTTCCTGCTATTGTCTGGATTGTTTCTAGGTTTCAGTAACTGTACTTGTCAAAGGTACAGGTAGTATTTTTTTCTTACTAAAGTTTTGGAAAATACATACATGAGGCAAAAGCTAGCGCTTATGAGTTATACGTAAGAGCATTTTCTTGGCTAGTAAACAAGCCTAACACTATGGCTCGAGCGATATAAGTGCAGACTGGCCAAATGTGTGGCAAGGTCTCGAGTGACATTTCTGATTTTATGTTGCATTATAGTTTTGAAAACGGCCATGATGTTAATGGTAAAATAAACCAGGGCACGTGTAGCCAGCCTGCTCTTATGAAGAGTGCTGTCACGTTGATAACCTTGGCAGATTGCTGGCAAATTACATTTGTCCGAAGCCAGCCATAGTATGGTGTGTGCTTCCCCCAGGTACTATGTACAAGGCTTTTCAGTGGGATTGACACCGTAATGTGAAGACATGTTTGTGTAATAAGCCTGTCGATCATCTGCGTCAGTTGTTGATGGCAACTTCTGCTGTGCTTAACTAAATCATGTGGTTTGTATATCAGCCTTAATTAGCTTTATGTGAAACGGCTAGAATGAAACTGGAGTTCTTTTACTTCTGCTTGTCACACCACTTAATGTAGTAGTACTCTGTGCTGCAGGTAAACCGCAAATGTGGCCTAACGACCAGAGCTGCCATCTAAGTCACGTAAATACAAAACATGTTGCATTACAAATGCTATAGGTGTCACATTCGCGAAAGTTATAACTATTGGCATTGTAAATGACAAAGCTATCAATTTAGCTATTTTAAAAACCAACACATAAATAAAATATTTTTCATTTACAAGACCAATAGCTACAACTTTTCTAATGCGAGACCTATTGCATTTCCAATGCTTGTTTTTTCTTGCATGTAATGTGGGGAATATTTTTTTCATTTCTCTCTGTTTATAAGTTTGTATATCTTATATAACATGCCTGTATTTAGCACACTTTGGAAGTTTTGTTGTTGCTGCTGCTGCGATAAGCAGAGCATTTAGGAAGCAAGTCAGCTGGCGCTACCAGAAGGTATGCCAAATTTTGAGATGTATATTAAAATATGGTATTTGTCCCACGGACACCCCACTGCAAAAACCCTGGGACAAGCTCTTGAGACTCCCCCGGCGACTGAATCCGTTCACCATTTTCACATGGTGTTCCTGGAAGCAGCTGTCTTCATTACAAGCAGTACGCTGACATGGGGCCTGAAGAAAGCACACCGGAACTAGACACCACCGTCCTTCACAGTTGCAGGGAGTGTTGCAGAGTTACTTGTATGGACCATGGAACAGCCTATTGGCATGCGCAGTCTCTGGGGTAAACTTTCAGACGAAGCGGAATACAGCTAGTTGCCTCAGATCTCATCTCCTCCATCGGAGAGCAGAAGCTCCGGATGAATAAGCGGGGTGCTCCCAAAATCGCACTTAATTTTGCAACACACTTGGTGTGCTGAAGGGACAGACGCCTGACCCCAACATGGCGCTAGAAACCATGCAGACCGGGTGTCCTAACACTACACCCGGTTGTCCACAACTCCAAACCCAGCTCGTTATCTTCTCACTTGGCTAAGACTACGCTGTGGAATTCATAGGTAATTGGGAATTTGCAGCAATCCCTTGTGTGCCTTGAGAAGCGACTAGTAGTGGCCCATGAATTGGGAGAGGCGTCCGTCAAAGCCCAGGTTTACGGAGAGCTGGAAAAACCTACACAGCTTGTTGGGGAACTTTGAACTAGCCTTTTCTTGTCTTGAGCGTCAGCTGAACATTGCCAGGGAAATGAAGGACCAGCTCCTTGAGAGCGAAGCCCCGTGTGGCCTGGGAGGAGTGTATCAGCAGATGGAAGAGTATGACACTGCACTTCCAGTACCATCAGCTTTACCCTCCGATAGCTGAGGAAACCAACAACCTTACATGTCAGGGCAGAGCCTAGGGAAACCTTGGACTAACCTATGAGTCTCTGGGCACCTATGAAAGAGCTGTGGTGTATCAGGAGCAGCATCGCAGCTCAAACCAATGAGTTAGTAGCCAAAACAGTAGCCTGGGGAGAACGCACCATGCCTTGCAGAATCTACTCGCAAGCTGTCCTGTACCTACAGGAAGAAAGCACCTTAGATACACGAAGAATGAAGGGCGGCCGGTGGCTGACCGGACGGCGCTCACTTTATGCCACCCAAAAGAGCCACAAATAATAATTCTTCGCTGCTACCGTCACTAGGTAGAGAATGTGCCTGGGACAGGGGCGCCTGTTGGGACCCTGGGGCAGAGTAAACAGAGCAAAGAGGCAGCGATGGAGCAGAGGTGAACGAGGGGTGGAAGTGACCACCACCTAATCAACGCACAATGACAATATCTGATTATACTCCTGATCTCCATCCTGACCGCGGAGTACAAGCACTATGTCCAATGCCCAGTGGAGCTGCTCTGTTCAGCTATTGAGGAGATCAACCTTGGTTCATCCTTGACCGTCCACTCCAGCCGGACTTTCGGCACAGTTTTTCTCCCTGTCTCCCTGTTTTGCCCCCTCATCATCATATTTTGGTGTAACACCTGGGGCAGGGAAGGGCAGGAGACGTGTCTTAGTTTTGCAAGGGTTTATTTGTTGTAAGAGAATGTCAGTACAGGTCTTTCTAGGTATGCCTCTTCTCGGAGATCGACTTCTCTCCTGTCGGATCTTTCGGAGTATTCCCTCCTCCCTTCGTCGGATGGGGCTCCTCCTCCTTCGGCTAGGCTCCTTCGGCTCCGTAATGGGCCAGGCTCCACCGGTGCAGGGGGAAAAAGAAAAGTGGCAAGTATCAGTTCACGATACCTTGGATTACCCGTAACCAGGGAAGGGAGAGTGAGGGAAACCATAAGTGCAGTTCTGGTCAGGTCGTGAAGGGGGTTAGTGCGAGGCTCCCAGGGGACGAAAGGGGATAGACTAAGTAAGGCTTTTGCCTTTCTTTTTCACCCAGCCCACGATACGTGTACGCACCTCGGATAGCCACACCCCTCCTGGTGTGCGACTGGGCGATGCGTAGTGTTGGCCTCCTGGCTTTCTCCGTTCCAATTTACTCCCGTCCTCTTCTCCTGTCGGCTCCTCCGTCCCAGATGGTACTCTGGATGCACACGTCTCAATCTGATCACGTATCTCCGGCTTCTCCTTCGTTGCTCCACGTCTCTCCTCCGCTCCATGTCTCTCCTCCGCTCCACGCCTCTCCGCTGCTCCCCGCCTCTCCGCTCTGCCTCTCACTGTCCGCTCCTCCGGTGTAATAACAAACCTGTGGGTTCTCGCTGCTGACACTTATCGGAGTACGTGACTCCTCCTCCTCCATTCGACATCCCATCCAGTTAAAGGGCCCGCACTTGCCTTCCTCGTCGCAGCTGTATTTCTCCTCTCCTATCCACCCCAGGAGTTGCGGTGGCTGTGGAGATAAGAGGGGGGGGGGTCACAAGTTATCAGTTCGCGCCTGGCATCGGGGCGATGCGGCCGGTCCCGGTTACATTCGGTAACTTTGCTGTTTCCTTGTCGCCTATATATCGGTTCCCATTCAGCACTCTTTTGTTCTTTGTCTACTTCCTTTACTCCTATCCCCTCTCACCTGAATTTTTCCTCTTGCCCTGTACACCGCCTAGCCCCCTGTCTTTCTGTGCCCTTTGACTAAGCACTCCTTCTCCCTTTGTTAGGGAAAGATCCAATATATATACGCTGGAGTCTCAGCGTACCATGCTGAGAGGGTCCACAGCGCCAAGGGAGCCAATCACAATTGAGGTATGGTAGGGCACCCCTTGCCAAAGCACTCCCTCTCCCCTTTTTGGGGAAGGATCCAGTATATAGGACTTGGAGTCTGAGACCCCTCTGAGAGAGTCCACTGCGCTTAGGGAGCCTCTTGCAACAGAACTGGGGAAATGATGCCACTTTCCCTGGGATCTTAACTAACTGGACTTTGGACGCAGCTTTGACTCTTCTACCGGTGTGTGTCCCCGCCACCCTACCCCCTCCTCTTTCCATGCTGTGTCTCTCACACTCCACTTCTCTTTCCCTCCTCCATTCTATCGATTTCCCCTGCTCTTACCCACCCCCTTCCTGGAATCCTTCCCCTTGCCTGCTTTTTCCCTTGCGTATATGTTCCTTTTTTGTTTGTCTCGACCTTACTTGTAACTATGTTGCCAGGCTCTAATAACTGTGTAACCTTTGTAATGATGTAACCTGCAATTATGGTCTGATACTCATGTAAAGCGCTCTGATACCTCCAGGTCTAGCCAGCGCTATATAAAACCTTTTAAATAAAAAATAAAATGCAACAAAAGTGAAAGGAGGAGAAGCCCTGCAACAGGGTCAACCCTTCAGTGACCGCAGGCGCCTGACCCCAGTGCAAGTGCAGCACAGACAGTCCCCCCTGCCCCCCCCCCCACCTCCGCCATCTCTGGTGCCTCCCAGTAATAGCGCGCCCCCTCGCACTCACTCGCGGTGGTGCCGGTGGTTGGGTGGGGAGACAGGTGCCTTGATGCTTGATCCTTAGAATTCGTGTCTTTATGATGAATTGAGAGGCACCGGGCAGGCGTGTGGTTGTTAGTGTGTTTACCTCGGTGGTCCAGTGACTAGAAGAAATAAGTTGTCTGAAACCAGGACACCTGTTCCCTTTCCAGCATGCCTACTTGTAAGAACAATTGCAAAAACAACAAGTGATGGACTGAATGTGGATCAATGTCACACACTCCCCCAGTCAAAAGATCTGGGCCCAAATCCATCGTTTTTTTGCACTCCACACCACCCTGGGTTAGACAATGGCGATATGCAAATCAGCTCTGACCCTGTTTCCCCATGGGAACAGTCCAGTCCGAACTACAAAAGCCATGTCCTTCCCAGAACGGAATCAAGCATCCGAGGACCGGACCGGTTTCGAGGTAACACCTCTCATCAGCCCGGCTAGCTTGACTCCAAGTGGTGTGGAGTGCCTGGGACCCACGTCTGGGCATCCCCAGCGCACTTAGGGCGGCAATTGCAAAAACAACAAGTGATGGACTGAATGTGGATCAATGTCACACACTCCCCCAGTCAAAAGATCTGGGCCCAAATCCATCGTTTTTTTGCACTCCACACCACCCTGGGTTAGACAATGGCGATATGCAAATCAGCTCTGACCCTGTTTCCCCATGGGAACAGTCCAGTCCGAACTACAAAAGCCATGTCCTTCCCAGAACGGAATCAAGCATCCGAGGACCGGACCGGTTTCGAGGTAACACCTCTCATCAGCCCGGCTAGCTTGACTCCAAGTGGTGTGGAGTGCCTGGGACCCACGTCTGGGCATCCCCAGCGCACTTAGGGCGGCAATTGCAAAAACAACAAGTGATGGACTGAATGTGGATCAATGTCACACACTCCCCCAGTCAAAAGATCTGGGCCCAAATCCATCGTTTTTTTGCACTCCACACCACCCTGGGTTAGACAATGGCGATATGCAAATCAGCTCTGACCCTGTTTCCCCATGGGAACAGTCCAGTCCGAACTACAAAAGCCATGTCCTTCCCAGAACGGAATCAAGCATCCGAGGACCGGACCGGTTTCGAGGTAACACCTCTCATCAGCCCGGCTAGCTTGACTCCAAGTGGTGTGGAGTGCCTGGGACCCACGTCTGGGCATCCCCAGCGCACTTAGGGCGGCAATTGCAAAAACAACAAGTGATGGACTGAATGTGGATCAATGTCACACACTCCCCCAGTCAAAAGATCTGGGCCCAAATCCATCGTTTTTTGCACTCCACACCACCCTGGGTTAGACAATGGCGATATGCAAATCAGCTCTGACCCTGTTTCCCCATGGGAACAGTCCAGTCCGAACTACAAAAGCCATGTCCTTCCCAGAACGGAATCAAGCATCCGAGGACCGGACCGGTTTCGAGGTAACACCTCTCATCAGCCCGGCTAGCTTGACTCCAAGTGGTGTGGAGTGCCTGGGACCCACGTCTGGGCATCCCCAGCGCGCTTAGGGCGGCAATTGCAAAAACAACAAGTGATGGACTGAATGTGGATCAATGTCACACACTCCCCCAGTCAAAAGATCTGGGCCCAAATCCATCGTTTTTTTGCACTCCACACCACCCTGGGTTAGACAATGGCGATATGCAAATCAGCTCTGACCCTGTTTCCCCATGGGAACAGTCCAGTCCGAACTACAAAAGCCATGTCCTTCCCAGAACGGAATCAAGCATCCGAGGACCGGACCGGTTTCGAGGTAACACCTCTCATCAGCCCGGCTAGCTTGACTCTGCGCTGGGGATGCCCAGACGTGGGTCCCAGGCACTCCACACCACTGGAGTCAAGCTAGCCGGGCTGATGAGAGGTGTTACCTCGAAACCGGTCCGGTCCTCGGATGCTTGATTCCGTTCTGGGAAGGACATGGCTTTTGCAGTTCGGACTGGACTGTTCCCATGGGGCACAGGGTCAGAGCTGATTTGCATATCGCCATTGTCTAACCCAGGGTGGTGTGGAGTGCAAAAAAACGATGGATTTGGGCCCAGATCTTTGGACTGGGATGAATGTGTGACATTGATCCACATTCGGTCCATCACCTGTTTTGTTTGCAATTGCCGCCATAAGTGCGCTGGGGATGCCCAGACGTGGGTCCCAGGCACTCCACACCACTGGAGTCAAGCTAGCCGGGCTGATGAGAGGTGTTACCTCGAAACCGGTCCGGTCCTCGGATGCTTGATTCCGTTCTGGGAAGGACATGGCTTTTGCAGTTCGGACTGGACTGTTCCCATGGGGCACAGGGTCAGAGCTGATTTGCATATCGCCATTGTCTAACCCAGGGTGGTGTGGAGTGCAAAAAAACGATGGATTTGGGCCCAGATCTTTGGACTGGGATGAATGTGTGACATTGATCCACATTCGGTCCATCACCTGTTTTGTTTGCAATTGCCGCCATAAGTGCGCTGGGGATGCCCAGACGTGGGTCCCAGGCACTCCACACCACTGGAGTCAAGCTAGCCGGGCTGATGAGAGGTGTTACCTCGAAACCGGTCCGGTCCTCGGATGCTTGATTCCGTTCTGGGAAGGACATGGCTTTTGCAGTTCGGACTGGACTGTTCCCATGGGGCACAGGGTCAGAGCTGATTTGCATATCGCCATTGTCTAACCCAGGGTGGTGTGGAGTGCAAAAAAACGATGGATTTGGGCCCAGATCTTTGGACTGGGATGAATGTGTGACATTGATCCACATTCGGTCCATCACCTGTTTTGTTTGCAATTGCCGCCATAAGTGCGCTGGGGATGCCCAGACGTGGGTCCCAGGCACTCCACACCACTGGAGTCAAGCTAGCCGGGCTGATGAGAGGTGTTACCTCGAAACCGGTCCGGTCCTCGGATGCTTGATTCCGTTCTGGGAAGGACATGGCTTTTGCAGTTCGGACTGGACTGTTCCCATGGGGCACAGGGTCAGAGCTGATTTGCATATCGCCATTGTCTAACCCAGGGTGGTGTGGAGTGCAAAAAAACGATGGATTTGGGCCCAGATCTTTGGACTGGGATGAATGTGTGACATTGATCCACATTCGGTCCATCACCTGTTTTGTTTGCAATTGCCGCCATAAGTGCGCTGGGGATGCCCAGACGTGGGTCCCAGGCACTCCACACCACTGGAGTCAAGCTAGCCGGGCTGATGAGAGGTGTTACCTCGAAACCGGTCCGGTCCTCGGATGCTTGATTCCGTTCTGGGAAGGACATGGCTTTTGCAGTTCGGACTGGACTGTTCCCATGGGGCACAGGGTCAGAGCTGATTTGCATATCGCCATTGTCTAACCCAGGGTGGTGTGGAGTGCAAAAAAACGATGGATTTGGGCCCAGATCTTTGGACTGGGATGAATGTGTGACATTGATCCACATTCGGTCCATCACCTGTTTTGTTTGCAATTGCCGCCATAAGTGCGCTGGGGATGCCCAGACGTGGGTCCCAGGCACTCCACACCACTGGAGTCAAGCTAGCCGGGCTGATGAGAGGTGTTACCTCGAAACCGGTCCGGTCCTCGGATGCTTGATTCCGTTCTGGGAAGGACATGGCTTTTGCAGTTCGGACTGGACTGTTCCCATGGGGCACAGGGTCAGAGCTGATTTGCATATCGCCATTGTCTAACCCAGGGTGGTGTGGAGTGCAAAAAAACGATGGATTTGGGCCCAGATCTTTGGACTGGGATGAATGTGTGACATTGATCCACATTCGGTCCATCACCTGTTTTGTTTGCAATTGCCGCCATAAGTGCGCTGGGGATGCCCAGACGTGGGTCCCAGGCACTCCACACCACTGGAGTCAAGCTAGCCGGGCTGATGAGAGGTGTTACCTCGAAACCGGTCCGGTCCTCGGATGCTTGATTCCGTTCTGGGAAGGACATGGCTTTTGCAGTTCGGACTGGACTGTTCCCATGGGGCACAGGGTCAGAGCTGATTTGCATATCGCCATTGTCTAACCCAGGGTGGTGTGGAGTGCAAAAAAACGATGGATTTGGGCCCAGATCTTTGGACTGGGATGAATGTGTGACATTGATCCACATTCGGTCCATCACCTGTTTTGTTTGCAATTGCCGCCATAAGTGCGCTGGGGATGCCCAGACGTGGGTCCCAGGCACTCCACACCACTGGAGTCAAGCTAGCCGGGCTGATGAGAGGTGTTACCTCGAAACCGGTCCGGTCCTCGGATGCTTGATTCCGTTCTGGGAAGGACATGGCTTTTGCAGTTCGGACTGGACTGTTCCCATGGGGCACAGGGTCAGAGCTGATTTGCATATCGCCATTGTCTAACCCAGGGTGGTGTGGAGTGCAAAAAAACGATGGATTTGGGCCCAGATCTTTGGACTGGGATGAATGTGTGACATTGATCCACATTCGGTCCATCACCTGTTTTGTTTGCAATTGCCGCCATAAGTGCGCTGGGGATGCCCAGACGTGGGTCCCAGGCACTCCACACCACTGGAGTCAAGCTAGCCGGGCTGATGAGAGGTGTTACCTCGAAACCGGTCCGGTCCTCGGATGCTTGATTCCGTTCTGGGAAGGACATGGCTTTTGCAGTTCGGACTGGACTGTTCCCATGGGGCACAGGGTCAGAGCTGATTTGCATATCGCCATTGTCTAACCCAGGGTGGTGTGGAGTGCAAAAAAACGATGGATTTGGGCCCAGATCTTTGGACTGGGATGAATGTGTGACATTGATCCACATTCGGTCCATCACCTGTTTTGTTTGCAATTGCCGCCATAAGTGCGCTGGGGATGCCCAGACGTGGGTCCCAGGCACTCCACACCACTGGAGTCAAGCTAGCCGGGCTGATGAGAGGTGTTACCTCGAAACCGGTCCGGTCCTCGGATGCTTGATTCCGTTCTGGGAAGGACATGGCTTTTGCAGTTCGGACTGGACTGTTCCCATGGGGCACAGGGTCAGAGCTGATTTGCATATCGCCATTGTCTAACCCAGGGTGGTGTGGAGTGCAAAAAAACGATGGATTTGGGCCCAGATCTTTGGACTGGGATGAATGTGTGACATTGATCCACATTCGGTCCATCACCTGTTTTGTTTGCAATTGCCGCCATAAGTGCGCTGGGGATGCCCAGACGTGGGTCCCAGGCACTCCACACCACTGGAGTCAAGCTAGCCGGGCTGATGAGAGGTGTTACCTCGAAACCGGTCCGGTCCTCGGATGCTTGATTCCGTTCTGGGAAGGACATGGCTTTTGCAGTTCGGACTGGACTGTTCCCATGGGGCACAGGGTCAGAGCTGATTTGCATATCGCCATTGTCTAACCCAGGGTGGTGTGGAGTGCAAAAAAACGATGGATTTGGGCCCAGATCTTTGGACTGGGATGAATGTGTGACATTGATCCACATTCGGTCCATCACCTGTTTTGTTTGCAATTGCCGCCATAAGTGCGCTGGGGACGCCCAGACGTGGGTCCCAGGCACTCCACACCACTGGAGTCAAGCTAGCCGGGCTGATGAGAGGTGTTACCTCGAAACCGGTCCGGTCCTCGGATGCTTGATTCCGTTCTGGGAAGGACATGGCTTTTGCAGTTCGGACTGGACTGTTCCCATGGGGCACAGGGTCAGAGCTGATTTGCATATCGCCATTGTCTAACCCAGGGTGGTGTGGAGTGCAAAAAACGATGGATTTGGGCCCAGATCTTTGGACTGGGATGAATGTGTGACATTGATCCACATTCGGTCCATCACCTGTTTTGTTTGTACTTGTAAGAACAAGCATTTGCAATGCAATAAGTCTCATTTACGCGAGTTTGAGCTATTGGCATTGTAAATGACCATGCCTTTTATTTGTTTTATTTTTTAAAACCTAAATAAAAGGCATTGTCATTTACAATGCCAATAGCCTAGCTGCCAAGGTTTCAGATTGATATGTGTGACTTTATAATAATTTCTGTGACATTCAACAACTATGAGTGACACTTTCTCGCGAGCAAAATAAAGTAATGAAGACAAGGGGAAAATATAAATATCAGAAATGGCACTCATTTGATCAATGAGAATCCGTTATAACATCTCAAAACGGATTACAAGCACCAGAAATGGAAGCCCTTGTAACTTGATAATGCAGTGCATCCACCCTGGACTCCAGGCCACTTCATGTCCCACATAACAAGACTTCCAGGATGTAAGAGGCCCCAACATGGATCTGTTGTCAACCGTCTAATGTTATTACAGTCAACAGTCTCGCTGTGTGCCCTTCTCACTTGCACGCAAGCAGCACCAGGCATCGAGCAGCCTCAGCAGAGTGAGGCCCACATTTTAGGTCACAGCCATAGTTTAGCAGGCTCAATCCTAGTAATTAACAAGCAGCGCCAGATCACACCAGCCAACAGACCTAATGATGCTTTGGCTGGGTGATGAAAGTTAAGTAGTTGGACCAGCAGGCACCACAGTGGCTCACCCCGACTCAAGTTAAATATAAGTTAAAACAGTGAGCAGATAGTGTGTCAGCTCAGAATAGAAATCCTGTTCATGACCGTGCGGCGCGCAAAAAAAACCCGGCACATTTTTATTTGGAAGTATTTCAAACATATGACTTACTTCTTTGCAGCGAGGGCAATTTGGTACAGGCCTGTTGGACGGCCGCCGCAACGCTTGAGGTTTTTCTGCACACTGGATGGTGTGCTCACTGGCTCTTTGCTGCAATGATTCCATTATCTGCGACACCCTCACCAAGAGGCCTCGAGTCGGCTGGCTCGGGCTGCTCTGAGGGTAATTCGCTGGCGGGCAGGGAGACCAATAATTCAGCTCCTGCACCAGCCGTGCTCCAGCGTGGGTAGCTCTGCAGGTCAGGACAGGGTCTGAGGTGCAAACAGCAGTGTGGGTTCAGCCAGCGGCCGAGCACCATGATGCCCGGGCCCCTGGCCAGGCCCGCAAACCAGTGAGGCTGAGGAAGCAGGCGAACCTCTCGCACTAGAGTTTTTCCAAATTGTATAACTCCTTGTGCCCTTTGGCAGCAGGACGTCACGTCACGTGCTCCTACGGCAAGTCTAAGACTTGTGTCCCTCAGCCCCATGGCGCCATGGAAATAAAAAGAGATACATTGTAGCAGAACTACTGGCTCAGGCTGCCGAGCGTGCCCAAAGCCTGTGGGAGAAGCCAGCACTCTATCACGCTGCCAGCTGTCACATAAAGCTGTTTGCAGTGCGATTTTTGTGACAGCAGAAAGTACTGCATTATGTGTGACAATGCATTTCAGTGCGGTGATGAGCACCACCACACTGAAATGCGGTAGTGTCACGTCTGATGCGTGATACTTGGCAGGACTGCAATAGCTCAAACTCGCGTCAATGCGTGACCTCTTGCATTGCAAATGCTTGTTATAAGAGGTACATCTGTTTCTTGAAGGTATCCTGTAAAAGACCAGACACGGCTATTCACTCCCAGAAAGTGATGACACTGTCTTTATAGATCTCCTCCTCCAGCAGCAGGCAAGTCCCTGTTTACCTTAAAGGAGGCAAAGGGCAGCGCGAGTCTCTGAGCAACTTTCATGAGGGCTATCCACGGCCTGTGCCCGGTTCTCATACCTGCATTTCTCGCACACGCAAAGCTACAGCAGTTGAGGCTCCCACCTCTCTCTTTGCTGAAACGCTAGTCCGAGCCAGAACTGCTGCTGCAGGCGAGGGAATAGTAACAGTCCCTTCTGCACTCTGTATAAAGGATGCTCTGCTGCCATCTAGTGGAAATCTTTAGAGGTGTTATGTTTTTACTGAAAACCTCCCATTTCTCTCGATTATTTATTGTGTGGCGCACACATTGGGAACAACTGACCTAAGAGTACAATTGATCTCTTGTAATTTGGATAGTAACCTCACTACTCTAGAAGATACTTCTGCCCATTCAATGTTTTGACAGTAAAGAAATGAAAGGGTTGTTGTCATTTTTAAATGGAAAGATTTACCCCACAAGTACATTTTGAAATGTTCTACTGACCTGGTACACCCTAATGCTTCTTGTTCAATGGTGAAATACCTAGATTCCTCAATTGTCAATCGTCTGGATGTACAAGCAATGGCGCATTCACCTCCATCCTTAATTTGAGAAAGCAGCGCACCCGAACCAGTGGCACTGGCTTCCACCATCGCCATATACACAGCATTATGTGCAAAAAGTTTGGATTGAATGATTCCCTCTGTCAAACTATTGAAAGCTGTATTGTGTTCCTCACCCCATCCAAACTTTGTTCCTTTCTTGAATAATAACTGCAAAGGATGAACAATATCAGTAAAATATTTAACAAAGCTAACGTAATACTCACATAATAACCCCTGCTACTGCTATGCACTCCAAAAATAGAAGATAAAACTCGATAGACCCTTCCCTCTTCTATCCCTCCACTATTACTTTTCAATCCAAATAACAGACTAACATATCCGCCACTCAAATTGATTTCATATTTCCCTAGACTAATTCACCAATAATAATGTTTGGGTTCCGAAGTAGCCTCCTACTCGCCCAAAAAGTGCTTTGATGCCTCATCAGGGGTAGTAAGCTCTATATCGTGGGTACTCACAAACTTTCTCTTGGGGGGCCAAATTTACAGTGTGGTTTGTGGCCGAGGGCCGCACCGGTGGGGGAGAGGGCGTGGCTAGAGCAAAAAAACTGTGACCATGAGGTTGAACACAGGCCCCTGCAGCGAACTACTTCATCCACTGAGCCACCAGACCCGGCATACACACATCTTTCTCTCTCTCATTCTCTCTCTCTCTATCTTTCTCTGTCTCCCTCCCTCTCTCTATCTCTTCCTTCCTCTCTCTCGCTCTCTCTCTCCCTACCTCTCTCTGTCTCCGTCTGTCTCCCTCTGTCTGTCTACCTCCCTTGGTCTCCCTCTATCTGTCTCCCTCTATCGGTCTCCCTCCCTCTATCGGTCTCCCTCCCTCTGTCGCCCTCCTCCCTCTTTCTCTCTCTCATTCTCTCTCTCTCTCTCTCTCTCTCTCTCCCTACCTCTCTCTATCTCTTCCTTCCTCTCTCTCGCTCTGTCTCTCTCCCTCCCTCTCTCTTCATCCCTCTCTCCCCCTCCCTCTCTCCGTCTCTCTCTCGGTCTCACTCACTCACTCTCGCTCCCTCCCTATCTCCGTCTGTCTCCCTCTGTCTGTCTACCTCCCTTGGTCTCCCTCTATCTGTCTCCCTCTCTCTCTGTCTCCCTCTCTCGCTGTCTCCCTCTCTCGCTGTCTCCCTCTCTCGCTGTCTCCCTCTCTCGCTGTCTCCCTCTCTCGCTGTCTCCCTCTCTCTCTGTCTCTCTCCTTCTCTCTCTGTCTCTCTCCTTCGCTCTCTGTCTCTCTCTCTCTCTCTCTCTCTCTCTCTCTCTCTCTCTCTCTCTCCCTCTGTCTTACTCACTCTGTCTGTCTCCCCCTCTCTCTCTCCCTCTGGCTCCCTCCCCCTCTCTCCCTCTGTCTCCCTCCCTCTGTCTCCCTCCCTCTGTCTCCCTCTGTCTGTCACCCTGTCTCCCTCTCTCTGTCTCCATTTGTCTCCCTCTCCGTCCCTCTGTCTCCCCCGGACTCTCTCACTCTGCCTCCCTCCCCCTGTCGCTCCCTCTCTCTGTCTCTCCCTCTCTCTGTCTCTCCCTCCCTCTGTATCTCCCTCCCTCTGTCTCTCTCTCCCTCTGTCTCTCTCTCCCTCTGTCTCTCTCTCTCCCTCTGTCTCTCTCTCTCCCTCTGTCTCTCTCTCCCTCGGTCTCCCTCCCTCTGTCTGTCTCCCTCCCTCCCTCTGTCTGTCTCCCTCTCTCTGTCTTCCTCCCTCTGTCTCCCTCCCTCTGTCTGTCTCCCTCCCTCCCTCTGTCTGCCTCTCTCTCTCTGTCTGCCTCTCTCTCTGTCTCCCTCCGTCTCCCTCCCTCTCTGTCTCTCCTTGTCCCCCTCTCTCTCGGTCTCCCTCCCTCTGTCACCCTCTGTCTCCCTCTGTCTCCCTTTCTCTCCCCCCCCTGTCTCCCTCTCCTTCTCAATCTCTCTACCTGTCCCTTTCTCTGCCTCTATCTGTCTGTCTGTCCCTGTGTCTGTCTGTTCCTGTTGCCATCTCTGTCTGCCCCTGTCTCTGCCTCTATCTGTCTCTGTCTCTAGCTCTGCCTTTCTGTCTCCCTCCCTCTCTCTCTGTCTCCCTTTCTCTCTGTCTCCCTCTCTCCTTCTCTCTCTCTCTCTCTCTCTCCCTCTCTCCCTCTCTCTCTCTCTCTCCCTCTCTCTCTCCATCCCTCTGTCTTACTCACTCTGTCTGTCTCCCCCTCTCCCTTGGTCTCCCTCCCTCTGTCTCCCTCTATCTTTCTCCCTCCCTCGGTCTCCCTCCTCCCCCTGTCTGCCTTCCCCTGTCTGCCTCCCCTGTCTGCCTTCCTCTGTCTGCCTCCCTCTCTCTCGGTCTCCCTCTCTCTCTGTCTCCTTCTCTCTCTGTCTCCCTCTCTCTCTGTCTCCCTCTCTCTCTCTCTCTGTCTCCCTCTCTCTCTGTCTGTCTCCCTCTCCCTCTGTCTGTCTCCCTCTGTCTGCCTCCCTCTGTCTGCCTCCCTCTGTCTGCCTCCCTCTGTCTGCCTCCCTCTGTCTGCCTCCCTCTGTCTGCCTCCCTCTGTCTGCCTCCCTCTGTCTGCCTCCCTCTCTCTCTGTCTCCATTTGTCTCCCTCTCCCTCCCTCTGTCTCTCCCGGACTCCCACCCTAGGTCTCCCTCTGCCTCCCTCCCCCTTTTGCTCCCTCCCTCTCTCTCTCTCCCTCTCCCTCTTTCTCTCCCTCCCTCTGTCTCCCTCCCTCCCTCTGTCTCCCTCCCTCCCTCCCTCCCTCTGTCTCCCTCCCTCTGTCTCCCTCCCTCTGTCTCCCTCCTGAGGAAATATAAATTTTTGGTCAAGTTATGTTCCCTATCGTGTACCCCACCGTCTCCATGTACGAGTTTAAAGTGCATGTAATTTCCCTCCTGTGCCAGCTATGAAGACGCAAATACATTTGCGTCCAACGTTAACATGTCCTCTTTCAGACCCACCCTGAATGGATTGAATAGTCCGTTCCTAAGTATGCCATGCCAACGTCTTTTTGTGGTGTACCTTACACGTTTTCAGCTCTGGCAAAGTAGGCCCTGAATTTCTGCCATCGAGCTTTTCCTGCCTTCTGACTCTGAAAGCCTCAGCCCAGGCTGCCCCTGTACCGGTGAACTCTGCCTTACTTCTAGCGCGGCCCACCGCGCTCAGCTCAGCCTGCTGCCTGCCAAGTATGAATTCAACCTTCGAGTTATCTGTTTCCCTTTCCGAAGACGCATTCCTGCCTACTAGTTTAAGTAAACATTCCCCCAGCTGTAGAGCAAAAGGGCCTGGCCGTCCTGTCTCCGTACAAGTAATTCATAGCCTCTGTTGCCACGCTACCCTGGAAGGCCCATGCCCCCACGCTTCTCATGCAGACACTCAGGCGCTTATACACGCACTCACAGTCAGTATAGAATAGCTTCTGCCCCAGAGACCTTTCCGCCCAGATAGTCCAGTTCCTAAACATCAGATATCAGATATGATAGAAGCACAAGTTGATCTGACATGCCAGACTCCTGTCTCTTTCCGCTAGTTGAAATGTCAAGTCCTCTGCACCCTTCAGTTTCACGCCAATCATACGTCATGCAGCTGCGCGCGCATCCAAGCTTCCGATTTCTGCTGACATTGCAACATTTCTGTTTAGTGCCACCCACATGTGACACCTACTTGTGACGTTTCTAGAACACACCTCCAGTTTACGCCTAGTCCACGCCTTCTGATTACGCACTAGTAACACGTGGATGCTGTTATCTTGTCTTCTCTCAGCTGTTACGCCTACTATATTGCTTTCTATGATGTAAATTAAGTATATAAGCTATGTATTGTCAATAAATTATGGCTCTATCCCTTCCTGGACCCTGTGTGGTTGCAGGAACATGATATCCTGTTCCGGAACGATTCCTTTTTAAGGAATAAAACCCCTAAGAACTCTAACACCACGGACTCTGTTTTCTTTCTTCCAATTGAGTTATTATTAAGTACTTACCTGCATAGAAATTAAGATAGTAAATTAAATATTTATGACATTTTGGCGCCCGAACAGGGACCCCTCCCCCACCTCACGCGCCGGTTGGTGCGTTGCAGACTCTGTCCCCTGCCATCAGTCAGACGGAACCTACGCGTACCGGCAGGATTTCCTGTATCTCCCTCTGGCCCACGGAGGTGACGAAGATTGCGATCAGTGCCCAGACGAGGCGGTGAGGAGCGCGGAGGATCCCGACCAGAGCCTAGCCGAAAGAAGCAAGGTCCGAGGTGTCAAGAGGCCCACCAGTTTTCCGAAGTATCCACGTGTCGAGTCGAGTCCAGTCCAGTCCAGTCGAGTTTTCCGAGGCCTTCTGTTTTCCGTGCTTCCCGGTGAGTACCATTGCTGGGACGTATCTAGACGGGTTTGGGTACACAAGTCCGGTCTGCACTGTTTTAGACAGTGTATCTGTACTGTTTAGCAGTACATCAGGTATTCAAGTTTCTGCACTGTTTCTGACAGTGTATCTGTGCTGTTTAGCAGTACATCCGATATAGGGGGTAGTCATATATGTCGCAAATGTCTTTTTATGTGATCAACGTCGTTGTATGAGTGACTGTTTTTTTGTGTATTATTGTGTTCTTGTATAACTAGCCGTATCCAGTATCAAGTAGCAAGGATTGAGCGTTCAGTACTAAGTAAAACAAGATGCCGTTTTTTAACAAGTTAAAGCAGATAGGAACTAGGAAAGGGATACTAGAGGAAGAAATTCCTATCCCCCCTAGGGACACCCCTGGAAACTTCATGTATCATAAACATGGCATAGATGCCATATTGTATCTAGACTTATGGGCCGATTACACTAAAAACCTAGACGAGAGACACAGATGGCCAGTTAATGGAACATGGGATGCCGAGTGCATCATGAAGGTAGAAGAAGCATTATGGAAAAAGAAAGCCAGACAATCTCAGAAAGACGCCATAGAGTTTTGGCGTAAGGAATCACATAAGCGTGCTGAAAAAGAACTACGTAGAGAAGACAGACTTAAAGAATCAGAAAAAGCCCAAGAAAACGAATTAGTTATTGAGGGGATTCGAGTAAAAACAGAGCAAATAGACCGCGCACGAAACAATCTTGTAAATGGTATGTATCTTGTGGCCGAAGGTTCGCCTGAAGCCATTTCAGAAATACCGAAAAATCTGCCGTCGCCATTAGTTCCAACTAAAGTAACTCACAAAACCACTAAAGACATATTCCTGAATTCCTATCTAGAGGATGTAGCTCCCGCCTACACCAACTTGCCTGTCCGCGCCCTGCCTAACGACAGGGACGGGGGCGGTAACCCGCCCCAAGATCACATTCCGCCAGTACCACAACAGATCCCCCCTGTTCCACCACCTCTACCCGACCCTATTAAAAGACAAATTCAAGTACAGATACAGACTCCACAGAGAGATAATGTTCAAGCTTCCGCCTCAGGAGGTGCGACAGGAGGTTTTCGGACCCCGCCACTAACGCACAGGTTACAGCTCGGGGACTTGCAGAGTCCTCTCACGTTCAAATCACCCCGTCTCGACATGCTTAAAGGACAACTTACAGTTTGCAGATATGATCCGGTACCCGGCAAAGACGATAGAATGATGATGGCATCACTACGGTTACGATCTGCTACTGATTTCCTGCTGTTGTTTTCAGGAATGAAAGAGCACCTAGATAGAATATATCAGTTTGTACAGACTGGGAAAGACCCTGACAGTATTAAGGATGCCATGGAGCATCAGAAAGTTGACGTTCAAGGACAGATACTACGTTTTTTCATAAATTGCCTAATAAGAGAACGAGACAGGCCTGAGACAGATCAGGGTGAATTAGATGCACTCAACAGGTGGGGTCAAAATATAGCTGAAGGAAAACACGACAAGGGGACTTGCATAGCCAGTATGTACAAGAAAATAAGAAGAACAGTGATAGAAATACACGAAAAAGAGAAAGAAAAAGCTTCCTCCGAGGGGGGAGAAGAACCTGAAGAACCAGAAAAGACTACAGGCACTATAGCGTATGTAGGTAAGGGAACTTACCTTAGGAAAGGCATTCGTCCGGAAAGCAAGAGAGTTTTTCTCTCTGCCTTCACGAACCCGAATTCTCCTGAACATCAGTTCCAGGAGACTGATAAAAGGCTTCGAGAACGAATGGGGTACCATGTACTCAATTCTATGGATGAACAAGAACTAGCCCGGTCAGCCATATTATGGACTGACAATCCGGATATATACAATGATGATACCGTAGCACAGACATTCCTGAACCTTTCCCCAGACGAGCAGAAATTAGCAGGTGTATACATGATTCAGCACCTCCTCACTAAATACAGAAATCAACATTCTGATCCAGGTCCCTTACACGATACATTAGAAGAACTACTCATGGATAGATGGAGAGGTTTAAGCACCAAATTAATTCAAATAATTCTAGAACAACGCCACAGATATAACACTTTCATAAGTCCCGAATATGTTCCCGCCCCGCCCCCAGAAAGAAAAATGTATCATATGGAACGTCTGCATGGCATTGAAAGTCAGAACCCCTTACGGGAAGTGCATCCAGTGATGGGTGAGGATCATCACTTGAAACGTGTGTATGTACACACACCCCTGACTAAGTTAGAGCTGTTAGAAATGAAGAAACTAGTCCCGTGCCATGATAAAGACCCTGCAGGTTTTCACAGAGAGCTTAAAGACATGTTACTGATGGGGGATTATACGTACGAAGATATAACGAAAATGTTAAAGGTACTGCTGCCCACGGGCATCTACGAGAAACTCAAGGAAAAAGAATGGGAGGTGGGAGAGAAAAAGATTGTATGGACAGAAATAGAAGAGGAAGAGAATAAACGTGTCCCAGGGGTAGGCCTTGGGGAGAAAACTAAAGCATTACCAGGTTTGATAGTACAGGTTCTGCCAAGATTATTGACAACTAGAAAGGAAGACTGGGATGCAATCTCAGCATGTAAACAGAAACCCGATGAAGATACTAGTGACTTCTATTCAAGATTCGAGAAATGTTTCATTATTAATAGTGGTCTTAAACCAAGTAGCGAGTCGTACCCGCATCTTTTTGTATCAAAGTTAGTCGAAAATTCCCTGTTAGCAGTTAAAAACCGTGTATACAAGGTCGAGAGTACCTGGCAAGCCAATACGCCATCACAGATGTTACAAATGTTACAATACCATCAGAACAGAATTAGAGAAGAGCAGGATCAGGAACAGAAACGTATGAAAGACACGAAAATGAAAATGCTAGTAGCCCAGTCGGTCCCAACCGACGGTCACAGAAAGGGTACGACCCAGACAAGTCACGCCGCAGCTCCCGTTAAAGGGACATGCAATTATTGCAAGCAGCCAGGTCACTACGTACACGAATGCCAAGTTCTGAAACATAACATAGCGACAGGTAAAACTAAAGAAAGGCCGCATCCGCCTAGACAAGACCATAACCAGCATCAGTCTTCACAGAATATACCGCCCATGCAGAATACACAGCCTTCGCATGCTTCATCACATACAGCACAGACAGTAGCGGTATCACAGCCGCAGCCCATTGCCGCAACTCAGCAAGTTTCACAACAGATGTACCAGTATGCCCAGTCCGCTTACCCCGATTATTCACGATACACATGAAACAGCCTAGAGAGGGAGGGTGGCTTGCCTCTTATTGAGATTCCTGTAGATCAAGAAGGTCCTTATGTACATAGTCAAGTATTGGGAAAAGACAGAAAGTTTTTAATTGACACAGGGGCAAGTCGTACCACCATCAGCCATGATGAAGTTCCAGGGGCACCCCTCTCAGGCTCACAGAACGTTTCCCTTGGTTTTTCAGGACAGCCCATTGTAAATGAGGTATCGAAACCCGTTCCCCTGGCTGTGGGTCCATTATCACGTGTTACAGACCTGTTACTCACGAAATCATGTCCAGAAAATCTGTTGGGAATTAAAACATTGAAGGCTCTAGGAGCTATAATATGCTGTTCCCCGGAGGGAGTCAGACTCTTTCTGCGGGATTTCAAGGGTCATTATGTGTTACGTGAATTTGATGTCAGATTGAAAAATGTACCAGATCACTTGTGGGCAAAAGGCCCAACTGATGTAGGTTGTATGCACATTACACCATACCGTGTTACACTCAAAGCAGGTGTAGTTCTACCCAGAATCAGACAATACAAGTTACCACCCGATGCTGTAGTGGCTTTACTGGAAATCATTGAAGAGCTCATTGTCCAAGGAGTGGTTGTAGAAACCGACTCCAATATCTGCAATTCACCCATCATTCCGATTCTTAAACGTACTGATCCCAATGCACCGCCAGTATATCGGCTGGTGATTGATTTAAGAGAACTGAATAAATGCATTATTCCACAGTACCCTGTGGTTCCCGACATCTCATCCTTATTGACTGCTATTGATTCAGAAGCGACGTTCTTTACTGTAATTGACCTCAAGAACGCCTTCTTCAGTGTACCTATTGATCCAGAGAGCCAATATCTCTTCGGATTCAGTTTAAATGGACGAAGTTTCAAATTTTCGCGCGCACCTCAAGGATTCACAGAAAGCCCCAGCATCTATAGCCAAGCACTAAAAAGACAACTTGATTGTATCACAATGCCAGTTAACACCGCTTTACTGCAATACGTCAATGATCTGCTGATCACCGCACGAAGTGAGCCCGAATGTGAACAAGCATCACTGACAGTTTTACATTTTCTGGCCGACAAGGGACACAAGGTGTCTCCTTCGAAGCTACAATTCTGTGTTCAGCAAGTTGTGTACTTGGGTCACTTGCTGTCCAAAGTGGGGAGACAGCTCACTCCCGATCGCATTCAGTTAATCATAAATATGCCACAACCCCAGACACAAAAGGAAGTGCGGGCCTTTATAGGCCTCACCTCGTACTGCAGACAATGGATTCCCCAGTATGCATTTCTAGCTAAACCACTCATTCAGTTAACAACGCAGGAGGCAGCAACTTCGACTGTCCTCCCTTGGACTCAGGAACATACACAGGCTTTTGAGGAATTAAAGAAAGCTTTATGCCAAGCACCAGTTCTAGCGACACCATGTTACAGCAAACCTTTTACACTTTTTGTTACAGAACGTGAGGGTACAGCATTGTCTGTCCTCACTCAAGACCAAGCAGGTTCACTTAAGCCTTGCGCTTATTTTTCAAGTACATTGGATTCAGTAGCTCAGGCACTCCCTGCGTGCTTGAAGTCAGTAGCAGCAACAGCATTAGCAATCAGACAGAGTGACTCAATTGTTTTAGGACATCCATTAACAGTTCAAGTTCCACATTCTGTAGAGGTTCTTTTAAACAGAACCCAGACTCAACACTTGACTATAGCACGACTGACAGGTTATGAATTAACATTATTCCAGCCACACATAGAAATCAGACGCTGTAGCATTCTGAACCCCGCAACATTGTTACCTACAATTATGACAGATCCAACCCCGCATGATTGCATAGAGATCATCGATACAGTAACAAAACCTCGACGAGACCTAACAGATGTTCCACTGACAAATCCAGACCTGACACTTTATGTGGACGGTTCATGCATGAGAACAAGTACAGGAGAATTAGTGGCCGCGTATGCAGTGACCACTGAAACTGAAGTTAAAGAAACACACCGTATTGACACACTGTCTGCTCAAGCAGCGGAGCTCATCGCTCTGACCCGAGCTTGTATTCTAGCCAAAAACAGAAATGTTAACATATACACTGACTCCCGCTATGCGTTCGGAGTCGTACACGACTTCGGCATGTTATGGCAAGAAAGAGGTTTCTTGACCTCTCATGGTGCCAAGATCCAACACGGTCCCCTCATTCAAGCACTGTTAGAAGCAATACATTTGCCTTCAGGCATATCCGTTATGAAGTGTAAAGCACATACTAAAGTTACAGATTCTGTTTCCCAGGGTAACGACCTGGCAGACCAGACAGCAAAACATACAGCATTGACTCACACCCAGACTACTGATGTGACAAAGACAATAGTACCAACTCAGTGTATGTCAGTCAGGGATCCCACCCTAGATGTAATCGATATTCAGACACATGCTACTCCAGATGAAATAAAGAAATGGACTGAACTAGGAGGGATCCAGACAGATCAAGGATGGGTCACAAAGGGAGAATCTACATGGTTCCTCCCCGACTCGATGGTCCAAATCATGATAAATACAGCACATAGTCCTGCACATCTAGGAGAGAAAGCTATGTTAGACAGTTTACAGAATCTCTGGTACAACAAACACTTACGAGCAGCAGCAAAACAGAAAGTGCGTACTTGCATGATCTGTTGTCAGTTCAATCCAGGTAAAAGCGTTACTGTAGAGCAAGGTGGATTTCATCCTCCCGATCACCCTTTTGAAGTCCTCCAGATGGATTATATCCAGATGGACCGTTGTCGAGGATTCAAATATGTCCTCGTAGTTGTTTGTGCACTTTCTCGTTGGACCGAAGCCTACCCAGTCTCAGATTACACTGCCCCGACCACTGCCAAGCAGCTGGTTCGAGAATTCTTCCCACGATACGGCCTGCCTCGTGTCGTGTACTCAGATAACGGACAGCCGTTCTCATCCGAACTTATGAAGCATGTCTCCCTTCTGCTAGGATATCAGTGGAGATTCCATTGTGTCCGACACCCCGAAGCCGCAGGCCTTGTAGAGAGGCATAATCAGACACTTAAGACCCGCCTTGCCAAAATATGCCAGGAGAAAGGGGTCGACTGGATAGTCGCCCTGCCAGTTGCACTGTTCTACATGAGAATGGTTGCCCATTCGAGATCAGGACTATCCCCGTACGAAGTGGTCTTTGGCAGACCACCGAATATGTGGGGGACGTCCATTCCTAAGAAAATTACCGATGTTGATTGTAACATGTTGACAGATTACCTTGCCTCCTTGATGTCTGCACTCCAATCATGTCGTTCACAGGTTGCCGCAGCTTTTCCTGACAACACTGATGTAAAGCCGCATGATGTCCGTCCTGGCGACATGGTACTAGTGAGGAACTTCGACAGGAAAAGTCCGTTGGAGCCCCGCTGGAAAGCGCCGAAGACCGTTCTTCTTACTACAAGGACCGCAGTAAAGTTGGAGGGCAGAAAGGGGTGGGTCCATACGAGTCATATTAAACTATGCAATGAACTGAAACAGGACCCTGACTCGTCCACCCCCACCAAAGACTGTATTAAATCTAGTGACTTTGAAACATCCGAACGAGAAAATACTCCCCAAGAAGAATACCGATTAAAGCTCCGATCTAGCAAGTCAGACAGTTTAATTGTTTAAGTCCTCCCCTAGGTGAATCGGTTAAATAGTTTCTGACATGTACCCCCTAGATCGAGATAGAGAGAGAGAGAGACAATTCAAGAAACGTACATACTGCAAATCACTGCGTAGTCACTGTATAGTGACATTGTTAATAATGTTTTTTCTAAGTATTCTGATTATTGTTGCAAGTATATTACTTCCAATTTATTGCCCTATTTTCAAGCGTGAACAATCTGCTTACAATGTTTCTGCTGAACATTCTTTTAGTGAGTTACCTCCACATGAACTTTCTTACAGACTTGCGCTGCGCAACAACACATTCATTAGTATGTTACATCACTCCCACCAGACAAGCAATGCTACAAACTGTTGGATATGTGGCCGACTCCCTCCCTACCAGAATTACAAGGGAGCTCTGCCCCTCTTTCCGTACCCGTTCACTCACAACGGCTCCTGTGGTGCATGGTTTAAAATAATTAATTCTTTAGATCCTGATATTGCTGTTTTCGACGGGAGCTGGGTTTGGGGAAACCTGAACTTAGTCCTGCTCAACGTCTGTTACCCTGATAAGGAGGGACTCCCCATTAGAATAGGAACTGATCTAGAAAATGAAGTATATGGATTAAGTAATTACACAATTAACCTTATGATTCTTACTGTTGAATCCGAAGCTGCACCAGTTCTGCCCGCTATGTCAGTATTACCAGTCACTGGTGAATTATGTGTCAGGAAGAAAGGTTCAGTACACTTAGGTCATAGTAAATGTACTACTGTGGTTGAATTCAGTGATCATGGTAAATCGTCCTTTAAAGCTATCCGTCATTCTTACTTTGTTTGTGGTCATACCGCATACATACGTTTACCTCCAGATTGGGATGGTACCTGTTATATTGCATTCCTTCTGCCACCTGTTTTTCTAGCCCCTTCTGATTATCACAGAAACACAAATCTAGTAAAGAATAGACTCCGAAGAGATCTCCCGCTTGTCGACTATACAGAAACGGCATGGGAACAATACACCGATTTTAATAAAGGATTCTTTTTCTTTTTAGGCCCCGTCCAAAACAGTAAATTAATACGTAGATTAACCAGAACCCTTGAAGCAGTAGTACATGAAACTGCCTCCGCCCTAGGTAACTTAACAGAAGAGCAGTCCGCCATGCGGGTTGTTGTCCTTCAGAATCGTCTTGTTATTGACGTCATCTTGGCAGATAGAGGTGGAGCCTGTAAGGTCATCGGGTCAAGTTGCTGTGTTTTCATTCCAGAAAACGCACCATCTGTATACAAAGCTATCACACGTCTTCACAAAATTGCAAGTTTAATACATCAGAATCCAGGCACCTGGACTTGGTCCGGTTGGTTCTGGACAACGTTGTCCGCTTGGGGATGGAAGATCCTATCCTTCCTAGGCATTGGCCTTGTCATAGTATTCAGTTGCTGCCTGTGCCTACAGTGTGGGCCGGCGATATGTGGACTGTGCGCCACATCATGCATTGAACATTCCAGTTTTCTCTCAAACCGACAACGGAAGAGAGACGAGCAAATTATGTTACAAGAACAGACTGATAGATTCATGATGATCGAGATATCATGAAGGGTCCGTAGGGAACAAGGAGGGAATGAGGAAATATAAATTTTTGGTCAAGTTATGTTCCCTATCGTGTACCCCACCGTCTCCATGTACGAGTTTAAAGTGCATGTAATTTCCCTCCTGTGCCAGCTATGAAGACGCAAATACATTTGCGTCCAACGTTAACATGTCCTCTTTCAGACCCACCCTGAATGGATTGAATAGTCCGTTCCTAAGTATGCCATGCCAACGTCTTTTTGTGGTGTACCTTACACGTTTTCAGCTCTGGCAAAGTAGGCCCTGAATTTCTGCCATCGAGCTTTTCCTGCCTTCTGACTCTGAAAGCCTCAGCCCAGGCTGCCCCTGTACCGGTGAACTCTGCCTTACTTCTAGCGCGGCCCACCGCGCTCAGCTCAGCCTGCTGCCTGCCAAGTATGAATTCAACCTTCGAGTTATCTGTTTCCCTTTCCGAAGACGCATTCCTGCCTACTAGTTTAAGTAAACATTCCCCCAGCTGTAGAGCAAAAGGGCCTGGCCGTCCTGTCTCCGTACAAGTAATTCATAGCCTCTGTTGCCACGCTACCCTGGAAGGCCCATGCCCCCACGCTTCTCATGCAGACACTCAGGCGCTTATACACGCACTCACAGTCAGTATAGAATAGCTTCTGCCCCAGAGACCTTTCCGCCCAGATAGTCCAGTTCCTAAACATCAGATATCAGATATGATAGAAGCACAAGTTGATCTGACATGCCAGACTCCTGTCTCTTTCCGCTAGTTGAAATGTCAAGTCCTCTGCACCCTTCAGTTTCACGCCAATCATACGTCATGCAGCTGCGCGCGCATCCAAGCTTCCGATTTCTGCTGACATTGCAACATTTCTGTTTAGTGCCACCCACATGTGACACCTACTTGTGACGTTTCTAGAACACACCTCCAGTTTACGCCTAGTCCACGCCTTCTGATTACGCACTAGTAACACGTGGATGCTGTTATCTTGTCTTCTCTCAGCTGTTACGCCTACTATATTGCTTTCTATGATGTAAATTAAGTATATAAGCTATGTATTGTCAATAAATTATGGCTCTATCCCTTCCTGGACCCTGTGTGGTTGCAGGAACATGATATCCTGTTCCGGAACGATTCCTTTTTAAGGAATAAAACCCCTAAGAACTCTAACACCACGGACTCTGTTTTCTTTCTTCCGATTGAGTTATTATTGATTAAGTACTTACCTGCATAGAAATTAAGATAGTAAATTAAATATTTACGACACTCCCTCTGTCTCCCTCCCTCTGTCTCCCTTGTCTGTCTCCCCCTGTCTGTCTCCCTCTGTCTGTCACCCTCTCTCTCTCTCTCTCTCTCTCTCTCTCTCTCTCTCCATTTGTCTCCCTCTCCTTCCCTTTGTCTCCCCCGGACTCCCTCCCTCTGTCTGCCTCTGCCTCTGCCTCCCCCAGTCTCTCTCTCGGTCTTCCTCTCTCGGTCTCCCTCTCTCGGTCTCCCTCTCCTTCCCTTTGTCTCCCCGGACTCCCTCCCTCTGTCTGCCTCTGCCTCCCTCCCCCAGTCTCTCTCTCGGTCTGCCTCTCTCAGTCTCCCTCTCCCTCTGTCTCCCTCTCCCTCTGTCTCCCTCTCTCTCTGTCTCCCTCTCTCTCTGTCTCCCTCTCTCTCTGTCTCCCTCTCTCTCGGTCTCCCTCTCTCTCGGTCTCCCTCTCTCTCTGTCTCCTTCTCTCTCTCTCTGTCTCCTTCTCTCTCTGTCTGTCTCCCTCTCTCTCTGTCTGTCTCCCTCTCTCTCCCTCTCTCTCTGTCTGTCTCCCTCTCTCTGTCTGTCTCCCTCTGTCTGTCTTCCTCTCTCTGTCTGTCTTCCTCCCTCTGTCTGTCTCTCTCTCTCCCTCTGTCTTCCTCCCTCTGTCTGTCTTCCTCCCTCTGTCTGTCTTCCTCCCTCTGTCTGTCTTCCTCCCTCTGTCTGTCTCTCTCTCCCTCTGTCTTCCTCCCTCTGTCTGTCACCCTCTGTCTTTCACCCTCTGTCTTTCACCCTCTGTCACCTCACCCCAGCTTCCTGTGCACACACATCTGCATGTGTGTACATCACAGGTCTTTAAAAGACCATTTACTTGTTAATGAGGCTTTGTTGTGAATTGCCCGGGCCCATAGAAGAAGTGGAGAAGCGTGGCTCAACAGTTAGAGTGGCAGACCCTGATGCAGAGGTCTGGCCCGGGACCAGGGTTCAATTCCTGCCTCGGCCGCTCTTGGACTCAATCTCCCCGGACCTGATAATTCTCGCCTCGGTGCCTAGTCTAATCATGGGTCCCACTCTGTGACTCTGGGCAATAGCTTGCTTAATCTCCACAACGGCCCCAGCAGCGCTTGGATGCCTGGCTTCACCTTGGGGGTGCCCAGAAGTGGACATCTCACAGGAAAGCCAGGAAGTGTTCCACAGTGGTATGAATACAGCGCTACGAGACCACTGGGTAGAAGGCGCTATATAAATACAAACACATTTACATTTACATAGAGCAGAGTGTCTCGGAGTCCGTGCTGCTGCTGCAGTATTTGCTGACACTTTTTTTTTTAAAGCAGAGGTACAGTGTCTGCAAGCCGCCAAGGAAGGCTTGCCGGGCAGCTGGCGGCTCACGGGCAGTAGTATGAGTACCCATGCTCTATATAAATGCAATTACTATACTATAAACCCCAATATGACTTGAGTTGATCTTTGTCAACAGGAATTCACATATTGCAAACTGTTTCCAACAAAGTCTTGGGCTAAATACCCCTTTTTGTGGGTGTGTGCCTCACATACTCTACTTCTTGAAAAAAATATTTGCACTTATCCAAATGAATAGTCTTTCCTTTTTCCTCAAATGTATCTAACACCTTATTTAGAATGTTGAAATGTTGGTCTGCCGGTTCTGAATATACCAAAATATCATCCTGATATGCTACTACCCCATCGATATCTCTGAAGAGACAACAATTTCTGGAATACCGATTTGCCAGACGCCAGCTCAAACAGCATTCTGCTATATCTGAACGCAGCCCCCGGTGTGATGAACGTAACAATGTGTCTGAAATCACCCGTCAATTTGACCTGATGGTAGGCCGCCTTGAGATCAATAGTTGTGAAGTACTCTGTCCCTTCTAACTTGGACAATAATTTATGTACCTTAGGCAAAGGACGACAGTCAACCAAACTTTGTCTGTTAACTACTCTCCAATCAGCACACATTCAGAGTTCACCATTTGAAAAAAAAACAAGAACAATGGGAGATATCCTTTCCGATGAGTTCACTGGCTTGATGATCCCTTCTTCACTCCTATACTTTAACATCTGTGACAATTAATTGCGAACTGATAATGGTACATGTCTTAATTTGTAGGAATAGCATAAGAAAAAAAATTTCTGATGAGAAAAACCTTTCACCTTACCAAGTAAAAAATAAGAATAACTTTTATGTTTATCTAAAATTCTTTCCGAATTATTTTCCCCAATCAAAACACTGTGTACCCTCATGATATCCTTGGCTAAACATACTTGCATTTGGTTTAAGAGTGATATCAAACTTCCCTTGATGTTTCCAACCCAAACTTTTCAGCCCACCACAGCTAGATGCACTATACCAATAATGGTTGTATATTTAAAGCCTATTTTAGTTACAAAATAGCCTATTATGTTGATTTCCTTACTACCAAATCCAAAAGCTCTAACATCAGTAGGTTCTATTTTTCTTGTTTTGTCAATTTTTTTGAAAAACAAAATGTCGGAAATAATGATATATGGGGATCCTGAATCCGCCCTAAGGCTAACTCTTAGTTTCCTGCAATCAATAGCAATTCCACACATATGCGGTATATATGGCTATGTGTCCACATCATCACACTTTACCTCCCTACTGGCAACAATATGAACGTCCTTAACCTCAGTACAAGACTCAAAGTTATTACTATCACAATTTATTTTGAACAGCTTCTCACAAACATGTTCACTGACACTTTGTTCTTTGATGCATAGCACAGCATTCTCAGCCGGAGCTTCATCCTACAAACATTGCTCATGTACACTGGGCACTCTTTTGGAAACACTCTGACAACCTGCACCAAACTTTTAAAGTTTCCCACACTTAAAACACTCACTTCCTTTAGCAGGACAAGATTTGAACTGGCAGCATGCGCTAGAACCACATCAAGCGCTTTATACGCTACTGTTCACACCAACCAAAGATGTATGAGGTTTACTAACTTTACTTTTAGAATCCACTGGTTTGTTTGCATTTTTTATTGTTAAAGCAGCTACCCCAAATTAGTACTATCCACATTAAACAA
This sequence comes from Lissotriton vulgaris, assembly GCF_964263255.1. Taxonomy (NCBI): domain Eukaryota; kingdom Metazoa; phylum Chordata; class Amphibia; order Caudata; family Salamandridae; genus Lissotriton; species Lissotriton vulgaris. The sequence continues at coordinate 263,311 of NW_028244737.1, read as the reverse complement.
ACTAATGGATCGTTTCGCACTCTTAGCAGTGTCAATTTACTTCCTGCAAAGTTAGTTTGCTGATGCAGAAGTTGTTTATGAATTTTCTTATTAGAACATCATGTAATTAACTGGTCTAAAAAATGTGTGAACCTGTGCTCCAAATGCGCAGTCAGGAGCCAGAATGCAAAGAGCAGAAATATAAGAATCCAGTGATTCTTGCATAGTAGGAGTAGTGTCTCCTGGTACTTCGTCATAATTTTAAAAGTCATCTTCCAATTCGCCATCAAAATCAGTCTCATCTGACTGCTCGGAAAGGGAATAAAATTCACTATCTTTACTGCTGGCAGGGTCAATTACATCTTCACTACTGGCGGGATTAACCACACCAGCCGCATTGACAAAACTGAGTACATCCCCTTCCACAGCTTGTGATGTCTGCGAACATTGTAGTTGAACAGGGGAGCCATCGAATACTTCAACCCCAGTGTTGTCTTCATCAATAGAATTAAATTTAGCAGATATGACCACTGGGGTCGTAACCTTTTTCCCCGTAACAGGCTGAAACATTTGCAGAATCTTAGGGGTGGCGTGCTTATCAATCTCAGAGTCTTTACTACTTGGCTCTCTATTACTTAAATTTTGAGATAGCTTGGCGGCGAGAGCAGCTCGAGTGCCAACCTCACTTTCTCCCGTGGCTCTGGTTTTCCCACCAAGCGCCGTTTTTGGTCCCATAACCAATACTACTCAGGCTGGATCAATAAGCCTAGCTGCAGTCAAAAAAAAGAGAGAGGAAAAAAAAGGGGGCTAAAACTTTATTGCCTTCTTTTTTTTACCTTCAGTTTTTTCCTTCCCTTTTCAGTAAGAAATGGCGGTTTTTATGAGGCTTGTAGTATAGTTGACTATAGTAGTAATTAAAGTCTGTAGGTAAAGTCAAGAAGAAAAAAAAGCTCTATTAGGCAGCTAGCAGATATCTCTCTTAGGCAATTCTTACTTGTATCCAGCTCCCGTAACTTCTTCCAGTTTTTTTCCAGCCGACGGCCGGCCAAAATGCCAAGATGCCAAAATGCAACGAGGAAACCCGTATATCACAACTCAAGCCTTGGGCTTGTCATGGAGCGTTCAGGGGTCTGCGCACATCGAGTGTTCTCTATCACACCTTCCAGCAGTTTTCGTGGCAGTTTTGAATCTGCGGTCTCTGCGGTTTCTCCCCGAACCGGCACAGCGCGAGGCCAGGTCAGCTCCTCCTCGCTCCATACCACTCGATCCTCGCTCCTTGAACCGTGTGCCTCGCGTCTCTACTCACTCGCTGCTACGGACTCCCCCCCCCCCCCCCCGATGAACCAAGAGGGTCCCGAAGCAGATTTCGATCGATAACACCCCACAGTGCTGATCAAACGATCAAAGTGTAAAAAGCCTTGGCACTGTAGCAGATAATATAGACACTGTTCGGAAGAAGGATGTTGTAAGGGATGCGTCTTCGGCTACAGCATTATCGGATTGGGGCTCCTTAGGTGGCGAACAACTTGTGGAGCGATTAGATTTATCTGACCAGGCTAGCAGGATCTCGGGTGTGGAGACATTCAGGCATGTCTCACTTGAGGAAATCTATAGGTCTATTTCAGAGCATCGGCTGGAGGTTTGTGCAGAACATTTAAAAACCCACACGGCTTGCAGGAAGTTGCAGAATACGGTCCGTCGCTTTGCTAAGACCTGCAACGACTTTACCGACCGAGTGACAGAGGCCGAAAATCGTATTTCTGCACTGGAAGACCAAATTGCAACCCAAAAGGGAGAAGTTGCCGATATAAAGGCTCATGAGGTAGATGTGCATGACAAACTAGCCGATATGGAAAACCGAATACGCCGTAATAATTTACGCATTCTTAGAGTCCCAGAAGGCTTGGAGGGGCAAGATATTAGTACATTTGTGATTGATCTTTTTGAGGAGGCATTCCCTGAGGTGAAAGAGTGGAACTGAGCCCTGGAAATTCAACGAGCACACCGATTTCCATTTCGTCAACGACCAGCTAGGAGTAGGCAAGGTGCTATATTGATTTCACGTGCTATATTGATTTCCCTGAACAATTTTTTGGCAAACAGACACTGTATGACCTTGCTCGACTGGAGAAAAAGAGATCCAGTAAAGGGATTAAATTTTTTGTCCGTCCAGACTACTGCCACTCTACAGTGGAGAAACGATGGCAGCATCGTCAACTAATTGCACCGTTCCAATCCAAGGGCCTACTGGTTTTTCTTCTACAGCCAGCAACTTTAAAGACTGTCTACAATGGACAGAATCGCTTCTTTTAGTTCTGAGGCCTCAGCTAAGGAATACCTTTGTTCTCTGGGTTGATTGCTCGGTACATTTGTGTGGTGTTTTTTTGGCTATTAAGCAGATCTGTATTAATTTGATATTATGCACTTAGATTGTTTTTTGTGACTTCCATTTGACAGTGTTTGGAAATGGGACTGGCCGAGCATTTAGAGAGTCTCTCATATCCATCAAAAGGCCGTATTGCCTTGATTTTGGGGGAGAACACCTGTGGGGGGCGTGGGGGTTGCTGGGTGGGGTGGGGGTGTAGGGGGCACTTTTGGGGTAATGGGCTTGGTGGTTATTTTAAGGGTGAAAAGGGTAAAATGATAGTTCATAACAAATGTTGCAAGGTCTTAGGAATAATATTAATGTTATATCTATATATTGATGACCAGCAATTGATTGAGGGTAACGGATAACAATAGCTTCTGTATATGCTCATTCAATGTATGTGGGTTGAACAATGTGCTCAAGAGGAGGTGGTGATAGAGGAACTGCGGCTAATTCATCCTGATATTATATGTCTTCAGAAAACACATGTCCCCTGGGTAAACCGCAAGATATTAACCGAATTGGGCTAAACATTAATAGTTGCATCTAGGCAGGCCACTATGAACCGTGGTGTGGCAATTTTAGGGCGACAAGTGATAATTTCTACAGGTAAAGAAAGGGCTCACAATTTTGGTCGTTGGGCAATAGCTGAATGTATTATTGGAGGTGTTGTGACCACAGTATGTACTGTATACGGCTCAAATTTTGATGAAGTGGAGATTCTGGATTTACTGAATGTTGAACTTGCATTATGGAGCACTCCCTTGTTATTGCTTGGGGATTTAAATATACATGGTGAATTAGATACTTGGGATCCCCAATTTACTAGATATATTGGCCGCAAGCGAAAGTATTTAGAGCATTACGCCAATTATTGTCTCAACATGGCTTAGTTGATGGATGGCCAATGGCAAATCATGGAGACCCTGGATATACGTTTTTTTCATCTCCACATAATAAATTTGTCCGATTGGTTTATATCTTTGCTCCTCGATCATTAAGTACAGGGGCTAGAATGCAGGTAATGCCACAGATTACATCAGATCAGATCATGGTCCCCTGGTCATGGACTTGTCTTTTTTTAACATTAAGCAGGCACAACGGTCATTTACATTCAGTAAAAAATTAACAGCTGATGAAGAATATGTAGCCCATATTCAAGTATGGGCTAAGCGGTTTTTAGAATATAATAGAGGTACAGCTTCACAACCTATGGTCTGGGATTGCTTTAAGGCTGGGATAAGGGGTGAAAATTCTAGTTATGGGTGAGCTCAACAAAGGAGACGGAAATCCGTAGTGGAGAAGCTGTTGCTAGATTTAAAAGATGAGGAGCATGAACCCATCCAGGTAATTAAGTCACACAACGATAGTCAAATTGCCCAGACCAAGTTAGCATGTTGGAAGGCGAAGATTAATGGGATTTGGAACCAGGATATAGCAATTCAGTATAAAATAATTAAAACCGAGAGATACAAGTATGGCGAAGCTGCTGGTAGATGTCTTGCTCAAAGACTTCGTAGTCGGCAAACATCTCAACGAATAGAGGCGTTGGAGAATAATCAGGGCTGTCTAGTGGAAACGATCGATGGTATAATGGATGTTTTCCAACAGTATTATAAGGAGTTATATACCCAGGGTAGTATATTTCAAGATCAGATTGACCAGTTTTTATCCAGACTTGATTTACCTACGGTAGGGCTCCTTGTAAGAGAGGAATTAGAGGCCCCGATATCCATGTTGGATTTAGAGACTGCCCTTAACTATCTTGCCCTTGAGAAAGCAGCTGGCCCGGACAGACTTCCCTTAGAGGTCTATCGAATGCTATACCCTATTATTAAGGATGACATGCTGGCTACTTTCATCACTGCTCAATCCGGTAGCCCCCCTCCTTCTTGGGACGATGCAAACATTGTGGTGTTTAAAAAGAAAGACAAGCCTCCTAACCTTCCAGGGTCTTATAGACCTATTTCATTAATAAATGCAGACGCCAAGTTATATTCTAAGATTCTGGCCAATCGTTTAAGTCAAATTGTCCCATCATTGGTCTCTCACCATCAACATGGGTTCCATCCGGGTAGGAGCACGGTCAGCCACCTGAACAGGGTTATCGCTGTGCTAGATTATGCGTCTGCGTATCACAAAAATATTGGCTTGGTGTTTTTAGATGCTGAAAAAGCCTTTGATTGCGTGGCATGGGCATTTCTGTGGTCTGTACTGCATAAAATGGGGTTTGGCCCTCTGTTTTTCCTTGCTCTGCAAACTATGTATAAGCGACCAAGGGCCAAGATCTGTGCGATGGGGCAGGAATCTGCTTTTGTTTTTATCACACGGGGTACACGACAAGGATGCCCATGCTCACCGCCTTTGTTCGCAATCTATATTGAGCCACTGCTGTGAATGCTTGAGACTATCCCAGGGTATACAATCAATGATAGTGGCGGGTTCTAGCCTCTGCCGATGATATTGCGGTAGTAACATCGGACCCAGAACAAGCACTAAGTGAGATCGAGCAGTTAACAAAAGAATTTGGGAAATGCTCAGGCTATAAATTAAACATTTCAAAAACCCAGGTCATCTGTTCTGCTGGGCTAGGCTTCAATGAATTGAGAGTTACTCATGAAGCCAGATACCTGGGGATCAAAATTAGGATGTCACTTCAGGAGATCGTAGCTGTGATTTGGGCAGATATATTAAGATCAGTTAAGCGGCAGTTGGAAAGGGTGGAATGCCTGCATTTATCAATGGTGTGGCGATGTAATGTTTTGAAGATGTGCATACTACCTAGGGTGCTTTATTATTTCCGGACGGTACCCTTGGAATTGACGCGTCCACATGAATGCAGTTACAATCTATAACTGATCGGTTTATATGGGGCTGGAAGACCGCTCGTCGGGCTTCAAAATACATGACATTAACACTTTCAAGAGGAGGATGGGGGGTCGACAAGTGTTGCTTAGATTTCTTGATCCAAGATACTATAAAATAACTAGATTTAAGACGGTCTTAGCCGCATTTAAAGGATGGAGATACGTAAAATCATTGTCTTGAACCGCATTAATTAATATACACCATGTGACTCTACTGAATTATTTCTTTTAATATTTTGGGATACTAAGATGAGGTCCTGGGCCGACAAAGGTATCCGTAGCTTAGGGGATATGTTTAATGCCGGTATTATGGTTACTTCTTCTGAGTTGATAGATAAATATGCAATCCCTCAGAATGATTTTTTTAAATATTTACTGCTACGGGTTTTTTTTTTAAGCATCGCAGTATTATGTCTATTGCCACTAATGATCTTCTTGAAGCTTTAAATAAACGGGCTAAGATTGGAACTTTATATGATAGCTTGCGGAGTATGCAGAGTGATGATATTGAAGCCCAAGATGTAAATTGGAGTTTAAGACTTGGCACTTCTGGCCAGTTTATTCAAGATTCTATCGATATGGCTTCCAAAGATATTTTACCTGCTAATTTACGGGCTCAACATTACAAAACACTGTTTAATTTATACCATACACCGGCTAAAATGATGAAATGGGGGGATATGCATAATCGTCAATGTTTTAGGTGTCAATCTGCGACGGCTGACATTGTACATATATTTTTTGATTGTAGTGTATTGGAACCTTTTCTTTTATATATTGCACAATTTCTTTCTAATCTTATAAATACCAATGTGGTGATATCGAGAGTGGATGCTGTTTTGGCAGTGTAAAGATAGGGATTCCTCGTTATTATATTATCCATACAGGTTCCTTCTCTTTATGGCTATGTCAGTCGCTAAATTATGTATCGCTTGTATGTGGTTGAAGCCCGAGGCGCCCTCATATGAAATGTGGCGCACTAAGTTCTATAATGTATTCCATCTAGAATTTAATCTATACCGGCTAAAGTCATTGAAGAAAAAGCAACTAGGGATTCAGATTTGGCAGCCCATGATACATCATATGGAAAGTGAATGTCCTGATTAGTGTTCTTGCGTTTGTTTAGCTAGATTGATTTTTTTATGCACTATTTTGTAACCACTTTGTTCTTTTGCATTGCTGGGATTTCCTTTTTTTTTCTCGCTCCTCCTTGCAACATGCTGCTTAATAATTTGATTTTTGTATGTTTTGTATGTGCTTTAGTATTTGTTATGAACTGAACAATAAAGAAATTTAAAAAAAAGAATCCAGTGATTCATCCAACAACTGATATTGCGTATACAAATTATACCTCTCTATAACAATATGTAGATTTTCTCCAAAACATTTTTTAGTCTATCTAATGCGTTTGTAAAACAATCTTAATCATCTGCTTCCACTCCTTGTGGTTTTGCCTATGTGGGTAAATGTTCCAAAATATCTTCTGCATCTGTGCCCATATAATTTAACAACCAAGCTTTTTTCCTTGCTGCCAGAACAGTATTACCATTAATAGCCATTAATTTTTAAAATGTCTTACCCATTTCTCCCACTATGGAAGGTTGGTTAGGATTACTAAAAATCTTAAGTAGTGTATTTCCACACGTAACATACATATTTAAATGTAAAGCAAAAATAAACAGTGTTAAAACCAATTAAATCCAGAATATAATATTTGTTCTTCCAGTATATAATGTTTACTCTTCCAAATTTAAATCGATTAAAAAGTGTGCACATCACTGTGATGAACACACAAATATTACTGGAAGAATAGCTAAAGTGTCTATAAATATATATGACCGCTGTAAAATACAATAATATTTTAAATATGCACATCTGTGGTTTGAAAAAATCAAAAGGTGTGCACAATAACGTATACATAAAACACATTTTTTATAAGCAGCAAGGTGTGTGTGTACAACCGTGAAGAATTCACAACTAATAACTTAAAAATCTGGTGTGTGCATCACGGACAGTCACAAGCAATGCAAAGAAATCCCCTAAAACCTGTTTAACCTCTGGTCAGTGCATGTCATCACTATGGATACCATTTTCAATCAAGTTGCACGTACAACCCCACTAAATATGGAACAGGTAAGAAAAACTAGACCGCCACCCGTTGATGCTTCAATGATGCCCTGTGACGCCTCGCATGGGCGAAATGCAGATACACAAATCAATTATGGCAAGTTGATGGTTGGGCTGTTTCTTATACTGTTGAGTTGTCAGGAATGCTGTCGACAAACACCTCCTGATTCCTTCTTCCTCGACACTCCACCATCATCGAGCAACAGTTTACTTCCTTTCCTTCAAAAGTTAGACGAACGGACCAAAACAAGAACAGTGTCTGGATGCATCCTCTGCGTTCCTCTTACTAGTTGCCAACTATGTGGTAGGAACAAAACACGATGCACACACATAGGTATAACTGGGGTATCCGTTTATTGGGGCATCCAAACGCCTCAGCAGCAGGGCTCAACTGCTCTAAAGCACCGTTTGGAATTTGGAACGTTATACAAACAGAAACAAGCTTAACCATTGAAGACCAACAGGTAAGCATAGAGGTGACGTCATGGATGTAGAAAAAATACATAACCTACCACTTTAACTCATCACAGCTTGATACTGGTTTCCATAACTTAAAGCTTGACTATCCCATAGACAAGAGGTGGTAAGGATCAAAGAATTGTAGTTTAGAGCCTGCTCCTCATTTCCATGTTTGCCTACTTGTGTCATCAACATATATGGTGTCTCTACAGGGGATAATGATTAAAGAAACACGGGAGTCCGCTGCACTCCAAAGGTGAATGAAGGTATTCTGCTAGGTACTTCAGGGAAAGGTAAATCTTTTAGGGTGATCAGGATGCAGCCCCTACTGTCCTGGAGGGGCAGAAGATATATAACACATATAGGACCTTGTAGGCACAAGGTGGATAACCTGAGCACTCCTATGTGCTAAAAAAGGCAAGTATATCCAAAGTAGTAAGACTATTCAAAGTTGTAATCACTTTGTGTCATTCTGTAAACAGTTTTTCAATTCAAAAGGTCTCCATGTAGAGAAAATGAAAATATTTTACGCAATAATTTCCACATTTTCCAAAGATTGATTCATGGCGTCATATAAGTAATCCAAGTCCCCAATGCATTTCTAGCAGGGTGCTCTTCGTCAGGGGGTTAAAGTCGTACTGTGGAAAAGTAGGAAAAAAGGGGTAGGTAAGTCAGGAGCCGAGTGTTTTGGAAAAGATAAGATATTAGAGTCCAAAAGTTGAAACCGATCCCAGATAAAGTTAAAATGCCGGATTGAAACACGGAGTGCAAGGATTACAAGATTCCCATATAGTGAAAAAGGTAAGAAACTATAGAACATTCACCCGATGTGCGTGGTGCGCAAATGGTTAAGAAATTAGTGAAGCAGGTCAATAGAGATGGAAGTATAAAACCAGATTTAGAGATTGTGTCATGCTAAAAAAACAAAGGAATAATGCCCAAAGTGAAACTTAATGACATGAGTGGGATAGCGTCGTGTCATGCTGAAAAGACGAAGAAATGATCACCAAAGAGGCTGTGTTGCCAAAGAACAACTAAATAGTATTGGTGTAATAACGGAGATAAATAATAGCTTACCAGATATGTGAAGTTTAAACGGAACGTCGTGGATTGAAAACACTGTGAACAACCATTGGAAATATGCGGAAGTGTAACAGGTAATACAGCGCATGCGTCTTTCTTCTAGCGTGTGATAGTAAAAAACGGACTATCCCCATAGAGTAGGAGTAATAGAAGGAGAGGGGCAAGAGGTTGAGCGAGTACGGAGGAGAAACTTGTTCATAATGTGTGCAACAGAGTGGGGCGAAGAGGATAAATGGCTGAAGTGAAAGTAGGGTGTAAAGAAAAAGTATGGAAATTACAAAGACGGATTTGAAAGAAAAGAAAAAATAAAAGTAAGAAAAACGAAAATATAAGGAGGGTGATATCAAGGTAATTTAAAAATAAGGAAAAGCCAAAAATGAAGTAGAAATATAGAGTACGGAAGAAATGTAGAATGAAGAACAGGTAAAGCAAAAGATGCACAGGATGAATAGGTACATTCATGGAACAAGTCAAAATTAGGGTACATTCGGTATGCAGGCACAAAATACAGATAAACCAACAATAAGTAGGAAGTCAAATATACAATGCAAGTTAAAGAAAGCTGCTAAATTCCAAACGCTCATTGAGTCCGTTCGGTAAAGTAGTGCCAAGTTTGAAAATCCAAAATAGTTCTTGTTGAAGCAAGTATTTTTTGGGGTCAATTCCCTCAGGTTTCTGAACAACCTCTAAAATGAGGAAACTAATTTGACTGTTGTTGTGATTTTGCTGGGTAAAGTGAGCAGAAACACAAGATTTTAAGTTTTTGTTTCTAATGTTGCTCCTGTGCTCGTTGAGTCTGGTTTTTATTTTGCGTTCAGTTTTCCCTACGTAGGGTAATCCGCAGGGACACTTCAAAAGATACACCACATTCGTGGTGTCACATGTCGCGTTTACTTTGAGCAAGATTCGCTTGCCAGAACTGGGATGATTCATGCTGTTTCCTGGAATAATGTTATGACAATTTTGGCAATTGTGACGAGGAATGGTTCCTTTGTAGATGGTAGATTCGATGGTTCATGATTTAATCAGTGACCGTAAATTCCTAGAACGCTGGTAAGCAAAAATAGGCGCTTCATTGAACAAATTGTTGAAGTCAGGTTCCAATTGGAGTATTTGCCAGTGAGTTTTAATGCTTTTTTTTGATTAAATAACTTTTAGTTGAGAATTTGGAGACAAATACATTGGGTTGTATATTAGAACTTTTTTTGGATTTAGGTTTCAATAATGTAGAACGGTCAATGGAGGTCACTCTTGTGTGAGCTGATGAAACGAATTGTTTTAGGTAACCTCTTTTCAAAAATTTGTTCATGATGATAGTACTGTCTTGTACAAATGAATGATCGGTGGAGGCAATTCTTTTCGCTCGTAGTAGTTGTGAGTAGGGCAGATGTTTCTTTAAACTAGGTTGGTGAAAGCTTGAGTAGTGGAGGTAATTGTTCCGATCGGTGGATTTGGTGTATATGGATGTTTCCAGTTTGTGGTCTTTGATGGTAATGTTTACATCCAAGAAAGCTATTTTGGTGCCGTTGAAATGGTGAGTGAATTGGATTCTTTCATTGATGCTGTTGAGGTGGCTGATGGCAAATGTGAGTTGTTGTTCAGTACCAGTCCATATTAAGAAAATTTCGTCACTGTAACGGTAGTAAATTTTGAGGTGGTTTTGCCAATGTGGAACAGACAGTATATCTTCAGTTTCGAAGTCCTGCATGAAGATGTTTGCGTATGATGGGGCAGCACAATTGCCCATGGCTACACCAGAAAGTTGAATGTAGAATTTGTTTTGATATTTGAATTAACTGTGTAAAAGAGTGAATTCAATAAGTTCCATGAGAAAGACCTGTAGTTCAGAAGATTTGTTGGTTTTAAGTAATGCCGCTTCTACGGCCTGAATGCCAAGGTTGTGGGGAATAGAAGTATAAAGTGAGTTCACATCTATGGTGCAGAGCAAAACGGGTGTTTGTGGATTAATGGTGATGGTGATGAGTTTAGTTAGAAAATCTGTGGTATCTTGAAGATAACAAGCCATTTGTGTGACTGAAGGCTGTAGATGTCGGTCAATGTAGGTGCCAATGGGTTAGTGAATAGAATTGCATGTACTGACAATCGGTCTGAATGGAGGTTTGATGGGATCTTTGTGGATTTTGGGAATCATGTAAAGGTATGGAATGTTGGGGTGTGTTTTGATAAGGTAACTGCGATCTTTGGTGGTGATGGTTCCAAATGATACTGCTTTGTCAACGAGGGTCTGGAGGATGGCAGCATATTCTTTGGTGGGATCTGAATTTATTTCCATGTAAGTATTGGCCTCTGAAAGATGATTGTTCACACTGTCAAGATAAAATTGGGTATCCAAAATTACCAAAGAGCCCCCTTATCAGCAGGGCAGATCATGATGTCACTGTTGGTAGCTAGTTGGTTCAAAGCGATTTTTCCATGTCTTGTAAGATTTTGTTTGTCGTACTGTAGTTTGACGAATGTTATCAAGATCCTTGTGAACTAATGCTTCAAATATATCCAAAGTTTTGTGGCTAACAGGAGCCAGGAAAGTGCTTTTGGGACGTAAATCCATGATGGTATTTTCTTCGGTTGTTGTAGGTGTTGTGCAAACGTTAGAAAAAAAGTGTCTTAGTCGTAATGTTCGCATGAACTTGTAGAAGCTTACTTGAGATTCAAGATCACTGGTGGTGTAAGTAGGGACAAAAGAGATCCCCTTTTGCAAAACCTTGTTTTGTGTGGTGGAGATGTTTGTGCTTGAAATGTTTATGATTAGGTTCTGTGGCTCCTCGTCGATTGTGCTATAGGGCGCTGTTGCTCTGTTAAATTGCGTTTGCCAGGATCTCCGGTTGCGTCTGTGCCTAATCCTAAAAAAGGCACCGGTCCAGTGCTTTGGGTGGTAGATTGGCTGGTGGATGCATCACTTTGTGGAGGTTGACTGGAGGGGATTCCTCCTTGTTGTGGTTGGGTTGGACGTGAAGGTTGCAGTGAGTCTTGTCTTGGTTGACGAGTACGTGTAGAACCATCTGAAGAAGATGTATCGCCTTCGGTTGATTTGTTATATTGTGATCTCTGTTGTCTCCTAGCCGCATAAATTTCGGCCCAATTTTACACCTCCCCAAGTTTGTAGTCCACAGTGTCCCTTTTAAACTTGGGCATTTTGCGCTTGTTGATCTCTTTTGTATATTTCTCAAGTTGTACATTTACGTCTTCGAGGGTTTGGCGTAATTCATCTATGGTAAGTTTAGAACTTAGTTCTTCTTTTAGCTGGGCTACTTCAGTGGAAAGGTCTTCAAGCATTTTTGATAGTTCTTCGACAATTAATAAAATTAAGTCGAGTGAGCACTTGTTAAGTATTCCGTACCACCTTTCAGTAAATTTGATATTGTTCTTGCATAATGTGGATTTGAGTGGTATGCGTAGTCCTCTCGGGATTCTCGAGACTTTATGGTAACGAATCAGTGTGCTCGCGTGTAGGTGTTGGTTGATCTCTCCTTTGGCTGCATACAAGAGTTGTCTTATGTTAGATTGTACTGATCCTGTGCTAGAGATCTGAAAGAGACACGTTAGTGATAGATTCCTTACCTTAGAATATCCCCAGGCGTCAGACTGGATCCGGAAACTTTTGCGTAGCAATACCCCTCCGCGCCGGTAGGCGTCTGCGGCTCCGCGTCCGTCGTCTGCTTCGTGAGCGCCGGGATGACGTCGTCGGAGTACTTAGACGGCGCCCATGCGCGCTGACGTCAGTTCTTCTTTTTTCCGCGCCAGCTAGCGCAGATCCGGAAGAAGCTCTACCCCCAGTCAATTTTTGACTGAACTTTTTGATCCTTTTGATCTCTCTCTTTTTGTCGAATTCTCGACTTATCGGTGCCAGGGATGCCCGGGTTCAAGCCTTACTCGAAGTGCGATCGACTCATGTCGGTCACGGACCCCCATCGCCGGTGCCTGAAGTGCTTAGGCCTCGACCACGACGATCGAACCTGCTCCGACTGCCAGGCCCTGACGTCGAAGGCTAGGCGGGAGCGGTCCCGCAAGCGTCTCGAGCTGAGGCAGTCGGCCCCGCGCCGCTCCAGGTCCCGGTCCCGGTCCCACGGGAGGTCGAGGGACAGGTCGCGAGGTCAGAGTCATCGAAGCTCCGGAAGTGGACACCGATCGTCTGGCTCCAAGTCCTCAGGTAAGAGGCATGAGAGGTCGGAGCGACGTCATCGATCCTCCGATCCGCCCCGACGCTCGCACGATGCGGCCGGGGGCTCGGGCGACACCGCCCACGCTGCTCCGCGGGAGTCGCAAGCGTCGCCGCCTGCCCCACACCTTCGGGTCCCTGGGCACGGCGCGACATGAGGGCCCTCCCTCCTCAGTCGGTTCCCATGGCGCCTTCGGGCCGATCGGTTCCGTCTGGAGGTCCTTCCGGGTCGGGCGCTTCGGCCCCGACGCCGTCGGGTGCTTCGGCTCTGACGCCACTGGCGACTTCGGTCTCGGCGCCGCAGGACCTCGCTGGATCCGGTTCCGGATCCGGGACCTCGCCGGTCCACCTTACGACCTCGCCGGCGCCGTCCCTTCAGGTGTCGCCCCCGGCAGCCAATGTGGTTGCCGCCCCCAATGTTTCCTGCGGTCCTACTCAGGCGCCGGAAGGGCGCCGATTCAGTCGGCCTTTGGGGATTTTTATCTCCACGAGGAGGCCCTGTCTGCTAATCCTGGTTTCCAGGACACAGGTGACGAGGAACATTGGGAGGGGTCCGAGGACCCTCTGGCACAAGATTGCCAGTCACAGCAGGACTGGACATATGAGCTTGGGGAGGCCAGTGGTATTGACACATCGCCAGACACTGGATTTACATCGCCTCCGACTGTGGCTTCGGAGGCGGGTTCTGCTTACAGCGTAGTGTTGACGAAGGCAGCTAAGGCCTTAAACCTTCAGCTTCCCGTCGCGGCCGTGAGGACTAATCTCCTCACTGAGGTCCTCAAACCGCAGTCAGGCTCCGCGGAGCCCCTGCTGCCGTTCAATGAGGCCTTATGTGACGTTCTTCTGGGCACTTGGTCCAAGCCCGCCACAGGCCCACCTGTGGATAGGAACGTGGCCAGACGCTACCGTCCGGCCCCGGGCGACCCATGCTTTTTGTCCACCCATGCTTTTTGTCCACCCATCCCACCCCCGAGAGTCTGGTCATCCAGGCCTCAAACTCCCAGACCGCATTCCCGTCGGCCCCGCCCGACAGGGAATCCAAGAGATATGAACAGTTCGGGAAGAAGGTTTTCTCGTCTGTTAGCTTGGGGCTGCGGTCTGTGAACACCGCCTGTCTCTTGGGCCGCTACACCCACACTCTGTGGGACACGGTTGCGGAGGTGCTGCCTAGATGCCCGGAGGAGGTCCAGGCTAAACTCGGCCAAGCCCTTGCGGACGGCCGAGATGCAGCACGCTTTTCTATCCGGTGTGGGCTGGATACAACAGACTCACTGGGCAGGGCGATGGCAACGACGGTGGCGGTTCGACGCCACGCCTGGTTGAGGTCCGCCAACTTCTCGGCCGATGTCCAGGCCACCCTCCTGGACATGCCGTTTGATGGCCGTCGCCTCTTCGGCGACAAGGCAGACCATGCGCTGGAACGTTTCAAGGACTCCAGGGCTACGGCCAAGTCCTTGGGCCTCACGGCCCCACGCCAGCAAACGGGTGCCTTTCACTCCTTTCGTGGCCACGGAAGGGGCGCCCCACCACGTACCGTCAGCCACACACCGCAAAATGTCCAGCAGCTCGGTGGCGGACGTGGAAACCGCCGTGGCGGCGGTCGGGGACCACGGCGAGGCCAGTCCACACCTCCCTCAGCAGCACCTGCCTCAAAACCTTCCTAGTCCGAGTTTTCAGGCCCATGTGACGCCTGTGGGGGGCAGGGTTCGCCATCACCTCTCCCAATGGCATACAGTCACTTCGGACAGGTGGGTGCTGCAGATTGTCCAAAGGGGCTACTCCCTCCCCTTCGAGGCATCCCCTCCATCCATGCCACCACAATACCACCGTGTGTCGGGGGATCACTTGCAACTTCTGCAAGAGAAGGTCACGGCCCTCTTGGCCAAGAGGGCCATCGAGCGCGTTCCTGGGCCAGAAGTAGGGTGTGGATGTTACTCCCACTACTTTCTGGTGCCCAAGAAGGGCAAAGGGGGCCTACGCCCTATCTTGGACTTGCGGAACGTCAACGGCTTCCTCCGGACGGAGAAGTTCAAGATGCTCACTTTGGCTTAGGTCCTGGCGCCCTGGACCCGGGAGACTGGATGGTAGCGTTGGACCTGCAGGACGCCTATTTCCACATCCCCGTCCTGCCGGCCCACCGGCGTTACCTGCGGTTCACGGTAGGCCAAGAGCACTTTCAGTTTACCGTGCTCCCCTTCGGCCTTACCAGCGCCCCACGGGTGTTCACGAAGGTGATGGCGGTGGTCGCAGCTCATCTGCGCAGGCAGGGGGTATCAGTCTTCCCCTACCTCGACGACTGGTTGTTGAAGGCGAGCTCGCCCCAGACAGTCGTCAGCCACCTCCAGACTACGGCCGACCTCCTGCACCTGCTGGGGTTCTCCATCAATGTGCCGAAGTCACACCTGTGTCCCTCTCAGAAGCTCCTCTTCAACGGAGCGGTTCTCGACTCGGCGCAGTTTCGGGTTTACCCACCCGAGCAGCGGGTTCGGGATATTCAGGCTCTGGTTCCCATCTTCCAGCCGTTATCCCGAGTCTCGGTCAGGTTGACGCTGCGGCTTCTGGGACTGATGGCCTCCTGCATCCTTCTGGTGCGTCACGCCAGGTGGCGGATGCGGGCTCCGCAGTGGGACCTGAAGTTTCAGTGGGCCCAGCATCAGGGCAACCTGTCCGATCATGTCCTGATCTCGGAGGGCACTGCGAGACAACTGCAGTGGTGGCTCATTGACCGCGACTGGGTCAGTGGCAGATCCCTCTCCCTACCCCACCCGGAGCACGTAGTTGTGACGGACGCGTCCCTCCAGGGCTGGGGAGGCCACATGGGAGAGGCGGAGATCAGAGGCCTCTGGTCTCCGGCGGAGTCCCGGCTCCATATCAACCTGCTGGAGCTTCGGGCGATTTGTCTAGCACTGAAGGCATTCCTCCCCTCTGTCCGGGGACGTGTAGTGCAAGTGTTCACCGACAACACCACCGCCATGTGGTACTGCAACAAACAGGGCGGGGTGGGGTCGTGGACCCTTTGCCAGGAGGCTCTGCGCCTATGGCAATGGCTGGAACATCAGGGCGTGACCCTGGTGGTTCAACACCTGGCAGGCTCTCTGAATGCCAGGGCGGACGAACTCAGCCGTCGGTGCATGATAGATCACGAATGGCGTCTGAACTCGGACGTGGCGCAAGGTCTCTTTCAGCAGTGGGGAGAGCCTTGGTTAGATCTATTCGCCACAGAAGAGAACGCGCAATGTCATCAGTTCTGCGCGTTGGAATTTCCAAGGCGGCACTCGCTCGGAGACGCTTTTCATCGCGAGTGGAGCTGCGGTCTGTTGTATGCCTTTCCGCCTATACCACTTCTGCCCAGAGTGCTGAAGAAGATCAGGCGCGACTGGGCCCAGGTTATCCTTGTGGCTCCGGACTGGGCACAAAGATACTGGTATCCCGAGCTACTCAGCATGTCAGTCGATCCCCCGATTCGTCTGCCTCTTCGGGAGGACCTTCTGTCGCAGCAGCAGGGGACGGTCCTGCACCCGAACCTGTCCAGTCTCCACCTACAAGCTTGGAGATTGAGCGGCGGCAGTTGAGGCCATTTGACTTGCCTCCTGAAGTCTGTGATATCATTCTGGCAGCCAGGCGTCCCTCCACGAAGTCGGTATACGCCTGCCGGTGGAACAGATTTGTGGCATGGTGCACAGCAAAGGCTGTGGATCCTCTCTCTGCACCCCTTTCGGAAGTGCTGCTCTTCCTTCTTTCCCTTGCCCAGCAGGGCTCTGCTCTGGGCACTCTTAAAGGGTACCTTTCTGCTCTATCCGCCTTCTTAAGGCTACCTGATCAGCCTTCTTTATTCAAGTCCCCCATTGTAAGTAGATTTCTGAAGGGCATCACACACATGTTCCCTCCTGTTCCCTTCGTGATGCCCCAGTGGGACTTGAATCTTGTTCTCACTTACCTGATGTGTGCTCCCTTTGAGCCACTCCATAACTGTCCTCTCCGTCTTCTCACGTTGAAAACTGCCTTCCTGGTTGCCATCACCTCTGCCAGGAGAGTGAGTGAGCTCCAGGCTCTTTCTTCTTCTCCACCTTTCCTGTCTGTTCATCCTGACAAGGTGGTTTTACGTGCACGACCTTCCTTTCTGCCCAAGGTTGTCACGGCCTTCCACATCGGGCAGTCCATCACTTTGCCCACCTTCTTTCCGCCTCCGCATCCCTCGAAAGAGGAAGAGAGGCTCCACCGTCTGGATCCAAAACGTGCGCTCTCCTACTACTTAGATCGCACACGCCAATTCCGGGTGGATGACCAACTCTTTGTTGGTTACGTGGGCGCGAAGAAGGGAAAGGCTGTACACAAGAGGACCATCTCGGGGTGGATCATCTTGTGTATTCAAGCATGTTACTCCATGGCGAGGAAGGAGCCCCCGGCTGGGCTGCGGGCTCACTCCACTCGGGCCACGGCGACAACAACTGCCCTGGGCCGAGGAGTCCCCTTACAGGACATTTGCCAGGCAGCTACGTGGGCCTCGCTGCACACGTTTGCAAGACACTACTGCCTGGACAGTCAAGTCCGGAGGGATGGCTTCTTTGGCCGTTCCGTCCTCCAGGACCTTCTGGTGTGATATTGGTTCGCAGACCCACCACCGGGGTTGGTATTGCTGGGGTATCTATTCTAATGTAAGGAATCTATCACTAACGTGTCTCTTTCAGATGCACAAGTTACTACTTGTGTAACGATATATCTGTAAGAGACATTAGTTAGTGATAGATTCCTTACCGACCCACCCATCCTCCCTGTTCTGCGAACCAATATCTAGGGTTAAGGTCATCCCCTTTCAGGGCCCTAGTTTCATGGCACCAGTGTTAGTTCTATCATGGCTCTGCGTATCTGGCGCGGAAAAGCTGTGTATCAGAACTGACGTCAGCGCGCATGGGCGCCGTCTAAGTACTCAGACGACGTCATCCCGGCGCTCACGACGCTGACGACGGACGCAGAGCCACAGACGACGCCTACCGGCGCGCAGGGGTATTGCTACGCAAAAGTTTCCGGATCCAGTCTGACGCCTGGGGATATTCTAAGGTAAGGAATCTATCACTGTGGTTTTGTTTGATAAGAGGAGCACTCTGTAGATTACCTGAAATTTTATTTTGACATTGACATTTTTTTGATGACGTTGAACATTGAAGAACTACAAATCCATACAACGACGAGAGAAACTGAGGAAACTTATAGAGGCATGAGGAAATGTCAAAATTGTGTACATTGCTCCAATGTGATTGAAGGAAAATTGTTACACCATCCACAAACTGGTAAAGAGATAAATCTACATCACAATGGAGATTGTAATTCTAAAAACTTGATTTACTACATAAAATGTCCTTGTGGAAAAATTTACACAGGAAAAACTGAAAGAAAACTGAAGACGAGGATTTCTGAACACAAAAGCACTATCAGAAATAAGAATATGAAAAGCAATTTAGCCAAACATTGGATTGAGAACAGTCATAGCATAGCCCAGATTAGGTTTTCCATTCTGGAGGTAGTTAAGATACACGAGGGGGTTGATCTCACCAGATGCCTCCTCCAGAGAGAAATTCATTGGATCAAATATTTGATTACACAGGAACCGAAGGGTCTTAATGAAAAGATCGATTTATCTTGTTTCCTATGATTCCCCTTCATCCAGGATGCTGTGCCGAGTATGATGTCTGTATTTCATCGCTAAAGTGGTTATATATATATATTTTACTGATTGGTAACAATGACTGCATTATTCATGTGCTTGTATCTTTTCCATATTTCTCACATTTTTATTTCGAGTCACGTAGTTTGGTGGTTTATAATGCTTCGGTTTTTAGAATCTACACCACTCCAACATGGCGCTGTTTAGTAAGTGGAGTTTTGAACGGACAGTCCGTTTTTTATGTTGATTACCGGCTCCGTGTATACACATGAGAGAGCCAAGCTACTCAGCATTCACTGTTCCCGAAGAGTAGCAGTTGTAAGCGTGAGAGAGTTGTTCACAGCGTATCAAGATCAAAGAGCAAGGTGAGCTTTGTAGCGCGAGGTAGCGTGGTGGATAAGCTCAGCAGCAGGGTGATTTATCCTGGTTGACAGCTGATGGTTTCCCTGTCATTTGTAGGAGGAGAGCGATTACTGGGTGCGTGAGAGATTAGTTTGAACACTGGGTTCATTGTGTTCAAGGTAAGAAAGATTCTAGGTTCTGTTTTTCCTTTTTGGTCTGTTACACTTTATAATAGGGTCAGAGAGATTACTTTGTGTTTGTGTCTTGTGTCCACAGAAGGATAAAGCTTTAGAGGAGCGTGATTTTTGTAAGTAGATTTCGGCGTTTTTGTTTTTCACACACACAGAGGTGTTGGTGAAGGCTTTCTTTTTGCAGTAATGTTACCGCTTTCAATAATATACATGATTGCTTCATTGTATTGAATTCACATGCTGTAGAGAAGATTGAGTTATTGTATTTTGTATTTCATTTCCACAGGCCCCCGAAGAAGAGCTTCATTGAGCTCGAAATGCATTGGGCACAGACAGAAAGAAATGTTAAAGTTTTAAATAATTGACATCTATTTTTGAAATGTGATATTGTAAACATTTGTGTTGATTTAATAACAGATTTTTGTTGTCAAACTCATGTAAAGAGTTGAGAGAAAACATTTGCTTACTAATGTACAAATATAATCATTTTTTTTAAACAACTTTGAGACTGTTTATATGTTCAGCGGTTCCCGCTAAAAAGCAACAGTGCGCTAAGGTTAAGTGTTGCATACACTTAAGATAAGGAATCTATCACTAACTAATGTCTCTTACAGATATATCGTTACACAAGTAGTAACTTGTGCGTTACACACTCGGGTTCCTGAATCAAAGTGTAGATGCGTTCGGTGTCCTCCGTGGTAAATTCAAAGGTGTCAGCTTTGTTGGAGGTCAGGTCGGCTATGTCTGCATAAGACATGATGTTTAGATGGGTGGGTGCGAAACGGATGGACAGAAGGTAATGATTAAAGAAACACGGGAGTCCGCTTCACTCCAAAGGTGAATGAAGGTATTCTGCTAGGTACTTCAGGGAAAGTTAAATCTTTTAGGGTGATCAGGATGCAGCCCCTACTGTCCTGGAGGGGCAGAAGATATATAACACATATAGGACTTTGTAGGCACAAGGTGGATAACCTGAGCACTCCTATGTGCTAAAAAAGGCAAGTATATCCAAAGCTGTAAGACTATTCAAAGTTTTAATCACTTTGTGTCATTCTGTAAACAGTTTTTCAATTCAAAAGGTCTCCATGTAGAGAAAATGAAAATATTTTACGCAATAATTTCCAAATATTCCAAAGATTGATTCATGGCATCATATAAGTAATCCAAGTCCCCAATGCATTTCGAGCAGGGTGCTCTTCGTCAGGGGGTTAAAGTTGTACCGTGGAAAAGTAGGAAAAAAGAGGTAGGTAAGCCAGGAGCCGAGTGTTTTGGAAAAGATAAGATATTAGAGTCCAAAAGTTGAAACCGATCCCAGATAAAGTTAAAATGCCGGATTGAAACACGGAGTGCAAGGATTACAAGATTCCCATATAGTGAAAAAGGTAAGAAACTATAGAACATTCACCCGATGTGCGTGGTGCGTAAATGGTTAAGAAATTAGTGAAGCAGGTCATTAGAGATGGAAGTATAAAACCAGATTTAGAGATCGTGTCATGCTAAAAAAACGAAGGAATAATGCCCAAAGTGAAACTTAATGACATGAGTGGGATAGCGTCGTGTCATGCTGAAAAGACGAAGAAATGATCACCAAAGAGGCTGTGTTGCCAAAGAACAACTAAATAGTATTGGTGTAATAACGGAGATAAATAATAGCTTACCAGATATGTGAAGTTTAAACGGAACGTCATTGATTGAAAACACCGTGAACCGCCATTGGAAAGATGTGGAAGTGTAACAGGTAATACAGCGCATGCGTCTATTTCTTCTAGTGTGTGATAGTAAAAAACGGACTATCCCCATAGAGTAGGAGTAATAGAAGAAGAGAGAGGGGCAAGAGGTTGAATGAGTACGGAGGAGAAACTTGTTCATAATGTGTGCAACAGAGTGGGGCGAAGAGGATAAATGGCTGAAGTGAAAGTAGGGTGTAAAGAAAAGGTATGGAAATTACAAAGACGGATTTGAAAGAAAAGAAAAAAGAAAGGTAAGAAAAACGAAAATATAAGGAGGGTGATATCAAGGTAATTTAAAAATAAGGTAAAGCCAAAAATGAAGTAGAAATATAGAGTAAGGGAGAAATGTAGAATGAAGAACAGGTAAAGCAAAAGATGCACAGGATGAATAGGTACATTCATGGAAAAAGTCAAAATTAGGGTACATTCGGTATGCAGGCACAAAATACAGATAAACCAACAATAAGTAGTAATTCAAATATACAATGCAAGTTATAGAAAGCTGCTAAATTCCAAACGCTCATTGAGTCCTTTCGGTAAAGTAGTGCCAAGTTTGAAAATCCAAAATAGTTCTCGTTGAAGCAAGTATTTTTTGGGGTCAATTCCCTCAGGTTTCTGAACAACCTCTAAAATGAGGAAACTAATTTGACTGTTGTTGTGATTTTGCTGGGTAAAGTGAGCAGAAACACAAGATTTTAAGTTTTTGTTTCTAATGTTGCTCCTGTGCTCGTTTAGTCTGGTTTTTATTTTGCGTTCAGTTTTCCCTACGTAGGGTAATCCGCAGGGACACTTCAAAAGATACACCACATTCTTGGTGTCACATGCCGCGTTTACTTTGAGCAAGATTCGCTTGCCAGAACTGGGATGATTCATGCTGTTTCCTGGAATAATGTTATGACAATTTTGGCAATTGTGACAAGGAATGGTTCCTTTGTAGATGGTAGATACGATGGTTCGTGATTTAATCAGTGACCGTAAATTCCTAGAATGCTGGTAAGGAAAAATAGGCGCTTCATTGAACAAATTGTTGAAGTCAGGTTCCAATTGGAGTATTTGCCAGTGAGTTTTATTGCTTTTTTTGATTAAATAACTTTTGGTTGAGAATTTGGAGACAAATACATTGGGTTGTACATTGGAACTTTTTTTGCATTTAGGTTTCAATAATGTAGAACGGTCAATGGAGGTCACTCTCGTGTGAGCTGATGAAACGATTTGTTTCGGGTAACCTCTTCAAAAATTTGTTCATGATGATAGTACTGTCTTGTACAAATGAATGATTGGTGGAGGCAATTCTTTTCGCTCGTAGTAGTTGTGAGTAGGGCTATTCTCCCGCGTTCTCCCCCACCCCCGGCTGCCCCTTCCAGCAGCCTGAAAACACCCGGTAATGCTCGGGACACGGCTTGGAAAACAGTTGTGTTAGTGCCTGTGCCAGAGCATCACTAGGAGCCTCAACAGGAGGCAGGCAAATAAAAAGCCCTGCCAGGCTGCCACCCTGCAATCGCGTCTCCCTTTCCCTTGACTTGCGGACTTTTTATTTATTCCTCCGTCTGCAGCTATCAAAGGGGGGCAGCAGCCCAAAAGAAAAGCAGCATCGTCATTCTTTGAGGAGGACGCTTTCAGCAAACTACACGCCCCAGGGGATGTGTGGACTGAGCCCGCACCTGAACGAACCTGCTTTCCTGATTCATCTGACGCCTACATAGCGCCTCGCCGTTCCCGCTACGCGGAACCTGTGCGTGCCCGCGCTGGGCCAAGACCGGGCCTGTTAGTGCCCGGAAGAGGCCACCCCCCCCCGCTAACCTCAGCGGATCAGCAGGTCTGTTTGGAATCCATTATTTGCAGTTTATTTGAGATTCTATCATTTTGGGCTCGTTGTTTTTCATCGTACTTATTCTTACATGAATGTTCAAGGAAAGTGTAGACATGCACCGGTGGGGGGAAGCGTCGTGGGGACCCTAGACCAATTTTTAATCAGGGCCAGTTCTGCCCTCGCACATGAGATCGTCCTGTCTGAGCGGCACCTGTCATTGGATGCTTTACATACTAAACGTTCCTCATTGGGCGGCCTGATATCTGTGCAGAGGCTGTAAGTTCTGACCCTTGTGGTTTAGTGGAAGGTGTTAGTCAGTCTTCAAACGCCTCGCCGGATTTATCAGCAGTTGTGGAGGCCCCGAACAGTGCTCATGTTGTCGATTTGGTCTGCAAAGGTACATCTCTGCTGGCACCCTAACACGTGTAGTTACTAGGTCTGTGCCTAAAGCCAAACCGTAAATTAAGGAATCTAGGGTAACCACGACAGAGCCGTCCGCTAAGAGGAAGAGGGGAGGGAGGCCACAAAGGCAGAAAAGTTAAAGAATCCAGAAGACCAACAAGAATGGCGGAACAGTGACTGTGACACCGCCACTGATAGTAGAGCAGCAGTCTCTAACGTCTATCAAAGGCCCTGTGAACCTTGACCCGCTGGGAGTCCCCTCTGAAGCTTTGGAGGTTCTGTAGGTGAAGATGGGGGCCATAATTGAGTCATCTCTTTCTCCTATCATTGATAGGCTAACTTGTATTGAAAAAAGATTGACTCATTTTGAATTACATATTGTGCCCAATCTTCACAATATTGAAGCCTCCTTGCTAAAAACGGGTCGGGCAATTGAAATTCAATCAAATGTACTGAGCAATTCTGTAATTCCAGGTCCCCTTCAGCCGACTACTTTAATATCCAATTCTCTGCTTCCATCTTCAAGTAGAATTCGGTAGAGGAGGTTCTGTTCCTGCTGAGGGGTTGGTAGATCTGGTTGGCCAGGTGGGTGAGTACAGGAACATCTCTAGTGAATTTACCCAGTTCCCCAAGGGAGGCGGGTAATAGGCCCGGGTAGTCTTGCAAGTAACATCACACACAACTGCTCTAAACATGGTATGGGCACTCGATTAATGCCAGTTAATGGACAGCCCGTCCGAAATACCCTCGCTACACATTGGTTTGGCCCACAGCTTTGTTAAGGATGGCCTCTGGGTACTACACTTACCACCGGACGCTGCCCCTTTGGTAGTGGTCCTGAGGAATGTACCTACCTTACAAGTCGGGCATCTTGAATCAACTGATCAGCTGATGGCCAAAACCATGCATTGGCTTACAGCTCAATTAAAGCTGGCGGTGGCTTGGGGCTGGGACATCTGTAATCAAATGATAATGGCAAGACGGGTCTCCTGGATCGGACATTCTATGAAGGCCGGGGGGGGGGGGGACTTTGTAATTGCCAACTTTGATAATGAGCGAGTTGTAAGATTTTTACTAGCGCAACTAGGGAGCAGAAGGAAAGAGTGTTACCATGGGGGAATCTCCCTTCTACTATTAAGGTTTTTTTATAGGCCGGCCATCCCTCCCAGTTGGGGGGTGGGGGAGGTCAGGGTGTATTAAATAGACCCATAGGGAGGTCTTCTGACCTTGAACTAGCCAATAGATTTGCCCCTTTGTCAGGTTTAGATGCCTGCGATTGACTTCCACCAGTAGATGCCCTAGTGCTAAAGGAAGTCATGAGCCAACCAGTTGTCTCTCCTCTGTCTGAGACAAGTTGACAGACAGTGGTGAGTACTTTGGAAGTAAGTCCCATTATATCTGAAGGTACTAATATTGGCAGTGTCGCTCGCTCTTTGTCCCATGTTCTGTCAACCAGGGTAGAGTTGAACAAGTTGGTGATTACACCCACGAATGCAGAATTTTAAGCTGGAAAATTGCTGGTTTAAGATCCAAGAGAGACGACCCTAACTGGCTATCCTTCATAAAAACTTGATATAATTGCCCTCAAGGAGACCTGGGATAGGGGGGATAACATTTGGTTGGACGGCTTTAGTTCTCTTCCTGCATGTCCAGCTTTAGCGGGTAGGTCGCTTGCTGCTCCTTTCTTTGGACTTAAGAGGCTCTGTAAAAAGGTTAGAGCTAGACTCTCCCCACTGCATGCTACTGGGGCTTAGTAAGCAACATTTCCCAAAGCTCTTGTTAGTGAATATTTACAACTCGGGGGAGTGAGACTATGTAAATCAGCACTTAAGTACTTTGAATCTTTTTATTACTAATTATAAGATAAAGCAATCCACTTCCTTTTATGTTTTATTAATGGGTGATTTTAACATACATTTGGGTGATTTACATTGTTCATTAGAGGATTTGCATGGTTTTAATTTTGCCAAGATCCCAGATTTTGAGCACACTACAAGGGGCGAGGGTCTTGAGTCCCTTTTAACTGATGTTGATCTTTTTGAAGCTAGTTTTGTCAACCCTCAAGATCGGTGCCCCGCGTTTAAAGCCAAGGCTAGTACTACTATTATAGATTATATTTTTATGTCCCCCTCGTTACTGAATAAGTTTATTTTCTATAATGCTCAGGAGTCTCCTTTGAGAGATCATTATCCAGTTATCCTTATCCTGGATATTACCTGTGGCATCCTGAGCAAAGGTGGCAGGAACTGGGTTCCAAATAAGGTGCTACCCTGTGACCAAGGAGGAGGCTTAGATGGGCCAATGTAACTCCAGATATCTTTTTAATGGGCCTATGTGAGAAATGCACAGATAGTATCGCTATTTGCACTAACCCTCTAAGCACCAAGAATGAGGTACTTCGAGCTTTTGAGGGAATTAGCACTCAGATAGGTCGTGATTTAAGTATAAAAACAAAAATGAGATCCAAGTGTGGCCCTAAGTGGTTTGACGAGAAATGCTCACACGCTCACTGCTCTTTAATGTTAGCCTTGAAAAAACAACCACGGTATAGAAATGTGATAGCCGTGAGGAGGAAGGAATATAAGCTAGTACTGCACCGCCGGAAAAAAGAAATCACGGATGAGGCGTGGAATTCACTGTTGTCCGTGGAGGTGTTAAGGGATAGTTCCAGGTTCTAGACTTTCATAAACACCTAATTTTTTGGGGGGAGGATAATGAGGCACTGGAGTGTAATATTACAGAAGCCCAATGGCTTTCTCATTTTGAAGCAATTTATGAGGCGAGGGGGACCTCGTAATGCACTTCCTGGTCCTCATTTCATCATGATAGTACCACGCTTGAGTTTAATGAGGAGGAAATTGAGAAAGCCATAAGAGACACTTCTAGTAATAAAGCGCCGGGACCTGATCGTGTTCCGGCAGACCTCTATAAAAGCAACCCTCATTTCTGGGCTAAAATCCTTGCTAATGTCTTTAGTGCTGTGGGCACAGCTTGTTTCCCGGCCTCCTGGTCAAAATCAATTATTCAAAAAGGGGCAGCGAGGGGATCCTTGGTGTTATAGGCTGATATCTCTTATTGGTTCCTGTTTGAAAATTCTAGGAAAGGTAATTTTAACTATGGGTACATGAGAGGGGGATCTTGTCTAATATGCAATATGGGTTTAGATGTGGGAGGAGCACCATGGACCAGTGTTCAAATTTGCATTTATTGATAGGCAAATACACTATGGCCATGGAGGGCTGCTTGACGATGGCTTTTATGGATTTGTCCAGCGCGTTTGACTTGGTCAACAGGTAAAAGCTCTGGGATATTTTATTGGAAAAGGGTCTTGACCCCTGTCTAGTTTATTTCTTAGCTAACCTTCCTCAAGATCTTACAGCTTTGGTCAGAATAACCCAGGCTGGTGATTGCACCAGATCTTTTAACTCTGGCTGGGGCATCCAACAGGGATGTATTTTAGCACCCCTACTTTTTACCCTTTACATTAATGATCTGTACAAAATGCTTGTGGAGGAGGCTTTGGATATTCCGCGTGTGGGTGACTGTTTTATCCCTGTACTCCTATACGCGGATGACGCTGTACTATTAGCCTGTACTGCGGTGGGCCTCCAGCGGCTCCTAGATGCTTTCGGGACGTTCATGCACTCACTGGACTTAATCATGAATAACGAAAAGTCACACACCATGACAGTAGGTCACAGAGCTTGAAAAACATTTATTGTAATGGAGTGGAAGTTTCCCCCGTGTCCTCTTTCACTTACTTGGGAGTCCTATTGGATGATAGGTCATCCTGGGTCCCTCAACAAAAAGTTAAAAAGAATGCAGTTATACGAGCTTCCTCATCTCTTTTAGGGTTTGCACAACGTTTGGGGCCAGGCCGATAGAGGATATTCTAAAGGTTTATAAAGCCAAGTGCTTGGCCATTGCGGCTTATGGATCCTCTATCTTGGGCTAAAAAAATCAGGCGGGGATACAGATAGCTGAAATTTGTTTTTTTCTGAGTCTTCTGTCTGTACCACAATCTACCCCAACGTATGCTATTCACCAGGAGTTAGGGCTAGGCTATGTCACTGATATTTTGAATACAGCTCAGTTGCTTTGCTGGCTCAAAACTTGGCTGAACCATGACTTAACCCTGAATCATATGATTTTTACGGGACTGTGTTAAATTAGATAAGTCCTCAAAAATCAAATGGCTGGGGCGTGGCTAAGATGGTGGCGTGATCGGTCGTAGGTCCCGGAGGCTCCCTGCCCGATCCCGCCAAAAGCGCCCTGTTACACAGCCTGATCTCCTGCTCCAGCACGAATCGATCCCTCCGGTTGCCGGGCTCTTGCTGTGTCGTCCGGTGCCCTGCTCACTGCCGCTGACGCCGCGCCGGAGACGGGAGAGGCCTTGGACGGATCACGGCTACCGCAACATGGCGACCGTTGCGGCCTGCTGAAGGCCGGCGTGCTCTTCCCTGAAGCCCTACGGAGCTCCTGTGGCCTCTCACACCCCAGCCCAGAAGGTGCCAATCACGCCCGTGCCAGCCTGTGTTCTCCCGCCTCCCACCTGTGGGACCCCCGGCCCAGAGACACTATTGACGGAGCACCGTGCACCGGCCGGGAGTCACCGAAATTGACTCCCCGGCTTTTGGGCCTGCAGACGCTCCGGGGGACTGCCTGCCTGAATCCCTGCGCTGCCGGACGACGGCACGTCTGGCCTCTGCGGCGACTCCCGTCGATCTGCGTATCGCCGACCCCCCCCTCCGGGCCCAGCCTACCCTCACCTTCACCGAGGGGGACGCCTTGCCCAGCAGAGGAGAGCCGCGGCGCTTGCACTGCGGCTGCAGCGCTTACTACGCGGAAGCCGGCGTGCTCCACCCTGGCGGCCCCCGACCTGCACACGCGGCCTGCCGAGTCCTCCACGGGCGCAGCTCGGCAGCCCTAGGACCTGGCTTCCGCCGGCGGCGCTTCCCTGGATCTGCGGCCTGGCCGCCGCCCACCAAACTGCTGGCATCTCCGTCACCTACCCCGGTCCTGGTCAAACTGCTGCCACCCAGGGGGCTGCCTGCAGGGAGCTGGGACCCCTTGAGGGGGTGTTGAGGGGAGCTGAGGCGCCACTCGTGGGGAGCTGAGTGGGACCGGGTGGACCGGATCAGAGTTGCTGACCCTTGCTGGTGCCACCGCTGCCAACGGCCGAACAGGTGAGGAGTGTGGTGGGGGAACTGTGGTGGATCTCGGGGGGCACACTCGAGCCCCCGGCGCTAGACCTCGGATACCTCTCCTCCCCATGCACTCCGCCACAAACTGCTCGCCCCGTGCTGCATAAACCCACGGGCCCCCTACCCTCACGGACTAGAGATTCCGCGGCGTTTGCCGCTCGCCCCTCCACCGCCTATTGGGTTTCCCGCCCCCTGTGGTGCTCCGAGACCTGCTCCCCCCCGGTACCAGCCCTCTGTGCTGCCGTCCACCAGCTACACCAGGGTAGTCTTCCACTCACTGCCCAACACCACTCAGGGGCCTACCCATCAGGACCTGCTGACCCCGCGCCCGCACTCCACCGCGGGACTCTGACACTAAGTGCCGGTACGACCCTACAGACAAGATGGCGGGCCAGCGGTCGAAAAAAGGGTCGCAAACGCTCCCAGAGCTCCTGGCCAAAACACAGACTAAACCCAGTAAAGACCCCCCTTCCCCCCCACGGCGAAGCAATCATCTGCGCCAACGGAGGACCACTCGCCCATCACTAGAACTTTCTTGGAAACACTCTTTAATTCCTTGAGGGATGATTTCCGATCCCTGAAGCAAGAGGTGGCGGGCGAGGTTCAGTAGCTCCGACGAGACGTGGAGGAGGCGGATCAATCCAGGAGTATGGAAATAACGCACCTTCAACAAGAAATTGTGCGTCTCACTGACCAGCAAATGGACCTCCAAGCCCACGCTGAGGATCTTGAGAACCGTTCCCGCCGGAACAACATACGGGTCCGGGGGGTCCCTCAAAAATCAGAAGGCTCCGATGTCACGAGCTACCTGCAGACTTCCTTCCGGTCCATTCTGGGCGAAGCGGCGGACTTCGAGATACGCATTGACAGGGCCCACAGGGTGGGACTCCCCAGACGGTCCTCAGCGCCACCACCGGACATCCTGGCCTTTTTGCCCGACTTCCCCCTCAAGGAGCGAATCCTCCGAGAGGCACGACGAGCCCAGCCACTTCAGTTCCAAGGCCATTCGATAGCCCACTACCAGGACCTCTCTGCCATCACCCTGCAGAAACGAAAGGAATTCCGTAAAGTGACGGACTTCCTTCGAAAGCACGAAACTCCGTACTCCTGGGGTCATCCATTCCGTCTCATCTTCAAATGGGACGGGAAACTACAGCAACTACGCTCGCTCAGAGACGCATGCGCCCTCTTGGGGCTCGAGCACGAAGTGGATGAACCGACCCTGAGCCCATCCAGAGGACCCCGAGAAGACGGATGGCAAACTGTGCACCGTAGGAGCTCATCATCACGGCACCTGAAACCGGACGCCTCTACTATCTCTCAGGAACGCGCCACGGCTGTTGCGGAGGTGGCCAAAGAAACCTCCCCCTCCAGCTGACTGCGGTGACGCCAGGGAGATCACTCTTAGCTTATCCCCCCCTTACAATGGGGGACGGGGTTGGGCGGGCGGCCGACGTGTCCGCCACGAGCCATGACCCAAATGGACGACTTCACCACAGCCCTGTGCAAATTGACAGGACTGGGACTATACCCACATACTCATGGGCGTTGGGGTTTTGGGTGGGAGCGGGAGTTGGGGGGTAATGTTGATATTATCCTTCTCCGGTGGAGAACTGTTGTGGATGCAAGGGGGGAGGTGGGGGGACGGGTCGGGGGGGGAGTTGGGGGGGAACCAGTGTGCCAAAAGGGATCTGCTATTACTAGACTGGTGAAACTCTATTACTTTGCCTTGCCACTCATGCTCGGTCCGCAGTCGCTTCTCCGACATTGAGCATCCGGGCCGGGAACACGCACACGCTATACCGCACATGGACCCACCCTCTACGACAATGGTTAGTCCCACACTGAAGATACTGACACTCAATGTCAAGGGCCTGAATAACCCTATTAAGAGAGGAGCGATACTCTCATACTTAGAACACTCTGGGGCGGACCTGTGCCTGCTCCAGGAGACCCACCTGTTGTCCAAAGATTGGCATAGACTGCGATCACGTGCCTTTCCCCAACAATTCTTCTCCTCCCTTCCCACCAAGAAAGCTGGGGTAGCTATCCTGGTCTCCAGACACTTTAAGGGGACGGTAGGGACCAAGTCGGGGAAGTCAAGGGCCGTCTCCTCGCACACTTGACTCCTTCCAAGTGGGAGACCTACACCTTACAGTCGGGTCTATTTACGCTCCCAACACGGGCCAAGAAGCCTTTCTCAAGAACGCCCTCTCTGAATCACTCCAGTCCTCCAACTCACTCATACTTGTCGGGGGGGACCTCAACCTCGTTATGGACACTAACAAAGATAGGTCGGGACACCGATATGGGGACTCAGGCGCTATTACTGCCGCTGGGGCGGACTGGCTACAGGACCGAGGCCTGGTAGACATATGGCGTACTGTACACCCTAACACAGCACAATTCACCTTCTACTCTCATGTCCACCGCACTTACGCCAGGCTAGACCACTTTTTGGGGTCGTCTGACCTATTACCTACAGTAACCAGTGTCGACATTGTCCCTGCGGCGCTCTCGGACCATGACGCCATAGAGCTAACCATCACTGCCCCGATCACCTCCCGCCCTCGAGGCACATGGCGACTTCGAGAACCCATGCTGCAACGACCCGCGATCCGTGAACGCCTGAACACCTGCATCACTGACTACTTAACACATAATGACACTCCGGAAGTGTCACTGCCGTCCTTATGGGGTGCCCTGAAATCGGTGGTCCGTGGGGAGCTCATCGCTGTAGCCGCCAAGGAAGCTAGAGATCGCAAGGAAAAGAGGTCCGAACTCACGGCCCAGGTCGAAGAACTAGAAAGGGTCCACAGTCGCACGTGCGCCCCACGTGTCTGGCGACAGCTGAAAGCGGCCAGGGCCCAACTGGCCTCTCTTGACACAGACAGGGCGGAATTTGCGGCACTCTGCCTCCGACATACATACTACGTTGGAGGCAACAAAACTGGACACCTACTGGCCAGTGCCCTTAAGGCCAAGGCCCACCGCACGAAAATCACGGACCTTGTGGATGGCTCTGGGAACACTCTCACCGAGGACTCCCAGATAGCCAATGAATTCCGAACCTATTATGCCTCATTGTACGCGGCTGATACACCGCCCCTTCGAGAGGTAAGCACGTACTTGTCCTCGGCGGCCATCACGGAGTTATCCCACACCAGCGCAGCAGCGCTAGACGCCCCCAGTCGCCTGGAGGAGGTCACCGCAGCCATAGCCAGACTTCGCCCGCTGAAATCCCCGGGCCCAGAGGGCTTCTCAGCGGGAT
Source organism: Lissotriton vulgaris (assembly GCF_964263255.1). Lineage (NCBI taxonomy): Eukaryota > Metazoa > Chordata > Amphibia > Caudata > Salamandridae > Lissotriton > Lissotriton vulgaris. Next base: position 231,639 of record NW_028244737.1, on the reverse strand, counting down.
TTTACAAATTGTTCAGTCATCTAGTGGCCCCTATCCTTACCAGACTCTTTAACTCCTTTGACGGCCCGGGCTCTATCCCCCCTGATATGCTAGCGGCCGAGGTGATTGTCTTGCCCAAACCAGGTAAAAAGCCGACCCACTGCTCGGCATTCCGTCCGATCTCATTACTGAATTTAGATCTCAAACTCTTTACTGGAGTGCTGGCGGCTCGCCTGGGTCCGCTCCTACCCGGTATCCTAGAACCTGACCAATCGGGCTTCGTGCCCAATCGCCAGTGTGGCGACAACACTAAAAGAATGCTACATCTCATAGATAAAACACATTTCCAGGACTCCGACGCAGCACTTGTAGCCATCGACGCGGAGAAGGCTTTCGATCGCGTCGACTGGGCGTACTTGCAGCAGGTACTGCTCCGCTTCGGTCTCGGTGACCGCTTTCGGTCTTGGATAGCCAGTTGTTACTACCGCCCACAAGCCCGAGTCCGCTTAGGCGGGACACGCTCTGACCCTTTCGATATCCAACGCGGGACGAGACAGGGTTGCCCACTTTCTCCCCTTTTATTTGCCCTTTACATCGAACCTCTGGCGCAGAAGGTCCGAGACAACCCTGACATAACTGGAATCACCTTCGGGGGCGAACCAAACACCATCAGTCTGTATGCTGATGACATCATAGCTGCTCTTACCCGTCCCTCCCACTCGATACCCGCCTTCCTGAGGGAGCTAGAGGCGTTTGGCACGGTTGCCGGCTTCAAGGTCAACAGGAGTAAATCTCTCATTTTGCCGTTGGGATGTAATTCCCACCCAAACGCCCCAGCCTCTGACTATGGCTGCGACCTCCAGGTCACCTCGGTACTCCCTTACTTAGGAGTCACCCTCACCCACTCGACCACTTCGACGGCGGCTCTTAACCACAAATCTCTTGCCACCCAGATCAAGGCGGATCTCACACGTTGGTCTAAGCAACCTCTGTCCCTCCTGGGCAGAGTGGCAGCGGTGAAGATGTCGACTCTACCCAAAATCCTATATGTCTTCCAGACTCTCCCAGTTTTCCCCCCAAAAGGCACCATCCATGATCTCCAGGCAGCACTGCATCACTTTATTTGGGAGGGTAAAAGGGCGCGACTCCATAAACAGCTAGCCTATCTGGGCACAGACGAGGGAGGTCTGGGGATCCCCAACTTATTGCAGTACTTCTATGCCGCACAGCTCCGGTATCTGGTGGAGTGGTGTCGTAAATATTTAATTTACCATCTTAATTTCTATGCAGGTAAGTACTTAATCAATAATAACTCAATCGGAAAGAAAGAAAACAGAGTCCGTGGTGTTAGAGTTCTTAGGGGTTTTATTCCTTAAAAAGGAATCGTTCCGGAACTGGATATCATGTTCCTGCAACCACACAGGGTTCAGGAAGGGATAGAGCAATATTTTATTGACAGTACATAGCTTATATACTTAATTTACATTATAGAAAACAATATAGTAGGCGTAACAGCTGAGAGAAGACAAGATAACAGCATCCACGTGTTACTAGTACGTAATCAGAAGGCGTGGACTAGGCGTAACTGGAGGTGTGTTCTAGAAACGTCACAGGTAGGTGTCACATGTGGGTGGCACTTAAACAGAAATGTTGCAATGTCAGCAGAAATCGGAGGCTTGGATGCGCGCGCAGCTGCATGACGTGTGATTGGCGTGAAACTGGAGGGTGCAGGGGGCTTGACATTTACACTGACGGAAAGAGACAGAAGTCTGGCATGTCAGATCAACTTGTGCTTCTATCATATCTGATATCTGATGTTTTAGGAACTGGACTATCTGGGCGGAAAGGTCTCTGGGGCAGAAGCTATTCTATACTGACTGTGAGTGCGTGTATAAGCGCCTGAGTGTCTGCATGAGAAAACGTGGGGGCATGGGCCTTCCAGGGTAGCGTGGTAACAGAGGCTATGAATTACTTGCACGGAGACAGGCCGGCCCTTCGGCTCTGCAGCTGGGGAATGTTTACTGAAACTAGTAGGCAGGAATGTATTCTCGAGGAGCGGAACAGATAACTCGAAGGTTGTAGTCAGTCTTGGCAGGCAGCAGGCTGAGCTAAGCGTGGTGGGCCGCGCTGGAAGTAAGGCAGAGTTCACAGGTACGGGGCAGCCTGGGCAGCCTGGGCTTTCAGAGTCAGAAGGAAGGAAAAGGCTCGATGGCAGAAATTCAGGGCCTACTTTGCCAGAGCTGAAAAACATGTAAAGTACACTACAAAAAGACGTTGGCATAGCATACTTAGGAACGGACTATTCAACCCATTCAGGGTGGGTCTGAAAGAGGACATGTTAACGTTGGACGCAAATGTATTTGCGTCTTCATAGCTGGCACAGGAGGGAAGTTACATGCACTTTAACTCGTACATGGAGACGGTGGGGTACACGATAGGGAACATAACTTGACCAAAAATTTATATTTCCTCATTCCCTCCTTGTTCCCTACGGACCCTTCATGATATCTCGATCATCATGAATTGATCAGTCTGTTCTTGTAACATAATTTGCTCGTCTCTCTTCCGTTGTCGGTTTGAGAGAAAACTGGAATGTTCAATGCATGATGTGGCACACAGTCCACATATCGCCGGCCCACACTGTAGGCACAGGCAGCAGCTGAATACTATGACAAGGCCAACGCCTAGGAAGGATAGGATCTTCCATCCCCAAGCGGACAACGTTGTCCAGAACCAACCGGACCAAGTCCAGGTGCCTGGATTCTGATGTATTAAACTTGCAATTTTGTGAAGACGTGTAATAGCTTTGTATACAGATGGCGCGTTTTCTGGAATGAAAACACAGCAACTTGACCCGATGACCTTACAGGCTCCACCTCTATCTGCCAAGATGACGTCAATAACAAGACGATTCTGAAGGACAACAACCCGCATGGCGGACTGCTCCTCAGTTAGGTTACCTAAGGCGGAGGCAGTTTCATGTACTACAGCTTCAAGTGTTCTAGTTAATCTACGTATTAATTTACTGTTTTGGACGGGGCCTAAAAAGAAAAAGAATCCTTTATTAAAATCGGTGTATTGTTCCCATGCCGTTTCTGTATAATCGACAAGTGGGAGATCTCTTCGGAGTCTATTCTTTACTAGATGTGTGTTTCTGTGGTAATCAGGAGGGGCTAGAAAAACAGGTGGCAGAAGGAATGCAATATAACAGGTGCCATCCCAATCTGGAGGCAGACGTATGTATGCGGTATGACCACAAACAAAATAAGAATGATGGGTAGCTTTAAAGGAAGACTTGCCATGATCACTAAATTCGACCACGGTAGTACATTTGCTATGACCTAAGTGGACTGAACCCTTCTTTCTGACACATAAGTCACCTGTGACTGGTAATACTGACATAGCAGGGAGAACTGGTGCAGTTTCGGATTCAACAGTAAGAATCATGAGGTTAACTGTATAATTACCTAATCCATATACTTCATTTTCTAGATCAGTTCCTATTCTAATGGGGAGTCCCTCCTTATCAGGGTAACAGACGTTGAGCAGGACTAAGTTCAGGTTTCCCCAAACCCAGCTCCCGTCGAAAACAGCAATATCAGGATCTAAAGAATTAATTATTTTAAACCATGCACCACAGGAGCCGTTGTGAGTGAACGGGTACGGAAAAAGGGGCAGAGCTCCCTTGTAATTCTGGTAGGGAGGGAGTCGGCCACATATCCAGCAGTTTGTAGCGTTATTAGTCTGATGGGAATGATGTAACATACTAATGAAAGTGTTGTTGCGCAGCGCAAGTCTGTAAGAAAGTTCATGTGGAGGTAACTCACTAAAAGAATGTTCAGCAGAAACGTTGTAAGCAGATTGTTCACGCTTGAAAATAGGCCAATAAAGAGGAAGTAGTATACTTGCAACAATAATCAGAATACTTAGAAAAAACATTATTAACAATGTCACTATACAGTGACTACGCAGTGCTTTACAGTATGTACGTTTCTTGAATTGTCTCTCTCTCTCTCTATCTCGATCTAGGGGATACATGTCAGAAACTATTTAACCGATTCACCTAGGGGAGGACTTAAACAATTAAACTGTCTGACTTGCTAGATCGAAGCTTCAAGCGATACTCCTCTTGGGGAGTTTTCTCTCGTTCGGGTAATTTAAAGTCACTAGGTTTAATACAGTCTTTGGTGGGGGTGGGCGAGTCAAGGTCTGTTTTCAGTTCATTGCATAGTTTAATATGACTCGTATGGACCCACCCCTTTCTTCCCTCCAACTTCACTGCGGTCCTCGTAGTAAGAAGGACGGTCTTCGGTGCTTTCCAGCGGGGCTCCAGCGGGCTTTTCCTGTCGAAGTTCCTCACTAGTACCATGTCGCCAGGACGGACATCATGCGGCTTTACATCAGTGTTGTCAGGAAAAGCTGCGGCAACCTGTGAACGACATGATTGGAGTGCAGACATCAAGGAGGCAAGGTAATCTGTCAACATGTTACAATCAACATCGGTAATTTTCTTAGGAATGGGCGTCCCCCACATATTCGGTGGTCTGCCAAAGACCACTTCGTACGGGGATAGCCCTGATCTCGAATGTGCAACCATTCTCATATAGAACAGTGCAACTGGCAGGGCGACTATCCAGTCGACCCCTTTCTCCTGGCATATTTTGGCAAGGCGGATCTTAAGTGTCTGGTTATGCCTTTCTACAAGGCCTGCGGCTTCGGGATGTCGGACACAATGGAATTTCCACTGATATCCTAGCAAGAGGGAGACATGCTTCATGAGTTCGGATGAGAACGGCTGTCCGTTATCTGAGTACACGACACGAGGCAGGCCGTATCGTGGGAAGAATTCTCGAACCAGCTGCTTGGCAGTGGTCGGGGCAGTGTAATCTGAGACTGGGTATGCTTCGGTCCAACGAGAAAGTGCACAAACAACTACGAGGACATATTTGAATCCTCGACAACGGTCCATCTGGATATAATCCATCTGGAGGACTTCAAAAGGGTGATCGGGAGGATGAAATCCACCTTGCTCTACAGGGACGCTTTTACCTGGATTGAACTGACAACAGATCATGCAAGTACGCACTTTCTGTTTTGCTGCTGCTCGTAAGTGTTTGTTGTACCAGAGATTCTGTAAACTGTCTAACATAGCTTTTTCTCCTAGATGTGCAGGACTATGTGCTGTATTTATCATGATTTGTACCATTGAGTCGGGGAGGAACCATGTAGGTTTTCCCTTTGTGACCCATCCTTGATCTGTCTGGATCCCTCCTAGTTCAGTCCATTTCTTTATTTCATCTGGAGTAGCATGTGTCTGAATATCGATTACGTCTAGGGTGGGATCCCTGACTGACATACACTGAGTTGGTACTATTGTCTTTGTTACATCAGTAGTCTGGGTGTGCGTTAATGCTGTATGTTTTGCTGTCTGGTCTGCCAGGTCGTTACCCTGGGAAACAGAATCTGTAACCTTAGTATGTGCTTTACACTTCATGACTGATATGCCAGAGGGCAAATGTATTGCTTCTAATAGTGCTTGAATGAGGGGACCGTGTTGGATCTTGGCACCATGAGAGGTCAGGAAACCTCTTTCTTGCCATAACATGCCGAAGTCGTGTACGACTCCGAACGCATAGCGGGAGTCAGTGTATATGTTAACATTTCTGTTCTTGGCTAGAATACAAGCTCGGGTCAGAGCGATGAGCTCCGCCGCTTGAGCAGACAGTGTGTCAATACGGTGTGCTTCTTTAACTTCAGTTTCAGTGGTCACTGCATACGCAGCCACTAATTCTCCTGTACTTGTTCTCATGCATGAACTATCCACATAAAGTGTCAGGTCTGGATTTGTCAGTGGAACATCTGTTAGGTCTCGTCGTGGTTTTGTTACTGTATTAATGATTTCTATGCAATCATGCGGTGTTGGATCTGTCAGAATTGTAGGTAACAGTGTTGCGGGGTTCAGAATGCTACAGCGTCTGATTTCTATGTGTGGCTGGAATAGTGTCAATTCATAACCTGTCAGTCGTGCTATAGTCAAGTGTTGAGTCTGGGTTCTGTTTAAAAGAACCTCTACAGAATGTGGAACTTGAACTGTTAATGGATGTCCTAAAACAATTGAATCGCTCTGTCTGATTGCTAGTGCTGTTGCAGCTACTGACTTCAAGCACGCAGGGAGTGCCTGAGCAACTGAATCCAATGTACTTGAAAAATAAGCGCAAGGCTTATATGAACCTGCTTGGTCTTAAGTGAGGACAGACAGTGCTGTACCCTCACGTTCTGTAACAAAAAGTGTAAAAGGTTTGCTGTAACATGGTGTTGCTAGAACTGGTGCTTGACATAAAGCTTTCTTTAATTCTTCAAAAGCCTGTGTATGTTCCTGAGTCCAAGGGAGGACAGTCGAAGTCGCTGCCTCCTGTGTTGTTAACTGAATGAGTGGTTTGGCTAGAAATGCATACTGGGGAATCCATTGTCTGCAGTACGAGGTGAGGCCTATAAAGGCCCGCACTTCCTTTTGTGTCTGGGGTTGTGGCATATTTGCAATTAACTGAATGCGATCGGGAGTGAGCTGTCTCCCCACTTTGGACAGCAAGTGACCCAAGTACACAACTTGCTGAACACAGAATTGTAGCTTCGAAGGAGACACCTTGTGTCCCTTGTCGGCCAGAAAATGTAAAACTGTCAGTGATGCTTGTTCACATTCGGGCTCACTTCGTGCGGTGATCAGCAGATCATCGACGTATTGCAGTAAAGCGGTGTTAACTGGCATTGTGATACAATCAAGTTGTCTTTTCAGTGCTTGGCTATAGATGCTGGGGCTTTCTGTGAATCCTTGAGGTGCGCGTGAAAATTTGAAACTGCGTCCATTTAAACTGAATCCGAAGAGATATTGGCTCTCTGGATCAATAGGTACGCTGAAGAAGGCGTTCTTGAGGTCAATTACAGTAAAGAACGTCGCTTCTGAATCAATAGCAGTCAATAAGGATGAGATGTCGGGAACCACAGGGTACTGTGGAATAATGCATTTATTCAGTTCTCTTAGATCAATCACCAGCCGATATACTGGCGGTGCATTGGGATCAGTACGTTTAAGAATCGGAATGATGGGTGAATTACAGATATTGGAGTCGGTCTCTACGACCACTCCCTGGGTAATGAGCTCTTCAATTATTTCCAGTAAAGCCACTACAGCATCGGGTGGTAACTTGTATTGTCTGATTCTGGGTAAAACTACACCTTGTTTGAGTGTAACACGGTATGGTGTAATGTGCATACAACCTACATCAGTTGGGCCTTTTGCCCACAGGTGATCTGGTACATTTTTCAATCTGACATAAAACTCACGTAACATATAATGACCCTTGAAATCCCGCAGAAAGAGTCTGACTCCCTCCGGGGAACAGCAGATCACGGCTCCTAGAGCCTTCAATGTCTTAATTCCTAACAGATTTTCTGGACATGATTTCGTAAGTAACAAGTCTGTAACACGTGATAATGGACCCACAGCCAGGGGAACTGGTTCTGATACCTCATTTACAATGGGCTGTCCTGAAAAACCAAGGGAAACATTCTGTGAGCCTGAGAGGGGTGCCCCTGGAACTTCTTCATGACTGATTGTGGTGCGACTTGCCCCTGTGTCAATTAAAAACTTTCTGTCTTTTCCCAATACTTGACTATGTACATAAGGACCCTCTTGATCTACAGGAATCTCAATAAGAGGCAAGCCACCCTCCCTCTCTAGGCTGTTTCATGTATATCGTGGATAATCGGGGTAAGCGGACTGGGCATACTGGTACATCTGTTGTGAAACTTGCTGAGTTGCGGCAATGGGCTGCGGCTGTGATACCGCTACTGTCTGTGCTGTGTGTGATGAAGCATGCGTAGGCTGTGTATTCTGCATGGGCTGTATATTCTGTGAAGACTGATGCTTGTTATGGTCTTGTCTAGGCGGATGCGGTCTTTCTTTTGTTTTACCTGTCGCTATATTATGTTTCAGAACTGGGCATTCGTGTACGTAGTGACCTGGCTGCTTGCAATAATTGCATGTCCCTTTAACGGGAGCTGCGGCGTGACCTGTCTGGGTCGTACCTTTTCTGTGGCCGTCTGTTGGGACCGACTGGGCTACTAGCATTTTCATTTTCGTGTCTTTCGTACGTTTCTGTTCCTGATCCTGCTCTTCTCTAATTCTGTTCTGATGATATTGTAACATTTGTAACATCTGTGATGGCGTATTGGCTTGCCATGTACTCTCGACCTTGTATACGCGGTTTTTAACTGCTAACAGAGAATTCTCTACTAACTTTGATACAAAAAGATGCGGGTACGACTCGCTACTTGGTTTAAGACCACTATTAATAATGAAACATTTCTCGAATCTTGAATAGAAGTCACTAGTATCTTCGTCGGGTTTCTGTTTACAGGCTGAAATTGCATCCCAGTCTTCCTTTCTAGTTGTCAATAATCTTGGCAGAACCTGTACTATCAGACCTGGTAATGCTTTAGTTTTCTCCCCAAGGCCTACTCCTGGGACACGTTTGTTCTCTTCGTCTTCTATTTCTGCCCATACAATCTTTTTCTCTCCCACCTCCCATTCTTTTTCCTTTAGTTTCTCGTAAATGCCCGTGGGCAGCAGTACTTTTAACATTTTCGTGATATCTTCGTACGTATAATCCCCCATCAGTAACATGTCTTTAAGCTCTCTATGAAAACCTGCAGGGTCTTTATCATGGCACGGGACTAGTTTCTTCATTTCTAACAGTTCCAACTTAGTCAGAGGCGTGTGTACATACACTCGTTTCAAGTTATGATCGTCACCCATAACTGGATGCACTTCTCGTAAGGGGTTCTGACTTTCAATGCCATGCCGACGTTCTATGTGATACATTTTTCTTTCTGGGGGCGGAACGGGAACGTATTCGGAGCTTATGAAAGTGTCATATCTGTGGCGTTGTTCTAGAATTATTTGAATTAATTTGGTACTTAAACCTCTCCATCTGTCCATGAGTAATTCTTCTAATGTTTCGTGTAAGGGACCTGGATCAGAATGTTCATTTCTGTATTTCGTGAGGAGGTGCTGAATCATGTATACACCTGCTAATTTCTGCTCGTCTGGGGAAAGGTTCAGGAATGTCTGTGCTACGGTGTCATCATTGTATATATCCGGATTGTCAGTCCATAATATGGCTGACCGGGCTAGTTCTTGCTCATCCATAGAATTGAGTACATGGTACCCTACTCGGTCTCGAAGCCTTTTATCAGTCTCCTGGAACTGATGTTCAGCAGAATTCGGGTTTGTCAAAGCAGAGAGAAAAACTCTCTTGCTTTCCGGACGAATGCATTTCCTAAGGTAAGTTCCCTTACCTACATATGCTATAGTGCCTGTAGTTTTTTCTGGTTCTTCAGGTTCTTCTTCCCCCTCGGAGGAAGCCTTTTCTTTCTCTTCTTTGTGTATGTCTATCACTGCTTTTCTTATTTTCTTGTACATACTGGCTATGCAAGTCCCCTTGTCGTGTTTTCCTTCAGATATATTTTGACCCCACTTGTTGAGTGCATCTAATTCACCCTGATCTGTCTCAGGCCTGTCTCGTTCTCTTATTAGGCAATTTATGAAAAACGCAGTATCTGTCCTTGAACGTCAACTTTCTGATGCTCCATGGCATCCTTAATACTGTCAGGGTCTTTCCCAGTCTGTACAAACTGATATATTCTATCTAGGTACTCTTTCATTCCTGAAAACAACAGCAGGAAATCAGTAGCAGATCGTAACCGTAGTGATGCCATCATCATTCTATCGTCTTTGCCGGGTACTGGATCATATCTGCAAACTGTAAGCTGTCCTTTGAGTATGTCGAGACGGGTTGATTTGAACGTGAAGGGACTCTGCAAGTCCCCGAGCTGTAACCTGTGCGTTAGTGGCGGGGTCTGGAAACCTCCTGTCGCACCTCCTGAGGCGGAAGCTTGGACATTATCTCTCTGTGGAGTCTGTATCTGTACTTGAATTTGTCTTTTAATAGGGTCGGGTAGAGGTGGTGGAACAGGGGGGATCTGTTGTGGTACTGGCGGAATATGATCTTGGGGCGGGTTACCGCCCCCGTCCCTGTCGTTAGGCAGGGTGCGGACAGGCAGATTGGTGTAAGCGGGAGCTACATCCTCTAGATAGGAATTCAGGAATATGTCTTTAGTGGTCCTGTGAGTTACTTTAGTTGGAACCAATGGTGGCGGCAGATTTTTCGGTATTTCTGAAATGGCCTCAGGCGAACCTTCGGCCACAAGATACATACCATTTACAAGATTGTTTCGTTCGCGGTCTATTTGCTCTGTTTTTACTCGAATCCCCTCGATAACTAATTCGTTTTCTTGGGCTTTTTCTGATTCTTTAAGTCTGTCCTTTCTACGTAGTTCTTTTTCAGCACGCTTATGTGATTCCTTACGCCAGAATTCTATGGCGTCTTTCTGAGATTGTCTGGCTTTCTTTTTCCATAATGCTTCTTCTACCTTCATGATGCACTCGGCATCCCATGTTCCAGTAACTGGCCATCTGTGTCTCTCGTCTAGATGTATAGTATAATCGGCCCATAAGTCTAGATACAATATGGCATCTATGCCATGCTTATGGTACATAAAGTTTCCAGGAGTGTCCCTAGGGGGGATAGGAATTTCTTCCTCTAGCATCCCTTTCCTAGTTCCTATCTGCTTTAACTTGTTGAAAAACGGCATCTTGTTTTACTTAGTACTGATCGCTCAATCCTTGCTACTTAATACTAGATACGGCTAGTTATACAAGAACACAATAATGCACAAAAACAGCTCACTCATACAACGACATTGATCACATAAAAAGACATTTGCGACATATATGACTACCCCCTATATCGGATGTACTGCTAAACAGCACAGATACACTGTCAGAGACAATGCAGAAACTTGAATAACTGATGTACTGCTAAACAGTACAGATACACTGTCTAAAACAGTGCAGACCGGACTTGTGTACCCCAAACCCGTCTAGATACGTCCCAGCAATGGTACTCACCGGGAAGCACGGAAAACAGAAGGCCTCGGAAAACTCGACTGGACTGGACTGGACCGGACTCGACTCGACACGTGGATACTTCGGAAAACTGGTGGGCCTCTTGGCACATCGGACCTTGCTTCTTTCGGCTAGGCTCTGGTCGGGATCCTCCGCACTCCTCACCGCCTCGTCTGGGTACTGATCGCAATCTTCGTCACCTCCGTGGGCCAGAGGGAGATACAGGAAATCCTGCCGGTACGCGTAGTTTCCGTCTAACTGATGGCAGGGGACAGAGCTTGCAACGCACCAACCGGCGCGTGAGGTGGGGGAGGGGTCCCTGTTCGGGCGCCAAAATGTCATAAATATTTAATTTACCATCTTAATTTCTATGCAGGTAAGTACTTAATCAATAATAACTCAATCGGAAAGAAAGAAAACAGAGTCCGTGGTGTTAGAGTTCTTTTGGGTTTTATTCCTTAAAAAGGAATCGTTCCGGAACTGGATATCATGTTCCTGCAACCACACAGGGTTCAGGAAGGGATAGAGCAATATTTTATTGACAGTACATAGCTTATATACTTAATTTACATTATAGAAAACAATATAGTAGGCGTAACAGCTGAGAGAAGACAAGATAACAGCATCCACGTGTTACTAGTACGTAATCAGAAGGCGTGGACTAGGCGTAACTGGAGGTGTGTTCTAGAAACGTCACAGGTAGGTGTCACATGTGGGTGGCACTTAAACAGAAATGTTGCAATGTCAGCAGAAATCGGAGGCTTGGATGCGCGCGCAGCTGCATGACGTGTGATTGGCGTGAAACTGGAGGGTGCAGGGGGCTTGACATTTACACTGACGGAAAGAGACAGAAGTCTGGCATGTCAGATCAACTTGTGCTTCTATCATATCTGATATCTGATGTTTTAGGAACTGGACTATCTGGGCGGAAAGGTCTCTGGGGCAGAAGCTATTCTATACTGACTGTGAGTGCGTGTATAAGCGCCTGAGTGTCTGCATGAGAAAACGTGGGGGCATGGGCCTTCCAGGGTAGCGTGGTAACAGAGGCTATGAATTACTTGCACGGAGACAGGCCGGCCCTTCGGCTCTGCAGCTGGGGAATGTTTACTGAAACTAGTAGGCAGGAATGTATTCTCGAGGAGCGGAACAGATAACTCGAAGGTTGTAGTCAGTCTTGGCAGGCAGCAGGCTGAGCTAAGCGTGGTGGGCCGCGCTGGAAGTAAGGCAGAGTTCACAGGTACGGGGCAGCCTGGGCAGCCTGGGCTTTCAGAGTCAGAAGGAAGGAAAAGGCTCGATGGCAGAAATTCAGGGCCTACTTTGCCAGAGCTGAAAAACATGTAAAGTACACTACAAAAAGACGTTGGCATAGCATACTTAGGAACGGACTATTCAACCCATTCAGGGTGGGTCTGAAAGAGGACATGTTAACGTTGGACGCAAATGTATTTGCGTCTTCATAGCTGGCACAGGAGGGAAGTTACATGCACTTTAACTCGTACATGGAGACGGTGGGGTACACGATAGGGAACATAACTTGACCAAAAATTTATATTTCCTCATTCCCTCCTTGTTCCCTACGGACCCTTCATGATATCTCGATCATCATGAATTGATCAGTCTGTTCTTGTAACATAATTTGCTCGTCTCTCTTCCGTTGTCGGTTTGAGAGAAAACTGGAATGTTCAATGCATGATGTGGCACACAGTCCACATATCGCCGGCCCACACTGTAGGCACAGGCAGCAGCTGAATACTATGACAAGGCCAACGCCTAGGAAGGATAGGATCTTCCATCCCCAAGCGGACAACGTTGTCCAGAACCAACCGGACCAAGTCCAGGTGCCTGGATTCTGATGTATTAAACTTGCAATTTTGTGAAGACGTGTAATAGCTTTGTATACAGATGGCGCGTTTTCTGGAATGAAAACACAGCAACTTGACCCGATGACCTTACAGGCTCCACCTCTATCTGCCAAGATGACGTCAATAACAAGACGATTCTGAAGGACAACAACCCGCATGGCGGACTGCTCCTCAGTTAGGTTACCTAAGGCGGAGGCAGTTTCATGTACTACAGCTTCAAGTGTTCTAGTTAATCTACGTATTAATTTACTGTTTTGGACGGGGCCTAAAAAGAAAAAGAATCCTTTATTAAAATCGGTGTATTGTTCCCATGCCGTTTCTGTATAATCGACAAGTGGGAGATCTCTTCGGAGTCTATTCTTTACTAGATGTGTGTTTCTGTGGTAATCAGGAGGGGCTAGAAAAACAGGTGGCAGAAGGAATGCAATATAACAGGTGCCATCCCAATCTGGAGGCAGACGTATGTATGCGGTATGACCACAAACAAAATAAGAATGATGGGTAGCTTTAAAGGAAGACTTGCCATGATCACTAAATTCGACCACGGTAGTACATTTGCTATGACCTAAGTGGACTGAACCCTTCTTTCTGACACATAAGTCACCTGTGACTGGTAATACTGACATAGCAGGGAGAACTGGTGCAGTTTCGGATTCAACAGTAAGAATCATGAGGTTAACTGTATAATTACCTAATCCATATACTTCATTTTCTAGATCAGTTCCTATTCTAATGGGGAGTCCCTCCTTATCAGGGTAACAGACGTTGAGCAGGACTAAGTTCAGGTTTCCCCAAACCCAGCTCCCGTCGAAAACAGCAATATCAGGATCTAAAGAATTAATTATTTTAAACCATGCACCACAGGAGCCGTTGTGAGTGAACGGGTACGGAAAAAGGGGCAGAGCTCCCTTGTAATTCTGGTAGGGAGGGAGTCGGCCACATATCCAGCAGTTTGTAGCGTTATTAGTCTGATGGGAATGATGTAACATACTAATGAAAGTGTTGTTGCGCAGCGCAAGTCTGTAAGAAAGTTCATGTGGAGGTAACTCACTAAAAGAATGTTCAGCAGAAACGTTGTAAGCAGATTGTTCACGCTTGAAAATAGGCCAATAAAGAGGAAGTAGTATACTTGCAACAATAATCAGAATACTTAGAAAAAACATTATTAACAATGTCACTATACAGTGACTACGCAGTGCTTTACAGTATGTACGTTTCTTGAATTGTCTCTCTCTCTCTCTATCTCGATCTAGGGGATACATGTCAGAAACTATTTAACCGATTCACCTAGGGGAGGACTTAAACAATTAAACTGTCTGACTTGCTAGATCGAAGCTTCAAGCGATACTCCTCTTGGGGAGTTTTCTCTCGTTCGGGTAATTTAAAGTCACTAGGTTTAATACAGTCTTTGGTGGGGGTGGGCGAGTCAAGGTCTGTTTTCAGTTCATTGCATAGTTTAATATGACTCGTATGGACCCACCCCTTTCTTCCCTCCAACTTCACTGCGGTCCTCGTAGTAAGAAGGACGGTCTTCGGTGCTTTCCAGCGGGGCTCCAGCGGGCTTTTCCTGTCGAAGTTCCTCACTAGTACCATGTCGCCAGGACGGACATCATGCGGCTTTACATCAGTGTTGTCAGGAAAAGCTGCGGCAACCTGTGAACGACATGATTGGAGTGCAGACATCAAGGAGGCAAGGTAATCTGTCAACATGTTACAATCAACATCGGTAATTTTCTTAGGAATGGGCGTCCCCCACATATTCGGTGGTCTGCCAAAGACCACTTCGTACGGGGATAGCCCTGATCTCGAATGTGCAACCATTCTCATATAGAACAGTGCAACTGGCAGGGCGACTATCCAGTCGACCCCTTTCTCCTGGCATATTTTGGCAAGGCGGATCTTAAGTGTCTGGTTATGCCTTTCTACAAGGCCTGCGGCTTCGGGATGTCGGACACAATGGAATTTCCACTGATATCCTAGCAAGAGGGAGACATGCTTCATGAGTTCGGATGAGAACGGCTGTCCGTTATCTGAGTACACGACACGAGGCAGGCCGTATCGTGGGAAGAATTCTCGAACCAGCTGCTTGGCAGTGGTCGGGGCAGTGTAATCTGAGACTGGGTATGCTTCGGTCCAACGAGAAAGTGCACAAACAACTACGAGGACATATTTGAATCCTCGACAACGGTCCATCTGGATATAATCCATCTGGAGGACTTCAAAAGGGTGATCGGGAGGATGAAATCCACCTTGCTCTACAGGGACGCTTTTACCTGGATTGAACTGACAACAGATCATGCAAGTACGCACTTTCTGTTTTGCTGCTGCTCGTAAGTGTTTGTTGTACCAGAGATTCTGTAAACTGTCTAACATAGCTTTTTCTCCTAGATGTGCAGGACTATGTGCTGTATTTATCATGATTTGTACCATTGAGTCGGGGAGGAACCATGTAGGTTTTCCCTTTGTGACCCATCCTTGATCTGTCTGGATCCCTCCTAGTTCAGTCCATTTCTTTATTTCATCTGGAGTAGCATGTGTCTGAATATCGATTACGTCTAGGGTGGGATCCCTGACTGACATACACTGAGTTGGTACTATTGTCTTTGTTACATCAGTAGTCTGGGTGTGCGTTAATGCTGTATGTTTTGCTGTCTGGTCTGCCAGGTCGTTACCCTGGGAAACAGAATCTGTAACCTTAGTATGTGCTTTACACTTCATGACTGATATGCCAGAGGGCAAATGCATTGCTTCTAATAGTGCTTGAATGAGGGGACCGTGTTGGATCTTGGCACCATGAGAGGTCAGGAAACCTCTTTCTTGCCATAACATGCCGAAGTCGTGTACGACTCCGAACGCATAGCGGGAGTCAGTGTATATGTTAACATTTCTGTTCTTGGCTAGAATACAAGCTCGGGTCAGAGCGATGAGCTCCGCCGCTTGAGCAGACAGTGTGTCAATACGGTGTGCTTCTTTAACTTCAGTTTCAGTGGTCACTGCATACGCAGCCACTAATTCTCCTGTACTTGTTCTCATGCATGAACTATCCACATAAAGTGTCAGGTCTGGATTTGTCAGTGGAACATCTGTTAGGTCTCGTCGTGGTTTTGTTACTGTATTAATGATTTCTATGCAATCATGCGGTGTTGGATCTGTCAGAATTGTAGGTAACAGTGTTGCGGGGTTCAGAATGCTACAGCGTCTGATTTCTATGTGTGGCTGGAATAGTGTCAATTCATAACCTGTCAGTCGTGCTATAGTCAAGTGTTGAGTCTGGGTTCTGTTTAAAAGAACCTCTACAGAATGTGGAACTTGAACTGTTAATGGATGTCCTAAAACAATTGAATCGCTCTGTCTGATTGCTAGTGCTGTTGCAGCTACTGACTTCAAGCACGCAGGGAGTGCCTGAGCAACTGAATCCAATGTACTTGAAAAATAAGCGCAAGGCTTATATGAACCTGCTTGGTCTTAAGTGAGGACAGACAGTGCTGTACCCTCACGTTCTGTAACAAAAAGTGTAAAAGGTTTGCTGTAACATGGTGTTGCTAGAACTGGTGCTTGACATAAAGCTTTCTTTAATTCTTCAAAAGCCTGTGTATGTTCCTGAGTCCAAGGGAGGACAGTCGAAGTCGCTGCCTCCTGTGTTGTTAACTGAATGAGTGGTTTGGCTAGAAATGCATACTGGGGAATCCATTGTCTGCAGTACGAGGTGAGGCCTATAAAGGCCCGCACTTCCTTTTGTGTCTGGGGTTGTGGCATATTTGCAATTAACTGAATGCGATCGGGAGTGAGCTGTCTCCCCACTTTGGACAGCAAGTGACCCAAGTACACAACTTGCTGAACACAGA
Organism: Lissotriton vulgaris; assembly: GCF_964263255.1. Taxonomy (NCBI): domain Eukaryota; kingdom Metazoa; phylum Chordata; class Amphibia; order Caudata; family Salamandridae; genus Lissotriton; species Lissotriton vulgaris. The sequence continues at coordinate 214,927 of NW_028244737.1, read as the reverse complement.
ATTGTAGCTTCGAAGGAGACACCTTGTGTCCCTTGTCGGCCAGAAAATGTAAAACTGTCAGTGATGCTTGTTCACATTCGGGCTCACTTCGTGCGGTGATCAGCAGATCATCGACGTATTGCAGTAAAGCGGTGTTAACTGGCATTGTGATACAATCAAGTTGTCTTTTCAGTGCTTGGCTATAGATGCTGGGGCTTTCTGTGAATCCTTGAGGTGCGCGTGAAAATTTGAAACTGCGTCCATTTAAACTGAATCCGAAGAGATATTGGCTCTCTGGATCAATAGGTACGCTGAAGAAGGCGTTCTTGAGGTCAATTACAGTAAAGAACGTCGCTTCTGAATCAATAGCAGTCAATAAGGATGAGATGTCGGGAACCACAGGGTACTGTGGAATAATGCATTTATTCAGTTCTCTTAGATCAATCACCAGCCGATATACTGGCGGTGCATTGGGATCAGTACGTTTAAGAATCGGAATGATGGGTGAATTACAGATATTGGAGTCGGTCTCTACGACCACTCCCTGGGTAATGAGCTCTTCAATTATTTCCAGTAAAGCCACTACAGCATCGGGTGGTAACTTGTATTGTCTGATTCTGGGTAAAACTACACCTTGTTTGAGTGTAACACGGTATGGTGTAATGTGCATACAACCTACATCAGTTGGGCCTTTTGCCCACAGGTGATCTGGTACATTTTTCAATCTGACATAAAACTCACGTAACATATAATGACCCTTGAAATCCCGCAGAAAGAGTCTGACTCCCTCCGGGGAACAGCAGATCACGGCTCCTAGAGCCTTCAATGTCTTAATTCCTAACAGATTTTCTGGACATGATTTCGTAAGTAACAAGTCTGTAACACGTGATAATGGACCCACAGCCAGGGGAACTGGTTCTGATACCTCATTTACAATGGGCTGTCCTGAAAAACCAAGGGAAACATTCTGTGAGCCTGAGAGGGGTGCCCCTGGAACTTCTTCATGACTGATTGTGGTGCGACTTGCCCCTGTGTCAATTAAAAACTTTCTGTCTTTTCCCAATACTTGACTATGTACATAAGGACCCTCTTGATCTACAGGAATCTCAATAAGAGGCAAGCCACCCTCCCTCTCTAGGCTGTTTCATGTATATCGTGGATAATCGGGGTAAGCGGACTGGGCATACTGGTACATCTGTTGTGAAACTTGCTGAGTTGCGGCAATGGGCTGCGGCTGTGATACCGCTACTGTCTGTGCTGTGTGTGATGAAGCATGCGTAGGCTGTGTATTCTGCATGGGCTGTATATTCTGTGAAGACTGATGCTTGTTATGGTCTTGTCTAGGCGGATGCGGTCTTTCTTTTGTTTTACCTGTCGCTATATTATGTTTCAGAACTGGGCATTCGTGTACGTAGTGACCTGGCTGCTTGCAATAATTGCATGTCCCTTTAACGGGAGCTGCGGCGTGACCTGTCTGGGTCGTACCTTTTCTGTGGCCGTCTGTTGGGACCGACTGGGCTACTAGCATTTTCATTTTCGTGTCTTTCGTACGTTTCTGTTCCTGATCCTGCTCTTCTCTAATTCTGTTCTGATGATATTGTAACATTTGTAACATCTGTGATGGCGTATTGGCTTGCCATGTACTCTCGACCTTGTATACGCGGTTTTTAACTGCTAACAGAGAATTCTCTACTAACTTTGATACAAAAAGATGCGGGTACGACTCGCTACTTGGTTTAAGACCACTATTAATAATGAAACATTTCTCGAATCTTGAATAGAAGTCACTAGTATCTTCGTCGGGTTTCTGTTTACAGGCTGAAATTGCATCCCAGTCTTCCTTTCTAGTTGTCAATAATCTTGGCAGAACCTGTACTATCAGACCTGGTAATGCTTTAGTTTTCTCCCCAAGGCCTACTCCTGGGACACGTTTGTTCTCTTCGTCTTCTATTTCTGCCCATACAATCTTTTTCTCTCCCACCTCCCATTCTTTTTCCTTTAGTTTCTCGTAAATGCCCGTGGGCAGCAGTACTTTTAACATTTTCGTGATATCTTCGTACGTATAATCCCCCATCAGTAACATGTCTTTAAGCTCTCTATGAAAACCTGCAGGGTCTTTATCATGGCACGGGACTAGTTTCTTCATTTCTAACAGTTCCAACTTAGTCAGAGGCGTGTGTACATACACTCGTTTCAAGTTATGATCGTCACCCATAACTGGATGCACTTCTCGTAAGGGGTTCTGACTTTCAATGCCATGCCGACGTTCTATGTGATACATTTTTCTTTCTGGGGGCGGAACGGGAACGTATTCGGAGCTTATGAAAGTGTCATATCTGTGGCGTTGTTCTAGAATTATTTGAATTAATTTGGTACTTAAACCTCTCCATCTGTCCATGAGTAATTCTTCTAATGTTTCGTGTAAGGGACCTGGATCAGAATGTTCATTTCTGTATTTCGTGAGGAGGTGCTGAATCATGTATACACCTGCTAATTTCTGCTCGTCTGGGGAAAGGTTCAGGAATGTCTGTGCTACGGTGTCATCATTGTATATATCCGGATTGTCAGTCCATAATATGGCTGACCGGGCTAGTTCTTGCTCATCCATAGAATTGAGTACATGGTACCCTACTCGGTCTCGAAGCCTTTTATCAGTCTCCTGGAACTGATGTTCAGCAGAATTCGGGTTTGTCAAAGCAGAGAGAAAAACTCTCTTGCTTTCCGGACGAATGCATTTCCTAAGGTAAGTTCCCTTACCTACATATGCTATAGTGCCTGTAGTTTTTTCTGGTTCTTCAGGTTCTTCTTCCCCCTCGGAGGAAGCCTTTTCTTTCTCTTCTTTGTGTATGTCTATCACTGCTTTTCTTATTTTCTTGTACATACTGGCTATGCAAGTCCCCTTGTCGTGTTTTCCTTCAGATATATTTTGACCCCACTTGTTGAGTGCATCTAATTCACCCTGATCTGTCTCAGGCCTGTCTCGTTCTCTTATTAGGCAATTTATGAAAAACGCAGTATCTGTCCTTGAACGTCAACTTTCTGATGCTCCATGGCATCCTTAATACTGTCAGGGTCTTTCCCAGTCTGTACAAACTGATATATTCTATCTAGGTACTCTTTCATTCCTGAAAACAACAGCAGGAAATCAGTAGCAGATCGTAACCGTAGTGATGCCATCATCATTCTATCGTCTTTGCCGGGTACTGGATCATATCTGCAAACTGTAAGCTGTCCTTTGAGTATGTCGAGACGGGTTGATTTGAACGTGAAGGGACTCTGCAAGTCCCCGAGCTGTAACCTGTGCGTTAGTGGCGGGGTCTGGAAACCTCCTGTCGCACCTCCTGAGGCGGAAGCTTGGACATTATCTCTCTGTGGAGTCTGTATCTGTACTTGAATTTGTCTTTTAATAGGGTCGGGTAGAGGTGGTGGAACAGGGGGGATCTGTTGTGGTACTGGCGGAATATGATCTTGGGGCGGGTTACCGCCCCCGTCCCTGTCGTTAGGCAGGGTGCGGACAGGCAGATTGGTGTAAGCGGGAGCTACATCCTCTAGATAGGAATTCAGGAATATGTCTTTAGTGGTCCTGTGAGTTACTTTAGTTGGAACCAATGGTGGCGGCAGATTTTTCGGTATTTCTGAAATGGCCTCAGGCGAACCTTCGGCCACAAGATACATACCATTTACAAGATTGTTTCGTTCGCGGTCTATTTGCTCTGTTTTTACTCGAATCCCCTCGATAACTAATTCGTTTTCTTGGGCTTTTTCTGATTCTTTAAGTCTGTCCTTTCTACGTAGTTCTTTTTCAGCACGCTTATGTGATTCCTTACGCCAGAATTCTATGGCGTCTTTCTGAGATTGTCTGGCTTTCTTTTTCCATAATGCTTCTTCTACCTTCATGATGCACTCGGCATCCCATGTTCCAGTAACTGGCCATCTGTGTCTCTCGTCTAGATGTATAGTATAATCGGCCCATAAGTCTAGATACAATATGGCATCTATGCCATGCTTATGGTACATAAAGTTTCCAGGAGTGTCCCTAGGGGGGATAGGAATTTCTTCCTCTAGCATCCCTTTCCTAGTTCCTATCTGCTTTAACTTGTTGAAAAACGGCATCTTGTTTTACTTAGTACTGATCGCTCAATCCTTGCTACTTAATACTAGATACGGCTAGTTATACAAGAACACAATAATGCACAAAAACAGCTCACTCATACAACGACATTGATCACATAAAAAGACATTTGCGACATATATGACTACCCCCTATATCGGATGTACTGCTAAACAGCACAGATACACTGTCAGAGACAATGCAGAAACTTGAATAACTGATGTACTGCTAAACAGTACAGATACACTGTCTAAAACAGTGCAGACCGGACTTGTGTACCCCAAACCCGTCTAGATACGTCCCAGCAATGGTACTCACCGGGAAGCACGGAAAACAGAAGGCCTCGGAAAACTCGACTGGACTGGACTGGACCGGACTCGACTCGACACGTGGATACTTCGGAAAACTGGTGGGCCTCTTGGCACATCGGACCTTGCTTCTTTCGGCTAGGCTCTGGTCGGGATCCTCCGCACTCCTCACCGCCTCGTCTGGGTACTGATCGCAATCTTCGTCACCTCCGTGGGCCAGAGGGAGATACAGGAAATCCTGCCGGTACGCGTAGTTTCCGTCTAACTGATGGCAGGGGACAGAGCTTGCAACGCACCAACCGGCGCGTGAGGTGGGGGAGGGGTCCCTGTTCGGGCGCCAAAATGTCATAAATATTTAATTTACCATCTTAATTTCTATGCAGGTAAGTACTTAATCAATAATAACTCAATCGGAAAGAAAGAAAACAGAGTCCGTGGTGTTAGAGTTCTTTTGGGTTTTATTCCTTAAAAAGGAATCGTTCCGGAACTGGATATCATGTTCCTGCAACCACACAGGGTTCAGGAAGGGATAGAGCAATATTTTATTGACAGTACATAGCTTATATACTTAATTTACATTATAGAAAACAATATAGTAGGCGTAACAGCTGAGAGAAGACAAGATAACAGCATCCACGTGTTACTAGTACGTAATCAGAAGGCGTGGACTAGGCGTAACTGGAGGTGTGTTCTAGAAACGTCACAGGTAGGTGTCACATGTGGGTGGCACTTAAACAGAAATGTTGCAATGTCAGCAGAAATCGGAGGCTTGGATGCGCGCGCAGCTGCATGACGTGTGATTGGCGTGAAACTGGAGGGTGCAGGGGGCTTGACATTTACACTGACGGAAAGAGACAGAAGTCTGGCATGTCAGATCAACTTGTGCTTCTATCATATCTGATATCTGATGTTTTAGGAACTGGACTATCTGGGCGGAAAGGTCTCTGGGGCAGAAGCTATTCTATACTGACTGTGAGTGCGTGTATAAGCGCCTGAGTGTCTGCATGAGAAAACGTGGGGGCATGGGCCTTCCAGGGTAGCGTGGTAACAGAGGCTATGAATTACTTGCACGGAGACAGGCCGGCCCTTCGGCTCTGCAGCTGGGGAATGTTTACTGAAACTAGTAGGCAGGAATGTATTCTCGAGGAGCGGAACAGATAACTCGAAGGTTGTAGTCAGTCTTGGCAGGCAGCAGGCTGAGCTAAGCGTGGTGGGCCGCGCTGGAAGTAAGGCAGAGTTCACAGGTATGGGGCAGCCTGGGCAGCCTGGGCTTTCAGAGTCAGAAGGAAGGAAAAGGCTCGATGGCAGAAATTCAGGGCCTACTTTGCCAGAGCTGAAAAACATGTAAAGTACACTACAAAAAGACGTTGGCATAGCATACTTAGGAACGGACTATTCAACCCATTCAGGGTGGGTCTGAAAGAGGACATGTTAACGTTGGACGCAAATGTATTTGCGTCTTCATAGCTGGCACAGGAGGGAAGTTACATGCACTTTAACTCGTACATGGAGACGGTGGGGTACACGATAGGGAACATAACTTGACCAAAAATTTATATTTCCTCAGTGGTACAGGCCGAGTCAGAAAAAAGGTGGCTATTCCAGGACAGAGCCATGGCCCGACGTTCCCTGTGGGCGATCCCCTTTCTACCTAAAAAACCCAGACCAACGTACCTCACCAACTCTCCTGTTACTCGCACGGTCACTCAGGTTTGGGACACGGTGGCTGTTAAACGCGGCCTCACTACCTTTCCCTCTCCATTTACCCCACTCCTAGACAACCCAGACTTCCCCCCAGGTAATGACCCCCGGGCCTTCACACAATGGCGAGGCACTGCATGCAAGTGCGCTGGGGACCTCTTTGATCAGCAGGGCTTCCTCACTCTCTCCGACATCAAACACAGCTATGACATCACAGACCCCCACCTTTTCCAATACTTTCAATTGCGACACTGGCTTACTGACCCTGCGATTGTCACCATGGTGGGGCGCCCCATGACTCCTTTCGAGAAATGGCTTCTGACCAGAGACACTGATCGCCACCTGATTTCTGATATATATAAAATGCTTACACCCTCAGTGGCCCTACACAAAACCGCTAGTCAGAGGAGATGGGAAACCGAACTGGGTAGGACGTTATCACCTAAAGAATGGGGCCAGATATACTACAGAGCGTCACACACCACACGCAACACAGCGGGCAGGGAATCGGCTGTGAAACTGGTGACCTACTGGCACCTCACACCAGTCAGGCTTCGCAAAGCGAACCCATCTAGGAGCGACCTGTGTTGGAGGGGATGCGGAGAAAGGGGCACTCTAACACACATCCTCTGGGACTGCAAGGAGATCCAGGGCTACTGGGACTCAGTTTTAGATGACATAGATGCGACCTTCGATACCGAGATCCCTCGCTTCCCCGCATACGCCATCCTGGGGCTACCCAACGCACTTACCTTCCCCCTGAAGTCGGTTCGTGGCCACAAGATGGGCATCGCCATGCAAGCTGCCACGCAACATATCCTCTCACTCTGGGGGTCTACTTCCAAGCCCACTCACACAGGATGGCTACACAAACTCTGGTTCACCTTGGGCATGGAACGTATACAGGCCACTTTCTCCCAATCCACAGACACGTTTCAGAAGGTCTGGCAACCTCTCATCTCGCTGCTGTCCAAAGAATTTAACGAAATTACATGCCCAAAATACTTACGGCTGTTACGCCTCACAGACCCGGGACCTGGCACCTAATCACTTCAGAGATTTGCAGGGCATGTTTCCTTCTGCCCCTTGGGCAATGGACCTCTAACGTATGGCACACTGGGTGGGGGGTTGGTTGGTGGAGTTGGGAGTTTTTATGGGGGAGGTTAGTCCTAAATTGTTGGCCAACAATGCCTGTCACGTGTATCATCTGCATCGCCTTGTTCCTATTGAATATCTGCTTCTTATGCCATTTCTTCCGCAGCGCGATATGGACACGTGCTCACTATCCGCAACTGCATTACCTGCTACATATGCTTTGTATTGCGATGCTTGATTTGCTTTATTGTGGCTCAATAAAAAACCATTTAAAACTAAAAATCAAATGGCTGTCTTATGTCAAATGTATGTTTTTTTAAAATAGGACGGACAGAACTTTATGAGGAACCTGATAAGATCAGGAAGGAGGATGTGTTTTGGGTAAAACTGAATTTTAATAAAGTTTTGATGATGGGGCGAGAAGAACAGGAGCTATGTAAACCTCTAGTTAAGGCCTATTACCTGTTAAAAACATCAATTAACATGGAACCTTATTTTTCAATTGTTAACAAGCCCTACCATCATTGGCTCCTAACTAGGCTCAGTTTTAACTTGATTCATCTCACATTGGGGGATTAACGGGAATGGTGTAACCCTGTTGACGCTGAACCCTGCCAATGTGATCATTTCTCAACCCAGGACACCTTACATTTTATGATATTCTGTGACTTTTATTCCAATATTCGCATGAGATTTCTGGTTCCTATCCTGAGAGGAAAGGGTTTCACTCAGGTTAGACCAGCTCTAGTGTTTTTACAGTCTATCTTATTTTTACATTGCATCTTTTTTGGTAGCAGCGGTGAGGCTAAAGAACAAGAGAAATTTAAAGATGATTTCTTCATAAGTAAGATTGTAAGGCTGTGAGCTTTGAGCGGTAAACACGTGACACCACACTATTGGGGATCAAAGTATCTTGGATTTATTTCTCCTAACAGTGGGTAAAACAAGAAAAACAAAGGTCCGGCTTGGGTGGGCTGCCACGACATCTTCTCCAGGGGGATCCTTCTCCCTCCTTGGCGTCTTGCTGGATACCGGCTGGCCGGGACTCCGGTTGCAGGGGAAACAAAAAAATCAAAGAAAGCCCTCCGTTAATTCACGGGCCTCATATGTGGCATACAAGGGAGGCATGTGATGGGAGGCAGCACCTACTAAGGCAGGATTGGTGAAGGGTTGGGGCCGTCACCCAGGAAGGGATGGGAAGGGTGGAGAGGTTTACTTGAGCTGTGTTGGCAAGACCCAACCTCACCCCACTCAAGTTCCCCGCTCCCTCCCGCCTCCCGATAAAGCAGGATCACAACGCCCGGTACCCAGGAGACGAGCACGTACCTGCTCGAGCCATGTTCCTCCTGGACCGTGGTCGGGCGAAGCACGAGACCGTTGATCTCCTGACAGCTCCTCAGCACTCCGCGTTGTCTCTCCTGACAGCGTACTCCCCTCCGGCAGAGATTCTTCCGGTCTGGCTTCCGATGTGGTTTCTTCGTGCTGAGTCTTCCGGGTCGTGGAGGATGCTTTATTGGGCAAGAGCTCCTTTTCACTGGGCGACGTCACGAGTTCCTGCCCCCAGGGGGCGTGACCAGCGTCGTTGTCGAGAGGATCGTTAAAGGGCCAGTGCATTATTCCGGTCGTTGGGTTGCTCCCGGGCAGATACACATCAGACTCCGGGAACTGGGAAAGAAAAGAAGGGTCCACAGGGTCAACCTGGCCAATACCGTCAGGATCACCAAGGACATCCTGACAAAGGCTCAACGTTATTTTATTAGGACAAGGGGTGCGACCCGGTGATAATGTTTTACTTAATGAATTGAAATATTGCCTGTGCATTTTAATCATTATGTTATATTACTTGTAATATTGTTTATGTTTGCGGTTTGTTTCTGTACTTTTATGATTTTAACTAGTCAATCCACTTTATTTGATTAGTTAAAACATCACAGACCTTTGGTCGTAATTTGAGTACTATTCCACCCACTGGCATGTGTTCAGGAGAAACTTGGAGATGTTTAGTGTTCTGATAAGTTCTTGATATTGGCTGTACATATCTGGGAGGGACACAAGTTGGATGAAGAGTTTTTCGAACATCTCTATCCCTATCCCGATTTGTGCTCCTTTCTTTCCCTAATGTATTTGTTCCTTGATGTTATAACCCACCAACAAGTCTTCTCTATGTGTTTTTATATTTGATTTGGGTATGGTGGTGTTTTAAGTCACAGATATAGCCAGGGCCACTGGAATTATGTGGCAGGAGAGGGCCAAATTATTTGGCAGGGTAAAGTACATTATCCGCCAAAAAAAGACAATTAAAGCTTCACGTTTTGTAATAGTATTACTTCATTATTTCGTCATTTTTAAACTTTACAACACTGTCTGGCTATTGGTTACACCTCATTAGTATAAATATAGCAATAAGCAATATAAAGGTTACCAGTCCAGCTTTGCTAATGGGCCTTCCACTGGGTGCGCAGTCAAAATATCAATTGTTTTATATCGAACTACACTAATATCGATTTTTTAATATCATAGGGACAGAATATCAATGTCAAGAATATTGGTGACCAGAATATCGATCTTAAGGTAAGTAATATTGTTTTTTTTTTTTAAATCGAAGTAAGTAATAACGAAGTAAGTAATATCGAAGTAAGGAATATCGTTAGCAGAAATATCGTTGTTAATAATTTCAATATTTATATTAGTGTTATGTATTTTATCTGTATGTTTAACATTTTTTGTAATGTATTTTTACTATTTTTAAATATATGTATTAAATGTTTAGAAATTAGCACAAAAAAATGTACATTTTGCATTTTGGTATCAGAGCGGGTTGTTGGTTTATGGGGGACTAGGGTGGGAAGTAATTTAGTTATAAATAATTTATTAATTTGTTTTTATTTATTTTTAATTATACATTTATCGTTAAATATTTATTAATTGGTAATTAATTTGTATTTGATTAATTTATCATTATATTAATTAGAATTAATCTATTCATATTTTTTATTTAGTGTTCTTGTTAATTCATTTGTTATTTAATTATTAATTGGTAAATGTTTATTAATTGATTAATTGATAATGAAATTAATTATGTTATTTAGGATGTGTAGTGGGTTGAGGGTTTATAGAGAATAGGGTGGGTAGTAATTTAATTATAATTAACTAATTAATATTTTTTTATTGATTATTGATTATTAATTTATTTTTTGTTGATTGTAATACATTTTTATTAATTGATAATTTTATCATAATATGAATTATAATAATTTTCTTATTATTTTTTATTTAGTGTTAATTAATTGTAAATTTATTATTAATTGGTAGTTCATTTTTATTTGATTAATTGATAATTAAATTAATTGTTATTTTTTATGTGTAGCGGGGTGTGGGTTTATAGGGGTGTAGGGTGGGAAGTAATTAAGTATAATTAAGTGATTTTCTTTTTTTCTTATTTGGTATTGATTATTAATTTTTCGTTAGTTAATTTTTCATTGGTAATTAATTTTTAATAATTGGTTAATTGATAATTAAATTAATTGGGTTATTTTGTATGTGTAGCAGGTTGTGTGTTTATGGGGGAATAGGGTGGGAAGTAATTTAATGGTATTCAAGTAAATATTAATTTAATTTGACTTTATTTCATTAATATATTATTTATTTTACAAAAATTATTTAATTAATAAGTATGTTAATTTAACCCCTGCGTTATCTACATTTTCCACACTGTTACACTCACTGGTGTTGGAATAGTAATTTTATCCCCTACGCTGTCCAACACTTTCCCTACTGTTGCCCTCACTGGAGTGGGAATAGTAATTTTAACCTCACCCTATCCAACACTTTCCCTACAGTTGCAATCACTGGAGTAGGAATAGTAATTTTTACCCCTATGCTATCCAACACTTTCCCTACTGTTCCACTCACTGGAGTAGGAATAGTAATTTTTACCCGTATGCTATCCAACACTTTCTCTAATGTTGCACTTATTGGAGTGGGAATAGTAAGTTTTTACCCCTACGGTATCCAACACTTTCCCTACTGTTCGACTGTTTGGAGTTGGAATAGTAATTTTTATCCTTACGCTATCCAACACTTTCCCTACTGTTGCACTGTTTGGAGTTGGAATAGTAATTTTATCCCCTCTGTTATCTAATATGTTTTGTATTATTTTAGTTAATGTAGTATATAATTAATTTTAAAAATATAAAAAAAAGTTTTCATTTGTTATATATATATTTATGTAAATTGTATTTATATTATTGTTTTATGTGTGTTAATGAATTTATAATGTATGAGATATTTTAAAACAATGTATGTTATTAAAATAATTATTAAAAATAATATTTAAGTATATATATTATATATTATATGTATATGCTTAATTTATTTTTACATTTTATAAATATATATATAGTACTTATAATTTTCAAACATTTAGTAATATTTTTTACTAAGTTTATTTTAGTTATATGCATTATTTCTTTATTTTACATTATTTTTTTAACTTAAATTAATAACGATTTTTTTTAGATTGATATTTTTTTTGCGATATTTTTGTACTTACCATAATGTAGATAGGATGTCGATATTCTTGACTTCGATATTCTTGCTTCGTTATTTCAGTAGGTCGATATTTAACTGTTTCAGCTACAAACAATTTTTTTGGGTTACAATCTGCAGAATATGCAGCAGATGGGTTATGTGGCAAATGCAGCAAATCTATAATTATGCAAAAATCGCTACAGCTACACAATCTCATAATTCCAGTGACCCAGGATATAGCATTTTTTGATATTGAACTTGCTTCATTAGTCCAGCCGTTTGTGACCTGTGATCATTCTGTATCTTTTTCATTTTGTTTTAAAGAATTAACCCGTAGCATTCTGTCTAACATACACAAGTCAGAATGCATACACATATGACAGTATGTTTATTCTCAACTGTTTTGTTTTCGATCACTTTTGTACTTTCTTTGGTTTAATTGCTTATATAGAATGTCGAGACTCTAAGGCTCCATTTTACAAAATGCACAATAGGTGTGAAATACTGGAAGCAAATCTGTTCATTTCAGTTCTACTTAAACCAGGAAATTCACACATCTTCTAACAAAACTCCTTACAAAAACATTTCTGCATCATTAATTACTTGACCCATATTGACTAATGTACTAAAAACCTTGACCAAAATATACTGACTTTTGACTTTGGTTCTACAAAATTTGGTGCAGATTGGTCAGGGTGCAAAGTTACAATGGGGTGGGAAGAAGAGAGAGTCCCAGTCTTTTTCACATTTAACATGGAATATTGGACATTTAACAGGAGAATTGCTATAGGATTTTTTCTGCAGCAAACTTAGAAACACAGCTGAACAGAAATAAAACCCGTTATTGCAACTGTTACCAGAGGGAGTGGGGACAAGGACTATCTGTGCCAGAAGCCTGTGGGGTCCCTGCCGCCGACGCTGCTATTTCGTGCCTGGAGGCGCCTGCAAAAGACCTCGCGGGCTCCCTCAGCGCGGGTACCCCATTATTGCCGCTGTTACTGGAGGAAGTGGGGACAAGGACTATCTGTCCCAGGAGCCTGTGCGGTCCCTGCGGCGGACGCTGCTTTTTCGCGCCTGGAGGTGCCCTCAAAAGACCTCATGGGCTCCCCCTGCGTAGGAAGCTCGTTATTGCGGCTGTTACCAGAGGGAGCGGGGACAAGGGCTATCTGTCCCAGGAGCCTGGCGCAGTCCCTGCCGCCGACGCTGCTTTTTCGCCCCTGGAGGCACCCTCAAAAGACCTTGCAGGCTCCCGCAGCGTGGGATGAGTGCGGCCTTGCCCGGGCCATGCCCATGCAAAGCCTGGGCCAAGGACGGGCCCATCCGCGCCCATCAACGGCCGGAAGAGGCTGGCTGGGGCACCCCCCTTAGGTTTCCAAGGGGAACTCATTAGACTCCATGACCCTGGTTTTAGCATAAACAGTCATCCAGGTCAGTAATTCCAGCTCCCGGCATTTTATTTATTTGGCTATTAGTCTAACCTGACCACAAATATAGGCAGGCGTATTGGCTCAGGGAAATCCCACGTGGTACAAGCACAAATGTCTTCTTCCCTCCAACCAACTTCTATAGACAGAATGTTACAGAGAGCTATTGGTGTCGTTACTACAGAGATTGAACTAACTGAAAGACGGCTGTCTCTTTCCCCTTATCTTGCCCAACCCATTAGCTTGCATGATGAATCAGGATCCTTATTGTCTATCGCCCAGGAACCCCCAATCTCATCCCCAAGGACCCGTGCAGCGGGTAATGTGGATGCGCTTCATCGAGAAGGTGCTCGTCCGAAAATAAAGAAGACCAAAAACGCTGCTCCATTGGGCCCAAAGCGCAAGAAACAAACTATGGACCATGTGATTCCTGGTGACTTGAAGGAGGCTGGACTGGGTACACCCCTCCAGACAGGCTTGGAGCAGCCAGCCTTGGTTACGGACGTGGTGGTGGACACAGGTCCAAGTAACGTCTATTGTGAAGGATGAGCTAAACAATTTGTGGGAACGGGTAGACAAGCTTACCAAACTAGTCTAACTATGGGTGGACAGGACAGAGGCAGCACTGATCAACCCTGTGAACACACAACGGGCCCCCTTAGGTACTAATCCTGAACCACTAGTAACAGTACACCCACCTCCAGTATGGCAATCCATCCCAACAAGGAGGGTGGGGGTAACCTACTGAATAATGCTGAGGGGCTAGGAAAAGGAATCCATTCGCATTATCAGGAGCACAAACAGGGGGCACAGGCAGGAAGAAAAAATGATCAAACTATAGCAAGGCCACTAGTAAGCAAGACTCCGCGCGAGAGGCCTGGGATGAAGAGTGTCTCACACGAGGGTAGACAAGATCCAGGGCTAGTTCTACTGTGCATAAATATTCCCCTGGCCTCAACTCCTTATGTAGTTATACTAGCGGGTGTCCCTGAGCTGAAAAAGGAGAGTAGAGAAACATTTCTTGATTTAAAAAATAAATGCTTACACTGGCTAGCCAATCACAAACAACTCTCATATAGAGACATAAGTGAAATTATCATGAATCGCATGGTGGGCTAGAGACCGAAAGACATCACTGGTAGCTGTGTTGTGATAAATTAAAAAAATACAATGCTTGTGGAATCCCTTCTAGACTGTTTCCACCATAGGGATAAGGGGGTTGTTAGCTCATTACCATTAGGTTACTTCTATTCCCCTGGCCTTATTTCACCTGTAAGAAGAAGATATGGTCAATGGAGGGGGGAATGACCGCAGGAAAACCATTTCCCCCATTAGGCAAGGGTCAACCATCCCCCAAATTATTTACCATTCCGGTAGCAAATAGATTCAATCCTTTGGATCAGTAGATTGACTCACGACCGAGGAGCCCTACAAGAAAAATCTAATCACCACAGAGAGGGGAAGGGCACAGAGGAGAGGACTCTTAAAGCAGAATGAGGTGCTGGACTTGGAAAGCGAGGTTGGAAAGTATAGGCCAGCTAGGAGTAAACAGGAGACAGCTACTATTAATCCACCGACCCTTGATCCTTTACATTAGGATATACAGACCTCCAATCTAGAACAGAGGTATGTAGTAATTTCCTCACATATTGCAAAGGGCCCACACGAATTAGCCATCAGAACAAGAACAGATGCAGCCAACGGAGTGCTGCCAACTCCCTATGGGCAGTCAAGAGAAAGAAAACATAAGCCTTCCCTGCTCAACAAATGAAGTGGGCTCTGCCAGTCTGCAAATCCTCTCCTGGAACATAGCTGGACTACCCTCTAAATTGGAAAATCTGGAATGGGGTCTTTTTATAGAGCAACATGAAATTTGTATGTTCCAAGAAACATGGTCTAGAGATAAAATACATAGAATGGGTTATGCGTTGTTTAGCATCCCAGCTACTCGTGGGGAAGGGCAGACCTTCTGGAGGGTTGCGTACCTGGGTCTGAATATATCTGGGCTGTGAAGCAAAACAGCTAGAGAGTTCTTCTTGTGACATTCTTTGTGTTCTTCTATCCTTCCACACAGGAATAGACATAGTCTTAATTAATGTATATTCTTGGCAAGTACCCAGAGGGCAAGAGTCCACTACACTTGAACAACTAACTACTTTTCTCACAATCATCCCTGTAAACCTCGGGGTAATCATTGACGGAGACTTCAACTGCCAATTTGAACCTTTGAATGGCTTGGTCTCGGGCACTCTCAGTGAGGAGGATTGTTACTGGTCCATCCCAGAGCCCAAAATTCCTCCAACAAGGGCATGGATCTCACTGAGCACCCTTACATTAAACTTCTCACTGAGAGCTTGTAATGGACACACTACATCTGATACACCAGGGAATTACACCTTTAACAGACAGGGGCGCACTTCTATTATTGACTACATTATGGTAGATACAAAATCATGGCATAGAGTGATAGATTTTAAAATCAGTCCTCGCTATGATAGTCACCACAATGCTCTCATTTTAGAAATAACAACACCATATGCCAAGAATTCATCTGATAATTTGTCAGCTCCAGATACATGTCTGACTCAGTCGAATGGAGGGAGGAGAGTCCGTTGGGGTGAATTTTTTCAAACAGAAGAAAAACTGGCCAAGCTCTACCACCAAACTATTCCATATCTTATGGTTGCAAACCAAGCAGCAGAGATAAAGTGCACCTCTAATTACCATTCAACAATTTCTAAAAACCATCAAGAGCTGTTTACTGTTATAGCTTTTTTTTTCACAATAAAAAGCCTAGGGCGAATAACAAATCCCAGCACCCATGGTTTAACACAAACTGTTGTGTGGCTAAAACTGGCCTTGTCTCCGCCATCAAAAGCAACGCCAGACCAGCGATTAAAGAAGCAAGGGTAAACTATAATGACGCCATTGCCAAGGCCAAAAAAAGTTGGGATTCCCAAAAATGGGATGAGCTCAGAAGTGTTTTAAAAAATCATGACCTGAGGACTATCTTGGATATCATTAACTCAGGGTCTCAGGATTTCAAACCAGCCATAGAACCCAATATCAGTGAAGAAGCATGGAAGGCCCACTTTGAATCACTATACACAAGGGTGGATGACAGGGAAGGGCTAGTGATCAGACGATTACTGTCCCCTGGCCCGATATCTGCAGATAACCCCCCAATTTCTCTAAGAGAGATCACCGATGACCTGGGTATGATTAAACACGCGAAAGCCGCAGGGCTGGACAAGATCCCTGGTGACCTTTTTCACTCTGAGACGACTGTATGAGCCCCTTACCTGTCTTCCCTGTTTAATGCTATTCTCCAAGGCATGGCGATTCCCACCACCTGGGCAGGGGCCAAAATAATACCAATATATAAAAAGTGTTCCCCGCTTTCATCTGTCAACTATCGCCCAATCAGTTTGATAGATGTAAGCCAAAAAATATTTGCACGCGTCCTATTGGGGCGTCTCCAGAATTGGATGGAGGAACATAACATCCGTACACCCTTCAAGCCGGGTTTTGAGCAAGGACATCAACAACTGATCTGATTCTAAGGCTGCAAATGATACACTGGAAAACTGTAGTATAGAGGGTGGCAGCCTCTACCTTATATTTGTAGACTTTAAATCTGCCTTTGACCTGGTACCAAGGGACAAACTCTGGGCAATTCTACTAGATATGGGAGTCCCATAGTATCTTTGCCACCAGCTAAAAGGCTTACATGCGGCCAATTTTGCTCAAATTAGATTTGGCGAAAATGGCGAACTTTCACCCCCCCTGCGTGTGGAGAGAAGGGTCCAGCAAGGCTGTGTCCTGGCCCCAACTCTCTTCTGCCTTTTTATTATTGGCTTAATAGAATCATTGATTGCCGGGGAAAACATTGATGCTCCCAGGCTGGAAAAACACAAAATGCCTGCCCTGATGTTTGCAGACGAAACGCTCCTGCTTGCAAAATCCCCTATGGGAATTCAGAGGACACTTAACAACTTTAGTGCCTTCTGCAAACAACGGGGACTAGAAATTAACCTACAAAAAAACAAAGTATATGGCTTTTAATGTAGGTCACACCACTCGTCCAAATCATTGCCTGGATGGAAGTCCTCTAGAGAGGGTAACCATCTTTGAGTATCTGGGAATTACACTGACAGGAGAATGGATTGGGGAGCCCAAATCAGCAAAATTAGCTTGAAACTAACCCAGACAATGGGGGGTATCTTAAAACTATATGGGACTTGCTCTGAAAAACTGGTGAGTCCAGTGGTGGAAATTTACAAGGCACAGGCCAGGAGTGCTGCACTTTATGGAGCAGAACTATTGGGGCACTGTCCACCTGGCCTGTTAGCTCATAATGAGAATGTATTCGCAAGACAACGTATGGGACTCCCTTCTCGCACACCACTAACACCTCTCCGTATGGATCTTGGTATTAGACTCATTGAGGAAGAAGCTGCTCTTAGACCCATATTATACTGGTGTCGCCTGTGGTGCACCCCTGAATTAGCCCCATATGGGGAAGAACTGACTGATGTCATAGGGCTTCGAGGTGCAGGGAAGTTGCCATGGCTGTTGTATGTCAAGAAAACAAGTCAGGACCTGAGCTGGGGTAGTCTGTGGCACAACGCAGAAGAAATCTCCCAAATGACTTCCAGAAAGGCCCTGGTAGAGAGTTATAGAGATTGCAGACTCACCCAGCTCGAGAAGAGGCCTTCAGTGGGGCGACTGACTGCTGAGTTTCTGGAAGTAAAAAATACATATTCCTTAGAATCAGTGCTGGATGATATACAGCCGCTTCTTGCTAAGAAGCTTTATTTGTAGTTTAGGTATGGAGTCCTTCCGTTGCACTCATTTACAAAAAAAATGGGACAGCTACACAAGCGCGGAGTGCCCTGCGTGTAATAACACAGATGAGACTGAGCTCCATGTGGTATTTTTCTGTCGGGGGTATAGGAAGGCAAGGTAGCAATGGTTACTTCAACCCTGTAGGAATTTGGGGTCCAGACACTGTTGTAAGGTGCAGAGAATATTAAAATCTGATGCACACATGCCCATCGTGTTTTCAATTTCACACTTTTTATTTACCATGTGGTGCACAAGTAGAACCATCTTAAAAAAGATTGCAAATAGGAATGACAATTGCCTATGACTCCATATGTTTTAACTGATGATTTTCATACATACTGTATTTATTTGGATGTTGTAAAGACGCTTGAATTATTTTTAATGACCAATACTCGCTGGCATTGAATGTTTATAGATCGTTGCCCCCTCAATGTTTTTGGCTTTACTCACTCAACCCCTATGTTGAAAACTGGGGGCAAATATGCTTTGTTTTCCAGCTTACTTGTCATTATCTCATGTGCATCGCATTTTTAAATTGTAATACACAATGGAGCAGAAACATTTTTGGGAAATAGCCCCTTAATGTATATTGCACAAGCACTTTAAGCCCTTTCTTGCAAGTCGGCTGATGTCTGGAAAAGCTGCCCCAGAACACGGAATGCAGATTTTTTTCTTATACTCTTTTCAATTACTCGTATTTTATTGTATTATAAACTGCTATTTTAACTGTGCTTTTATGGCCAAATGAGCCAAAATAAATGTTTATGAATGAATGAGAAATAAAACATTTTCACAAGCATGTAAGGGCAGTTACCAGGTGTAAGTCTGGTGTATTTTTGTGGTGTTATTTTGAAATGATAAACCAAAATGTAAGTGGCCAGCATGTGTAGGTTATGTTTACAATCCTTACCTATCCACAAATACCAAGAACATTTTAAAATAAGAGAAAAGAAGCATTCAGATTGACAATATTTTCAACATTTTGTATAGTTTACTTGACAAATATTTTGCAGGCTCGGCTCGTGCTGTGGCTCACTGGTTAGAGGAGGCAGACCTGGAAGCAGAGGTCAGCCCGGGACCAGGGTTCAATTCCCGGATCGGCGGGGTCTTGAGTCCTAAAATGTCCATGGACTCGACAATTCTCGCTCCGGTGCCTACTCGATTCATGGGCTCACACTCTGCGACTCTGGGCAACAGCTTGCTTAATCTCCACAACGGCCCCTCGCGGCGGGATGCCTGGCTTTCACCTTGTGGATACCCTGCCGGGGTTATCTCACAGGGGAATACCAGGCCGGGTTCCCTAAGCAAGTGCTTAGAGACCAGTTGGTGATTTGCGCTATATAAATTCCTGTACATTTACATTTACATTTGGGTCTTATAGCCCATACTGCCCCTGGCTCGGCTCTCCCTGTCAGTTTGGTGGCTCGCCCACCTCTATTGCAGAGGTTGTTGGCCCAGTTAACTATGTACATTATAGAGCCCAGAGCAGCTTCTCCCTTACCGATCTGGTTCTGGCCACTAGTTTGCCCTTAGAGATGCTTACTAGTACTGTAGTGATTTCTGGATGGACTCCCGTTCGCTGCGTATCCCTGGTATTTATTACCCTGATTGTTGCTTTTGTTTATTTCTTATCGTCTTTGGTCATTACAGACGGAATGTCTGAACTTTGAGACCCAACATGGAGATACATGTACTGCCAATGTGGGGAGAAAAAGAAGTGGGAGGGATAAGTCAAAGCGGCCACCATTTAATTTATCACCAATTGGATGTCAAAGCCACAGGGTTTTACTATAATAATGTGGAATATTTCGGAAATGTATAGCCCAGCAAAGCATTTAAAAGTCCATTCATTCCTTAAATGGAAAATAGTATTGTCCCCTGGTCCATCGAGCTCTGTATGGACCAGGTCCTATGTATCTTAGGAAACGCTTTGCATTTTATGTCCCTAACCGTCCCCTGCGATCTGCCTCTCTGCGTCGGGTGATTGTTCCGCGCTTTCATAGAGCCCGCCTGGGAGGTCAATCACTGTCGGTAAAGGCCGCTGCAGATTGGAACCTGCTCCCCTCGGCGCTTCAGTCGACACAGGAGTTTCATCTCTTCAAAAAACTTCTTAAAACGCATCTGTTTAGTCAGTCCACCTAACTTTCCTTTCATCTGCTCCAATTCACCCACGCCAGGACACTCGAGTATTTGCACGCGTTAGAAAAGTGCTATATCATATCATATCATATTGCTACAGGGGTCTCAAATATTTAACACTGGTAGAGGGGGCAAAGCTCCAAAAGCTTTGGGGCCAGATGTACGACCATTCTGTTTTGTGGGTGGCAAATTGCGTTTTTTTTGTGATTCGCAATTTGCGATGTTCAAGACGGAATGTATTAATGTTTTAGACACATTACACATTTAACGATTCCCAATGGGTTTGCAAATGACCTGCCCTCATCAATATTCATGAGGCAGGTCGCAATTTGTGAACCATTGGGAATGGGCAAGAAAACAGGGATGGTGACCTGCTGGGGACAGCAGACAACCATGTCTGTGTTTGCTTTTGAAATAAAACAATGTGTTTTTCCAAATGCAGCCTGTTTTCCGAAAAGAAAAACAAGATGCGTTTAAAAAAACAAAAAAATTATGACAATTTTATTTTCATTTTTTATGGGCAGGCAGTGGTCCATGGGAGAACTGCATGCTGTTAAAAAATATTTTCTCATACATTCACAAAAGGGAAGGCGTCCTGTTTGCGACGGGCTTCCCACCTAGTTGAAGTAAGTAGTAACTGCGATTGTTTTGCTACCGTACATACCAGTGTGACTCGCTATTAGGAAGGGACGCCCTTGGCACACCCCCTCCTAATAGCAACTCGCGAACCCTATTTTGCGAGTCGCAAAATAGGGTTTGTACATACCACAACCCTTTTTAGCGGATGCAAATTGGCCAATTTTCTATTTGCAACCGCTAAAAAGGGTCGTACATCTGGCCCCTTGGTGTGGTCACATTTTCACCATCAGCTTCTCTGCCTATGCCAGAGGAGTCTTAATCTGACTCAAAGTGGGCACCACATTTACAGTGAACACACTATTGAGAGACTCTGAGGGTAGATTTGTCTTTATCAACAGTATACTAGACAGAGACCGCATAGTCATTGGTGCTATCTAAGCTTCACACACTGAGCAGCAATCCTTTGTGCAAGTAATAACCAGATACCTACCGACTTGGGTACTTATTCCATTGGTGTTGGGAGATGACTTTAATAGCGTCCTCGAATTGACTGCCTGCAGATTTCAACCTCTCTTCCTACACGCCCACAGTCACCAATAAGAAGGCACTGTCACAATGGCTGCAGCAATGGTCATACGTTGATGTTTGGCGCGCCCATAATCCCACTCCATTTCTTAAGTCTCTGGAAGGCATGGACCGTTGAATGTATTAAATACACTGTGTGTTGTGTTAAGATCCAAGATTTTTTCTCTGCAAATACACACTGACCCCACAGACTATCACTTAGAGTGATTGTACAGTAATCTTATGCACAGCCTCCCACTAGTAGATGTGTGAAAGATAGGAGTCTTCTTTATAGGGACCATATATGACATTGTATTAAACTTTGTAATGTTTTGTTCCATTTTGTTGAATTTCTGTATATAGTGGAATTTGTATGTTGTATGTTCTACAATTTACAACTCTATTTCAATCTGGATAAAATATGAATACTTGGAGCGATCCAATAAAAGAAAGATCTCGAAATTTTCGAGCTGTGTCTATCATTAATTGATGTAATCATTACAATTAATATTAGCTGTATCTTTTCCTGCTTCTCATTTTTCCAGTTTTCCAGTATATAACTAGCCCTTCAGAAGTAGGGTTACTAGGGCCACCCCTGTCCATTTGTTTCATAATCCCACCCTAAGGCCTCACTCATTATAGCCATTCACACATGATCTATACATACGGATCATAGAATAATCTGCTCTGCGTCTCTTGGCCTGCAAACACTCTTCCTTGATTACTCAGGTAGAGAAATGTCTGATCCCTAATCCCATTTTGCTCTGATTGGACTGGGGCAGAGACCCACCGCCTGCTCCTATCTGGCTATATTATACACAGTTGTCTGGTGAGATTCATTTACAGGTACACTTCTGCAGATCCTGCCTGATGATATTAATATTGTCTAATTTTTTTATAATCTTATCACCCAATCAGTCTTCTGATTCGGAACAAAATCACAAAACCACTCTTTTTCAATGCATATTTAATGTACTCAACATTCAGCACTTAGAACAGGTGCAGTGCTCATATTGGTGTGAAAATGTCTACATTGCCATAAAAACACATTAGCGTCAGCTGGTGTATATACAGTAGAAGAACGGAAAACCATATAATCCTAACAGTAAACCCAGTGGAAACTCAACTCTGTTAAGGCCAGGAGTCACCCCCGCACCTTTCTATCCAATGATTTATCAGAAGCGAATTACTTAACGCTCCTGTATATGGGATATAAAACAGCGCACTTGGGGTTTCTTCCTGGCCCCAGCTCTGTCCTCTCTTGGTTTGTTTTCCCTCTGCAATAATATTATGAGAGAACCCATTTGCTATTCTCCCCCAACTGCGCGGTTTGCATTAGAGGTAGAGATACTTTAACGCGAATCTTTTTACTGCTTAATTTCTACACCATTATTAGTAAATGCACTGCAAGCATACATTGCCGGGTTTCATTCTCCTGTTCTATACCTGTTTGTATACTGTTTAAATGTTTGAGGAAAAATGCCATAAGGATATAGTTGATTATAGTGGCCCCTTGCCGGTGAACTGATGAGTAAATAGAACAATTTTTCCCCCCTGAGTGTAGGTAACGGCAAAAGTTGGTCAACTCCTAGTCAGAAATCAATTTGTTCAGTTTCCTGATATGGCTGTAGTGTGCCATGAGGCTTGTGCTTATCTGTCTAATTCATGATACAAGGCAGTGTTCAAATCACCCCCTATAATGAGGTTATTGTTTGCTTGGCTGATGTGGATTCTGACTATTTTAGGCAAGAAACTCTTCTTAGTGTGAGTTAGAGGCATACATAATAATTAATGTATAATGTTCTCTCTTGAGATCTACATTTACTATTTTGTATATGTTATGATCTACTGTTGCCTTTCCCCTTGCCTATGTATCTCTTTAATACTGCTCAGCCAGAATGAGTGTTAGTGTGCTTGGAGATGTCTGGAATGTTGGAGGATTGATGATGTGGTGGAAGGCATGGGTGCCTGGTGAGGTTGGGAATGTCAGTTGGAGTGTGCAGGCTGTGCAGGAGAGAAGCTGCTCCTGGTGGGGCATCACATGGACTTAATATCTTCCTGTAACTTTCTGAGGCTGTTACTTATGAATAAATCTACAATATACTTATATACCATCTGGCTACCGAAGATCTTTTATTTACAACAGTATCATACAGATAGTTATTTAGATGGGAGCATTCCCTAAGTCTCATTTACATAGTATCCCTACCCCTGCTGTTGTGATGTTTGCTGTTACCCATGTTTACAAGGCATATTGCTTATGTCTCGTAAGAAATAAATTGACTCTGAGAAGGAGAGTTTTCTTTAAAAAAGATGATGTTTGAGTTCTGAGGCTTTAATTCCTCCAAACTCTGCTTCTCTTATTGATGGAGTTTAGCCTCTAACATTTAATGAAAGAAGCTTGAATGTTCAGGTGTTTCCTAGCTGCCTCTTGTCGCTCAATGAGCTATTGTGTGCCGTCGTTTGGGGTATATGGAGCCTGAGCACCACCCCCTTAAATTCCATTTTTAAACACAGACCAATCTAACTTGGGATACAACATCCCTTTCATCAAGAAGGGGCAGGCCGTGCAAAATGGTCCAATTTTCTGTGGGCAAACTCACTGTCTCTCCTGGTTTCCTCCCCACTCCCAACTTCCTGAGCAGCAGCAAATTTGGCTACTTTCATTTCCTCAGACTCCCAGCATGCTCTGCAGCAATCTCAGCTGGTGACGTAAGTCCCCCTAGGCAGCCACCATCCACAAGATATCAACTCTTTCTGAGCAATGCCAGAGTCTACAATTTATCAAAGGCAAATAGTCTTAGTTTGCGGTGCTGTTCTTCTCCTCTAGTGTGCTGTGCCTCTCCTCTCACAAAGTCAGTTTCTATCATATTGGGTGTTTATTCCTTCTGGTGGAATGGTTTCTCCGTGAATGGTGCAGTTTTGTCATCAAAGGTCCATTGTCTGAACCGTCCTGTGAAGCCGCCAGGCCTTCTATATCAGAAGTGTCTCTGTCTCCAACTTAGAGATGAAGTAGATTTTTCCCTTTCATCAGGAAGATGATAGTGGTCTTGACGCCCTACCATTTAAGCTGCAGACCTCCTGGGAATATCCACCTGTATCTGATCTATTCTTTTAGAAGATCTTGCAAACCTCTCTGAACACACTATCTTTGCTGCAGTGTAGATGTGGCATGATCATGAAAGGGTCAAATGTTGTATCCCTTTAACTGGTGGGATTTTTGAAGTTGTGTCTGTGCAGTGACTCTCTCTTTCAGTGGGTCACTTGCTTAGTAACTACTATGCCTCTAAGTTGCCTAGTGTTGTCCTAATGCTTCCTCCAGACTCTGTGAGCTCCTTCAGTGACGGTGGCAAAATTAGAAGGATCCTTCAAAATGGACTTAAAAGCTTCATGATGCCTGTATTAGTGTCCCTCTGTTTCTTCAGTCAGGTTCGTTATGGTTTGGGATTCCAGAGGGCAAAATGAGGTGGCAGCTTGCGGATCTGAGTCCACTTATGCCTGCAGCTATGACTTTGCAGATTCCAGCCAGAGAGAGAGTGCCTGTCTTTCTGATTTCATTTCAGAACTGTTTTTACTGAGGACAACTCCTAGTTGTGACAGATTGTCTGAGGAAGACTTTCCAAGATCTGCCTTTGGATCTGCAAGACATACCCTGAGATCTTCTTTAGTGAGTGCTCTAGTTGCTGCTTCGCCATGCCGGCTTCAGGGCTTCTCTGTAAGTTAGAGTCCCCACTTTTTCCCCACATTACTCATCTGGCTTCTTTAATCACTGGCGACTCCGACCACAGCCCATTGCAGGGTGGCATCAGATTCCTGTAGCTAGGCTGTTTTTTCACCACTCTGCACTGGAATGTTGGAATGGGAGATGAACCAGCGAGGGCGTGGTCCTGCCTCGCCCCCATCTTAAGGCGGAATCTTCAACAGTGCTTTGAGAAGAGGGTTGTGGGGTGTGGTTTGACGGACAATAACTTTGTAGGACATTCGTGTAGGATAGGGGCAGCAACAGAGGTGAACGCTAAAGGGCGATACAGGTACCAGATTAAAGAGTTGGAGTCATTTCAATCAATTTGTTTTAAGAGATATATCAGGCTGGAGTGGGAGGTGCAGCTATAGTAGGGTGTCTTACACTGTCGTTCTTCCTTTTTTACTTGGGTGTGTTCTTGCCCAGCTGCGCTTGTGATTACGTTGTGGATCTGCAGCCATTCCTTCATTAAGTGGGCAGCTAAGCAAGCTGATCAATGCTTATTTAGTAGGCTCCGTGCAGGCGAAGTGGTGATAAAAAAGAGAATGCACTGGGGTCAGTTGTTGTCGAACTTAGCAGAGCTGTATAATGGGTGGGGTTTGCACAGTGATGTAGCCATTCACTTGGGTGCAAAGAATCTCGCTGAATTGAGCGATATGGCTCTGTTGAAAGAAATGAAGAGGGGAAACTGCAGAGATAAATAGGTTATGGGCAGTTCCCTGCCCACAATCTATTGATACCTAGCTATGCACGGTTTAAATAGGGAAATGCTTAATTTCAGTAGAGAGGAAGAAGTTGAGAGAATTGGCACACAGAAATTGTTTGGAAAATTACATTTGTTTTAGTGATGATGGGATTCATTTATCTTTTAGGAATGGAATTGTTGGAACTTAGGGAGAGGTTAGCGGTTTTGCTGGGGGTAAAAATTGGGCATTGTAGCAGTTGGGGGTGATGATAATTGGTGATGTGGTTGGTAGGCAGAAAAACTCTTTGGATTAGGGTTTTTCCTGGATAGCAGATTTGTCGGCTTTTAGCTAGGGTAGAGTATTAGTTTGCCTTGCAGCTGTGTTGGATGATCAGCTCAAGTGGGGTGGAGTAGGATGGAGTAAGTGGTAAGGAGAATGAGGCTTGAAAAAGAAGCAATAGAAAGTTTGAGGAACGACTAGAGGCAGCATAGGTACAAGAGTAGAGTGGGGTAGTGTCAAAGGGTTTCAAGTTGGGGAAGAGTTAAAGATAGTTTGGGGGATATTTGGTGGCTGCTTAGGAATGTTTAGTGTGGCCTGATTTAGACTATAATGTTTTTGACCAAGGTTTCTGTTATTTTAAAGTGCACCTGTCTCATTCAGACGGCCTTTTTCAAATATACCTGTTGTGGTTAGTGGTTATCACTGTCTGTTGTGAGTTAATGTTTGTGTATATTCAGTTCAGATATGAATACAAACATTGTATTCATATATTTAATGTCTTATCTGTACAGTATCTCAGCTTTGGCTGTAAAGTAGGCCAATCCCTTTTACATCAGGTAATTGATAGGGATGTGGCATCTCTTCTTGTGATCTCTCTGAAATCTCCCAAATGCTCTCGGCTGTCAAAACTTTCATGTGTTTTTCTATATTTCATGGATGGGCTGCCTAGGTGTGTGCTCTGCTCAGTGGCTGCTGCCTTAACCTCAAAGCAGGGGGGCAACGCGAATGCTGGGGGGGTGCGGGGTTGAGGGGGAATTAATACATCAAAAGCCCTTAGCAGCTTCTGCAGTCTCTGCCTTAGTGCACCTCTCCTGTCGCTGTGCACAGGCTCGCAGGGGTCAATCACGACACTGCTCTCTTGCTGGTAGTACCAACAAGAGAGCAGTGCCATGATTGGCTTGAACGAGCTGAACTAACGCTCGCTCAGTGACTGGGAGTTTGTGCCTTTTCTCCACCTGGCTGTGCAACACAGCTAGGTGGGGAAATGTAAGTGCTCATGTCGGTTTGGGGTGTGTGTGTCTGTCTGTCTGTCTGTCCGTCTGTACAAATTCACCAAACTGCCCTAAGCATACCTGGACCAACTGACTTGCTGCTGCTGTTAACCAAGGTTTTATTTGAATGTGGTGGCCACACCGGCAATTACAATCTTGATGCTGACACGTTTCGAGGTATTAACCTCCTCTCCATGGGCGGATGCTTGAAAAGTCACTTACAAAACCAGCATGCCTTATGTTATATTTTCCCACCCTTAGTGGGTGTTGCTTAGTGCACAGGAGCATACTGGAATATGATCACTCTCAAAAGTGGAGAG
Source organism: Lissotriton vulgaris (assembly GCF_964263255.1). Lineage (NCBI taxonomy): Eukaryota > Metazoa > Chordata > Amphibia > Caudata > Salamandridae > Lissotriton > Lissotriton vulgaris. Next base: position 187,630 of record NW_028244737.1, on the reverse strand, counting down.
GTTGCGGGGGGAACGCTTCCACATCCATGCAACACTGCTGCTGAGGCATAATGGAACCAGTGGTCTATCTGGAGCCCTACAAAGGGTAATGAGATAATCGCTGCCAAAGAAGTCCATGGAACCCACTGAGGGTATGAACCTGAGGTTACCCCAGATGGGTTTTGGAAAGAGGAAAGGAGAATGTCAGTAAGATCAGAAGGGAACAAACACTCCAAGAAAATCCTATATCATTAGAAGAAACCAGCCCTATGGTGGTTCTCACGTACAACACAGATTCCAAGAGGATTTCCAAAATTCCTAACCAGAACTGGAATGTCCTGGCCAGTGACTCTACCCTAGTTGACAACCTACCTGAGCACCCTCAAATCACACACAGGAAGGAAAGGAACCTCAAAGACATATTGGTTAAGGGTGATATAACCAACAAACACCTCAAAACACACCATAGTCCGAAGGCATTCTTCCAGTGTGGACACTGCAAGTCATGCCACAATAGCCACATGCGGAAATCATACTACACCCAGACAACAGAAAAATCAATCATTCAGTTTCTCACATGCAGTTCTACTTTCGTAATCTACATACTAGAGTGTCAATGCAAATTGCGTTATGTGGGGAGCACCACATTAGCGGTCAAGGAGAGATATTATTATTATTATTATTATTATTAAATCGGTTTTATACAGCGCACGGTTACCCTAGAGCATCCCAGCGCTTTGCCAACAGAGACTATCAGAGGAAGTAAAGACAGAACAGGTTTAGCAGAAGAGGAAAGTTTTAAGTTGTTTTCGATATTAGAACATATGAGGGCCATCAGCAATAAAGACCCTCACTACCCAGTAGCGAGACAGTTTGCAGAATACCACCTATCAAACAACACACTGCCAATGTATTTTGCAATGGAGCAAATTTATCAGGGGTGGAAATAGGGTACTCCATCTAAGAAAGAGAGAATCCTGGCACATCATAAAGCCACATACCAAAACCACTGGGGGACCTAACCAAGATTAAGAATTAAGTATCCATCTGTATGAACAGAGATAGAGAGGGACACCCCTACTAACTTAGATGTACTGGAAGGTATAGATACTCCGGATGGTGTTTCTTGTGCAAAATAGGAATAGCATGTCTTTTGTATATTGTGAAACTGATGCTTTTTGATTTTAACTCAAACTGTGAAAGTAATTTGTTGTTTTAATTTTAATCACAGGAGGAAAGGAAGGGGCCGACTCCAGGAGTGCACTCGTCGACTTATCCCTCTACCCTTTTCTTCAATATCACTGTATCGTGGTGGAGGGCACTATAAGACAGATAAGAGAAACTTCTTTGTCCTTTAATACGGGCATATTTTCTCTCAAAATCTTATCAATATATAGATTTACATGTATTTATTCTTTTCTTTTTAAAACTTGGGTTATTCCACTGCAACCTGTGGGCACCGCACTCCGCACCGCCTCGCTTCCCGCCGAAGCTTTGGCACCGCAAAGAGCACCGCTGCAACACCCCACCGCAACCTTGGTCTCACTGACGATGCCACCGAGCCGCTGCTCACACCGCGACCTGTGGGCACCGCACTCCGCACCACCTCTCTTCACGAGGATGCCTTGGCCTGCCTGATGCTGCCACTTCCCGCTGAAATCAAAATGCTTGTTTCCAGTCCAGGGAGGACCTGGCCTGGCAGTTCGGGCTGGACTGTTCCCATTGGGTGCACGGTCAAGCCTGATTTGCATATGGCCGGGTCCAAACTGGAATGGCATGGTGAGCCCAAAAACGATGGATTTAAGCCCAGTTCTCTGTACTGGGGTGAATGTATGACATTGTTCTGCAATCTGTCCATCAATTGTTCTTTTTGCATTTGTCACCCCGAGTGGGATGGGTATGCCCAGACGTGGGCCCAGTGCTCTCCATGCCACTGGAGTCAAGCTATCCTGGCTGATGAGGGCTGAAAGCCCGAAACTGGTCCGAGGATGCTTGTTTTCAGTCCAGGGAAAATCTGGTCTGGCAGTTCGGGCTGGACTGTTCTCATTGGGCGCAGAGTCAAGACGGATTTGCATAAGGCTGGGTCCAGACTGGAATGCCATGATGAGCAAAAAAACGATGGCTTTAGGCCCAGATCTCTGTACTGGGGTGAATGTATGACATTGTTCTGCATTCTGTCCATCTTTTTGCATTTGTCACCCGAGTAGGACGGGTATGCCCAGACGTGGGTCCCATGCTCTCCATGCCACTGGAGTCAAGCTATCCTGGCTGATGAGGGCTGAAAGCCCGAAACCAGTCCTAGGATGCTTGTTTTCAGTCCAGGGAGGACCTGTCCTGGCAGTTTGGGCTGGACTGTTCCCATTGGGCGCAGGGTCAAGACTCATTTGCATATGGCTGCGTCCAAACTGGAATGGCACGGTGAGCAAAAAAAAGATGGATTTAGGCCCAAATCTCTGTACTGGGTTGAATGTATGACATTGTTCTGCATTCTGTCCATCAATTATTCTTTTTGCACTTCCTCCAAGCAGCATAGGTTGCTGTAGTACAATATTAGAATCTATTGGTGTCACTCAAAATGCAAAAATGCATGCTTACAACAGAACTATTAACTGTAAAAAAAAAGCTTATTTGGTTGAACAACACTTTTGGCATGGAAATCCTGTAACTCCAAAATAGATGCCATTTACACGAACCTGCTATACATATATATCCAACAAACAAAAGTCGCTCTTACCCGAGCATCTTGTGATGGAGTTCACACTGCAGGGTGGCGGGCCCCTACGAAGCCAATCAAACGCTGCTTGCAATCTCTATAAAACAGCATGCCGCTTACTCATAAATGTTTGCAAAGCGTGATTTAATAGTGGCACAACAACTCTACGCGTTCCGGAGCAGACGCTCCTTGCTCACGATTATCTTTGTTGAAGTGAAAAAAACAGTTAAAGAAACAGACATGTGACTTTTGACAATAAAAAATTAAAAGAGACTTCAAAATTGCATAATTCAACCTATCTATTGATAAGTTTTATCAACTCAGTTATTGTGCTGTAAATTTACAATTTAAATCTTTGGGCCAGTGGGAGCACGCTGTAATGCATAATGCAGCAAACGCACACTTTAGGTATATAAAATTGAATGAGCTTGCTGGACTTCAAAGTTGGTGCAAGTGACTATAACGTTTTGAATTAACTTTATTGGCCTATACCTCTAACTGCAAGAAAAACAACTAATTTGTCTCCACTCGTAATATCAGCTCTTAGCGGGTTCGGATATCACACTTGCTTAAAGAAGCCTTGTCAGGTCACCTCTCTCAGTAACAATAAAGTACTCACTTTATTGTATACCAATACTACCAATTCAATAGAAATACCGCCCCAGTGGGCTGCATCATTCTAAAGACAACTTGCACATAACTTCCGGGAAACAGATCTTCCCACCCTTAACATAAATATAGTAAACCATTATTAAGGTTGTCATAGTATCCAAAATGTTGCCAAAGTGGGCATGCGAGTCTGCACAGGATGGCTCGACCTCAGTATTCACTGTGATAACCCTTTTATGCATCCGCAAAATATACTGCTCATGTGGGCTTGCACCAACTACTGTTGCTCTTGCTATGATCCAAAATCCATACAATCTGGCCAGTCCAAAAACGCTCTCAAAGATTTGTCTAATCTTGCATCATCATCATTATGCTTCGTTCTAAATCTATAGATAAGTTTATGCACTCAGTTCACAGTATATAGATTGTTAAGTAACAATACAACATCAATTATAGAACACAAAACGACAGAAGTCTTTAACAGATACTCCAGTGGAAGGGTAAATCGTGGAGTCTTTTAATGAAGTATACAGCCAGCCGACACGTGTTTCATCGCACTCGCGATTCCTCAGGGCTGAAACAAACAGATAATTCACCAGTCACCAGCACGTCGACTAAAATAACGGCATTTGACACACTTTCGACACAAATGTGTTGGGGTGGCACTTAGATGTAAATAGGTGAATTGCTGTATATTCACTGCAGTGGAGGCAAAATTAAGTTTGTACAGACCACATACCAAGGTCTTGTTGTAACCATATCCATACAAGACACATGCTCTATTGTCATTTATCTGTTTGTTTCAGCCCTGAGGAATCGCGAGTGCGATGAAACACGTGTCGGCTGGCTGTATACTTCATTAAAAGACTCCACGATTTACCCTTCCACTGGAGTATCTGTTAAAGACTTCTGTCGTTTTGTGTTCTATAATTGATGTTGTATTGTTACTTAACAATCTATATACTGTGAACTGAGTGCATCGGCAACCCAGTCAGTTAGGAAATTGGTAGTTCTTCTACTCAATCCGAGTGGTTTAAGGTCTTTCCACTCGCCGATTTGCACCTGAGAAATTTTGTTCTTGAAACCTTTGTGCGCATAAACAGGCAGTGCACCCAGTGCTATAACTGACCAAAAATCCTTATAGAATTTGTACTATAGATAAGTTTAGCTACATTTCCTTCCACTCGTTGCCCCTTTCAATTGAAATCTGTAAAACATAAACAATTTTGATTAACAGTCACATTTAAAACATTTGTTCATACAACTAAAGTGCATTAAAGGAATAAAAATAGTGAGGTTAAAAAACAAGATTGCAATTACAGTAGCAGACTATAAAACCTTAAAACTATATCGTTTCAGCAGATTCTCAACATTTATTTATTCATTTTATTTATTTGCAAAGTTTTATATAGCACTGTCTAGACCCGTAGGTATCAGAGCACTTTACATGAGGATCAGCAAGTTAAAGATTACATAATTACTGCAGTTACAGATTCCAAGTATAGACACCATAGAAAGATAGAGGGAAGAAAAATAATTGGGAGGCGGGGAAAAACAATGTCAGATGTCCGGCTGGGTAGGTGACGGCCGAGGGGGTGAACCAGGGACAAACTCATCTATTGCTGCATAGGACAGCTCCACCGGGCATCGGCCAAGGTTATTCGGACTACGCGGTGAAAACAGGCAGTCGAAAAAAACATGCTATTACACGATAACATAAGTTATTTTCGCCTTACGTAGCAAAGACAAAACATCTTTTGTGGAATGGTCGGAAGAGGGGGATAGGTAAACAGGGGAAAAAGAAATGCAAATAGCGCCAGGCAGTCCACAGGGGGGGAAGGAACTTCGGGGGAAACAGGCAGTTAAACAAGACCGTTAAGCACCGTTAAGAACAATGTACGATGTTCGGCTGGGTAGGTGGCGGCCGAGGGGGTGAAATCTAGCCGGACTCCACTACAGCTGCATAGGACAGCCCCACCGGGCTTCGGCCAAGGTTGTTCAGACTCCGCGGTGAGAACAGACAGTAGAAAAATATGAGATTACACGATAACATAGGTTATTTTTGAGTTACATAGCAAGACAGAAACGTCTTATGTGGAATGGAAGGTAGAGGGGGAAAGGTAAACAGGGGAAAAGGAATGTGGATATCGTCAGGCAGACCAGAGGGGTGAAGGGACTTCAGGGGAAATAGGCAGTCAAAGTGAAAGATAGACAAGACCGTGAAGCATCATTAAACAATGTCCGATGTCCGGCTTATTTAGAAATACATAAATAAATAAAATTAAAAAATTAAATAAATAAAGCGTACACTGCATACTTGTTTCTCATGCAGTGTGTATATCCTCTTTCTAAAAATCTTTCTGTCATTCGTGTTTGTTCAATCTGAAATCCCTCTTCTGAACTGCAGTTGCATTTGGCTCTTAGTAATTCGCCAAGAGGGGTACTTCGTAAGAGATTTTCAGAGTGCAGCTGCGAGCATGAAGCAGGCTGTTGCCAGCTGTCTCTTTGCGGTACAGGTAGCTGTCTAGGGGGTCCCTATTAACAGTTAGTTGGTGCTCTAAGAATTCAATATTTCAGTCATCTAATTTAAGTTCAATGTGTTATTGTTTAACACATTGACAAAATGATTGGCTTTGTTCCTGTCACTTCTCCAAACGCAAAAGATGTCATCTATGTATCGGACCCACATTATAACCTGGTCATTAAATTGGTCCAATTTGATCACAACCTGCTCCTCCCACCAGCCGAGGTACAGACCCGCAAAGCTGGGGGTGAAGCAGGTCCCCATTGCGGTACCCAGTGTCTGTCTATAAATCTTTTTAGCAAATGTGAAATAATTCTGGGTTAGACAGGTGTGCATCATGTCCATAAGCATCTCAGTATGAAACAGGTAAGAAAGTGACCTGTTTCGTAAGAAATGACGACATACCCTCGCCCAAGGTTATATGGGATACAGGTATACTCATCATTACATACCACATCATGGATTCATCTCAGGAAGTCCCCTGTATCTTTAACGAAGGATGAGAGACTTTGTACTAGCAGCTAAACAAAAAAGTCTACGTACCTAGGCGTATTTTCTAAGCAGCTTCCTCTTGAGGAGACAATAGGTCTCCTCGGCGGGTTCAAACTATCTTTATGAATTTTTTTTACAGCATAAATCCATACAAACCTTACCAAAAGCGTGATTACTCTGTGTCATGATCTCCTCTGTTTTTTCTACAGGAACGTCCGGGAACGGAAGAAAGATCTGTAACCTTCCCCAACCACCTATTGTGCCTGTATAAACAAGAAACAAAAGGTAATCTGGGAAAGAAGGGAAACAAAACAAGGTAATGATGGAAAAACACTCCTCCGTGACAACTCCGGAACTGCAGAAGTATGTCACCACCCAGAAAACTGCTGGAATACGTCAGTTCTATGCAATTTAAGCTGTAAATAAATGGAACACAATAGAGAGAAAATATCATAAACTGCAAATACCAAAACTCTTAGCAGAATATTTATATACCTGAATTCCTTTTGTAAAATCAAGAATGTATAGGAGGATGTAAATCTGGTTAGTTCTGGGTAATGCTGCCATGCAAAAGGTAAATGTAATTTGTGAAATCCCCCCCCCCCCCCAAGAAGTTTGTAAATCTCACTTTTCCCTATAGGTGCCTACTCACTTTCCCTATAGGTGCCCACCTGCATGAATCTTGTGACCCATTCAGTCTTCCTGAGAATTGCCCAATGGTAGAAAATTATGCTCTAAAACTTCAGAGCCGATAGTTCCTTTAAATACAAAACAAACAAGAAGGGTAAATAAAGAAAACAGCGAACCGCGCTGAATACTGTGACCACAGTTAAAGTAGAGTTCTCTTTCTTTCTACTTTCTTTTTTTACAGGAATCCAAAATCCAAACAAAAACGAGGCCGGATGAAACAGGAACCCGACGCCCCGACGAGGACAACAGGAATGCCAAACGACGCGGATGTGAGGGGACCCCGACGTACCAGAAGTGACATGATTAGGTACTGGACAGCTAGAATGCGAAGCGCTTTCACTCGGGAAAGGCAGGGCTTTATCCTGCTCTGCCTATCCCTGCGCATGCGTTCCTATCGGGGGGCCATCTTGGTAGTTCGCGGGACTCTGCGAGCCTCTGCGTCTGCAATCTTGACCTCTGTGCCGGCAAACATGACACTCTGTGCCAGATGTATATGCAAAGGAGTTTAAATAGGTTAACAGGTAAAATGGAATAAATATGAATTACAACTCTATCTCATGGCATACCTTAGTGAGCCTCTGCTTTCTGAACTTTATACCTTGATGTGTGAGGTACATTCACTTACACACTTAGTACCTCAGTTAGACCCCCAGTGCCTCAGTAACCACAAAGTTGAAATACCTATTATGATGACTTACGTTTAGAGTTAATATAAAGACACCTACCTTCTGCTAACTGGATAACCTGTGAAAATCAAAAATGCCATACTTTTGTTGACTAATGTTGTACGTTGATTCTTCATGTAATATGGTTGTCTTTTGTCTTAGTCCTTTCTTTGTGTTTTCTTGTTCTCTGTCTACCACAATGCCTATGTATGTTCTGACTTCTACCTGGAGAATTCCACTAGTGTCAGTTGGTGGTCTGGTCAGCTGGCGAGGTTTGTGTGCTCAGCTGTGTCTTATAATAAATCTACCTGTAATCAACAAGAAGTATCCTGTCATCTATCACCATCTTATATACAACATTTTGGCGACGTTTTCTGCTGACCAGACCAGAGAGGAAACCATCTAACACAGCCTGAGCTACACCTCGCGAAAAGAACCCACTGCGGTCCACCTATCTGCTGTCAAAAGAAGCATGAAACTACATGAATGAGGGAGAGTTAAAGGAAACTAAAGCAACTAAAGAACCGTGAGTCCATCATTTATCCCTGGCAGCACTGCACAATAAGAAACAAAGACTTCTTACCACCCAACCGCAGTTAAAAGTAAGGTGTAGAGAAATAAAGCCATTAAGTAACCCGCTCCAGGAAAACTGAAGAAACTAGCTTTGTAAGCTTTAAAGACTTATGAATCCAGTCTCATGCAACAGCTAATGCTATTTAAAATTACATCTCAACCATCTGCAGCCTTTTAAGAACAAAACAAATTGCCAACGTTGTGAAAGTTTTTTTTAAAAGAAAGAAATTGGTAATTTGCAGGCATTTGTTCAAGGAATTTCTCTTCTACTATTGATGATTTAAGAGAGACTGTTGAACATGAGTGATGTGATTAATTAGAGCCTGTTACTTCAATGTCTAAAGCTGTTGCCTAAACGGAGAATTCATTTGCATGTTGGACACCCATGCTTCCAGAAAATGAGATATCCACTGACATATACGAAGAAAGGGAAAAACAAGATTCAAGTTGTCCCACAGGGAGTCTGCTACGTAGTTAAAAAAAAAATTAGTTTGACTGTTGCCACTGCTTGGATGCTTACTGTCTCGAGCTGATCCGCTCTTCACCATGCCATTTTCAGTTTTGATGACGTGATCGAATCTCCGTGTGACTCAGTGGAGGAGCGTGGTGTTTTCAGCCTTATTGCAGCGTTTGAAAGAATCCTGGGTGTATCATTCGTCATCGACGCGCTGCGCAACGTGAGGGGTCACGACTCACGACGCGACGTGATGCAGCCATTTTCTGTTTTTTTTCATTTTCCCGTACCTTGTTTCCATGGCAATTTCACTGCTTGCTGTCCGATATGATTATATTGCTCACCGCGCTCCACCAAAGGTGTTTCTCAACTGTGAACTATACACGCGGCACATTTCCTGGCAAGTGTCTCATTTATTAATATTGTTAATTTCCTCATTCCTGGAGGTTTCGTGTGAGGCTGATTGTGAGCTGTAGCTGAGTGTTTGTGCTGTTCGGACAGTTAAAGAGCAATCATTAACGTTTCTACACATATTTTCAAATTAAAGGAGCATCTTTCAAGCAGTGTAAAAACATCACGAGTGTCGACAATAAAATACAAGTCACAGTGTAAAACTTATAACAACAGTGCCACCTAGTGGATTTTTCCCTTAGTGTAACAGAGATCTGGGAATAATCTGGAAACGAGTCGAAGTGGATGGTACAAAGTAAATTGAACTTTGCTTTGAGAAAGCAACAATTTTATTTTGTTGTTCTACATGTCATGTCCCTCACAATATCAACGAGTGCCTTACAACTGTGTAATTAGTACTTATGAATAGCAAAGAAGCATAAAGGAGACTTTGGCTTGACAGAGAATCTATGGACAAATGTCCAATAACTATTGGTGCACGGAATCCTCGGAAAGTCAAAGAGCAGAGCGAAATTAGTCCATAACTGGGCCAAAGAAGCGAGGGGACAGAAGTAAAAGATAACAAAGTATGAAAAAAAACAGAGCATGGACAGTGGTCTTGCAAGTAGAGTCAAGTTTGCAAGATGAACAAAATGTTCACAACCGGGACAAAGGTCCCAGGTGAGAGTCTCGACGGAAGGTCTACATCGCGGACAGAGGTCCCAAGTGAGACTCTGGATAGTAAGTTCACAACAGGGACAAAGGTCCTGGTCCCATGTGAGTCTCTGGACGGTAAGTCCATAATGGGGACAGTGGTCCCAGGTGAGAGTCTCGGCGATAGGTTCGTTACGGGGACAGCGGTCCCACGTGAGACTCTGGACGGTAAGTCCACAATGGGGACAGAGGTTCCAGGTGAGACTCGGGACGGTGAGTTCACAATGAGGACAGAGGATCCACGTGTGACTCTGGACGGTAAGTCCACAATGGGGACAAAAGTTTCAAGTGAGTGTCTGGACAGAAAGTCCACAACAGGAACTGTGGTCCTAAGTCAGAGTGTGGACATGAAGTCCACAACGGACGCAAAGTCAGCAAGCCTGTGCTTGGGAAAAAAAGTTCCAAGTTTTACAGCAAGGATGGACGAATCCATCTTTTGGAGTGAAATCTTCAAGAAGGAAAATGATTCTCTTTACATCGCTTGTGATACTGCTCTTAGTAATCTTCAGGAGTACCTACGTTTGGAATCTTCTAAGTTTATGTAAGAATGTGGTATCTATTGATACACTAGGAGGGTTTGAAGTATTCCAGAATTAGGACAGGCGCACTCCCTAGTAACCGCACAGTATCGTGCCACAAAGTGTCAGACTCCAGGCAAAGGGGCGGGCGGTAATCCCTCGTAACCGCTCAAACGTGGATTACAAATCCACACAAATTTGTACAAAAACAACAATTGCCCCTGCTCTAGGAACATATCATAAAGGCTTTGTAAGTCATGGTAGTGATACAGTAGTAAACCGTGCACATCAAATGTGTATCAGAATCAAAAGCAAGAAAGTTCAAAGAGGTGGAATCCTTGTTATGGAATATAAATTTATTGTTCCTCTTGTTCTGGCCAACACGTGTTTCATCGCAGGGAAACAGACTGCGAATCTTCAGGGCCTTTCGAGAGAGAAGCCGGAAGTAGTGAAAAGGCCACGAGTATTGGTAATGCGCTAAAAAGCGTAGTCAGGAGATTCCTTGAATAATTTTAATGGAAAAACCTTTCCCGGGAGGAGAAGAGTTAAAGGCTGTTGCGCCAGAAAGACAGGTCTGCAGGTGGGTACACCTGGACAAGTTCGTTCTCCCTCCTGTGGTTCCCGGTGCCGTCGTTCGAAAACGGTCCATTTTCGAACGACCAATACTCGTGGCCTTTTCACTACTTCCGGCTTCTCTCTCGAAAGGTTCCTAGAGCAGGGGCAATTGTTGTTTTTGTACAAATGTGGTATCTATAAAGCATGAAGGCGTTTGTTGAACTCTCTATCTTCAACTCAGAGCGTAATGTGTTGCTGGACGGAAACAGATTTTGAGAGAGTGGACTTTCTCTTCCTGTTTTGCTGGTCAAAGACAGTTTGGAGGGAGTGCACTATCTTTATCCGGCCTATTAGTTGTTTTAAGTGTTGTGTCTCACCTCACACTTCACTTTTACACTCTTTGACCCAATATTCTCTTTTGCCTTTGTGGTTGTAAGTCCAAGGTGAGTCTCTGGACAGTAAATCCGCAACGGGGAAAAGTTCCTGGTGAGACTCGGGATGGTAAGTCCTAAGTGAGTCTCTGGACTGTAGGTCCACAACATTGATGAAGAATCCAAGTTAGTTACAGGGAAAGGTCGATGTGTGCCTCGGGACTGGAAAGAGACCTGGATTTCAGTGTCTAGCTAGGAGAGGACAAAGTTTACCGTCAAGTGGCCGGGATTGAAATTGTACTGATGGTGACTTCAAAACTTAGTAAAAACTGAACTGTGAGTCCTGAAGCATGTCACTGAAGCAAGGTGAGGATTCTGTGTCGGAACGAATCCAAGAGGTAAATCTGAGACTGAAGGGTTTCAAGATCTTCCAGGTCTAAGGATTTGCGACAGCGAGTTGTTACAGAGAGGTTCTGAGAGGAACCAGGACTACGAGCTGTTGTGTCTTGTTGTTAGGCAGCTCATTAGCTTGTATTTTGGGGGTCAATGTGGAAAGTGTGTGGCTGTTCTTTCCCATGGCGGTGTCTTTTACCCAATGGTGTACCCTTCGTTGGGGAGGGGGTGGGGCCAGTCGGTACCCATGGTATACTCTATGTAGGGCGTGTTGGAGTATAAATTCCAAGGTGTGAACCTTGTGCAACGTTCGTTGTAGCTTGTATTTTGGGGGTCAATGTGGAAAGTGTGTGGCTGTTCTTTCCCATGGCGGTGTCTTTTACCCAATGGTGTACCCTTCTTTGGGGAGGGGGTGGGGCCAGTCGGTACCCATGGTATACTCTATGTAGGGCGTGTTGCAGTATAAATCCCAAGGCGTGAGCCTTGTGCAACGTTTGTTGTCACCCTGTTTTGTTGTGTTGTTGGTGGTTAGGTCACCGAGTTTGTTAGTAAATGTTGCATGATTGTGATATGAGAATGCTTGAACTAGATCAACACCAGGTATGTGATGACGGTTTCATGGGTCTGTTCTCCTTTTGTATTCTTTATTATGAGGTTGCACTGACATCTGGTGCCTCATTCTAGTCTGCAGGGCCATTTCCCCCGATGTACTCTATCTAGGAGAGCTTATGTGTTTTTTTTCCTGGTGTGTTTAACCTTTTGAGCGTTTTGGGGGTCAGTGTGGAAAGTGTTTTGAGAGCTGTTGTGGCTCTACTTTCCTATGGCGGTGTCTTTTACCCAATGGTGTACCCTTCTTTGGGGAGGGTGTGGGGCCAGTTGGTACCCATGGTATACCCTATGTAGGGCCTGTTGGTGTATAAGTTCCAGGGTGTGAACCCTGTGCAACCTGTTGTGTGTTATTGGGGTTGGTGAGGAAAGTGTATTGAGAGTTGTTGTTGTACTTTCCTATGGCGCTGTTTTTACCCATTGGTGTACCCTTCTTTGGGGAGGGGGTGGGGCCTGTTGGTACCCATGGTATACCCTTTGTAGGGCATGTTGTAGGTTTGGTTTCAGGGTTTGAACTCTGTGTTGTACCCTTCTTTGGAGAAATAGTGTTGGAAGTTAGTCAATCTCCAAGTTAACCATCCTGTGCTGTCGTGTGGTGTAGCCTACTTTGGAGGGTGTGGAGTTGGTGAGCAATCAATACCTATATTAGTTCTCAGGTTGACTGGTTTAGTTTTTCTGAAATGGGTAGTAGTGTTAGTGCTGCTCTTATTAGTCATTGCCCATGTCAGTTCCCAGGTTGTCTATCCTGAGGTGTACCCTGTTTAAGGAAAGTTGTGTTATTACTTTCTTGGGGTATGTTGTGTTGCTGTTGGTAATTGTCCACATTTATGTTGATTTCACCCTTCTCATGCATACTCTTAACTGACACTAATTAAACTCAAAATGGCATCCTAAACTCTCATTAAGAGCCACAAATACAATATATCTTTATTTAAAAGACCTTGCATACATTTTCTGTCTTTTGCTAGATAGATTTTTAAATAAGAAATTTACATGGGCAATTTGTACAAACGAGAGCTACCAGCTTACCCAGTCTTCATTACACATCTCTTCATTGAGGACCTTTCACAATTGGTTCCATCTTGCTTTTATTTTTTTTAATAGCTTTGTTTTTATTGAAGCGTGGGTGTGTATATGTTATACATAGGCGGTTGCCACTATGTAGTTATAGTTGGGTCAGTTTCTATATGAAGAGCTTTTTCGTTTCACTTATAACTTTGGTGCCATTTGACGAATCTGCTTGAAACTTTACAAAAAAAGTTCATACATCTTGGCTCTTCCATGGAAAGTTTTGCATTGTGATAATGGTCATAACCAGCCGATAGCTGTTTATTCTCATCTCTCCGTCGAGCGAACTCCGAGAGCGTCAACGGAGTCGAAGCAAATCCGTCCCTCGTGGCGCGAGGCTGCCAAATTATAACGGAGGTATAAACAAGAGATCACCTGGTTCTTATTCAACGGTGTAGCTGGGAATCAGCCGATTAAACTCCGACCTCCGAAAGTCACCGGCGCCATTATGAGTTCTCCCTCGTGGTGCGCGGTAGACATCACAACCATCGGTACTGCACCTACCTCTCCGGTCACTCAGGGGAGAGCACATACGCCATCGGAGACCACCGGAGACTAGCCTGTCCTCGGAAACAGTAAGCCAACATAGATTCTCCTTTTCTACTAACTTATGCTCTTGTAACCCCGATCAGGTGCTCGACCGATAACCCAAGTGCCTGACCCTAAGATGGAGGTGCAATGCAACCTCACGAGTTGCAAATTCAAAATAAAGTACGGGTTTCAAGAGCATGTATTATGCGACGAACGTGCTAATATAGCTGATGCACCCAACATGCTAAGATCTACCTGAGCACGTTAAACCACAACTGTTTATAAACAAAATGGAAAAACAGTGCCTGACCCAAAAATGGCCGCCGCTTGCTAAATAAACAGTGGCTTCTCTAAATGCTTCCCGAGCAGCAGATTTTACAGATCAGAAGGATTGAGTACACACCAACTACAACCAACCAATCCCTATTTCTGCCAGCAACAACCTAATATGCAACCTGCCAGCAGCTGCATCCTGTCCTCCAATGACCAAACTCACATCTCCCCTTCTACAGTGAGGGTCCTCTCTTCTAGATCGACTGTCCCTAAAACCGCCTCCATAAGTGTGCCCTTGTCCAAAGCACTCCTACTCCCCTTTTTGGGGATTGATCCAGCATTTATGCCCTGGAGTCTCAGAGACCCCGCTGAGAGAGTCCACAGCGACAAGGGAGTCACACATTGCGAGGACTGGAAAAGATCCCCTTACAGCTGGGAGCCGTCTCCTACACAGCCGAACGTTAGACACTGTATTTCTGCTGGGTTTCCTTTCCTCTCCTCTTCATCCTTCAGAGTGTCCCCATGGCCAAAGCACTCCTCCCCCCTTGTTGGGAAGGGATACAGCCTTTATGCCCTGGAGTTTTAGAGAACCCGCTGAGAGAGTCCACCGCTACAAGGGAATCACATAAGGGAGGTCGACTGGAACTGATCCCTTTACCGCTGAGAGCCGTCACCTGCCCAGCCCGACGTCATACACGGTTACTTCCTTGTCTCCACGCTGTGTCTCCTACCCCCCTCCTCCACCTCTTCCCTTCTTCATTCTTTGTCTACCTCCCCTATCCCTTTCCTCTCTCCCCTGAATTTCTGTCCCCCTGCCTGCTTTGTTTATCCTTATGCCTATGCTATGCTTTTGTAACTCATGTAAATATTGCTCCTGCAACTGATATAACTGTTTAACTATGTTATGAAACAATGTTCTTCCTCATGTAAAGCACTCTGACACCTCCGGGTCTAGCCAGCGCTATATAAAACTTTTCAAATAAATAAAATAAATAAAGGCTGATAGTTTCGGAAATTTACAGGTCAAAAATTCATATTCTTCCCAGTCAAGAATACCTCTTTCCCTCCACTTGCCTTAGTGTTCCTGGTACGTTTTGTTTGATGCCTCGTATTTCGTTTTGGTACTCATTTCATATCTGACAACATCATTAAGTTGTTTATTGCCTTCACTAAGATACATTTCCCTTGAAAGTACCACAACATTCCTCTCTTTGTCAGATTTTTTTACTACAATTGATTGCTCATTTTTCAAACTTTCAATGGCCTCTGTCTGTCTCTTAGGAATATTACTCCTGCAAAACCAATTTTTCTTTGATAAACTCAAATATTCATGCATCATGCCTTTTTTTGAACACATCAATTGCATCAATACTTATTTGCATTAAAAAGATTGACTTTGTTCTAAAACCGCTTTCGTAGTTGAGGTCAAGTCTAATATCATCATTAATCAAATTGATATATGGATCATAAATGAACCATTTAGTTCATTCATCAAGTGCAGCAATTCAATATCCCCAATGCAAATGTTACTGGGTGCCTCCCTCCTGTTCTCAAGTCTTTCGGAAACTCTTGTGGCATACCATTTATTTAGTCTCAGTTTCCTAGTAAAATGGAAAGATCGATTCTGCTTTGTGTATAATTAAACTGAGTAGTAGGGCAAAAGGACAGACCCAGTGACAACATTTCAACCTCTGCCCTGCTGAGGTTCCGACCTGACATATTGGTCACTGTCCTTGGATCCATCATTTTGTTGTCTTCTGCCCCCACAAGGCTTCCCAAATCGTCTCTTGATTTCACGTTTCCTCTTGTCCCTCCTCCTCCTCCTTGTCTCAACCTCTGTATCCTGTTGTTCTTTGCTTGTTCTGAGCTGAGAACCTTCCTTGGGCCATCAGGGTAAATTCGGTTAAAATTTTGTTTTTGACTCCAGTGTACTCAGATATGTTGGAGACATCGCTCTCACTGTTGTCACTTTCACCAGCATCTTTATGCTGGCTACTAGACATATGTCCACTTGCGCTTCCCCCCTGCAGTGGTACTCCTCATTGTGTGCGTTATATCTTTGCCAAGGGAGATGCTTCAAAGGTGATCATATCTTTTTGCGAAAGTTAGGATCTGGCCTTTCTCATAGTCCACCTGATCACAATGGAACTTTCTTTGTTTTTTTGCTTTGATTTCTTCCTCAATTTTGTCAAGTCTTATGTCCATTTTCTCCATATTCGTTTGGAATTCTTCCTGTCCGTATATTGACTTTAGTTTTTTCGTTATATTCTCAATTTCTTCAGTCAGTCTCTCACAATCCTTGCAGGCATATTTTACCAATTATCCCAGCGTAATGGTAGAACAGTTGTGATTATTCGCAGCCAATTTATTGACTAATTCCGGATCTGCTGAAACGATATAGTTTTAATGTTTTAAAGTCTGCTACTGTAATTGCAATGTCGTTTTTTAACCACACTATATGTATTTCTTTAATGCACTTTAGTTGTATGAACAAATGTTTTAAATGCGACTGTTAATCAAAATTGTTTATGTTTTACAGATTTCAATTCAACAGGGCAATGAGTGGAAGGCAATGGAGCTAAACTTATCTATAGATTAAGAATGCAGCATGAGGACGATGCAAGATTAGACAAATCTTTGAGAGTGGTTTTTGACTGGCCATGTTGTATGGATTTTGGATCATAGCAAGAGCACCAGTAGTTGGTGCAAGCCCACTTGGGCAGTATATTTTGCGGGTGCGTAAAAGGGTTATCACAGTGAATACTGAGGTCGAGCCATCCTGTGCAGACTCGCATGCCCACTTGGGCAACTTTTGGATAGTATGACAACCTTAATAATGGTTTACTATAGTTATGTTAAGGATGGGAAGATCTATTCCCCAGGAGTTATGTGTGAGTTGTCTTTAGAATGATGCAGCCCACTGGGGAGGTATTTTTTATTGAATTGGTAGTATTGGTATACTATAAAGCAAGTACTTTATTGTTACTGAGAGAGGTGACCTGACAAGGCTTTTTTAAGCAAGTGTGATCTCCGAACCCACTAAGAGCTGATATAACGAGTAGTGACAAATTAGTTGTTTTTCTTGCAGTCAGCGGTATGGGCCAATAAAGTTGATTCAAAACTTTATAGTCACTTGCAACAACTTCAAAGTCCAGCAAGTTCATTCAATTTTATATACCTAATGCACGCGTTTGCTGCATTACAGCATGCTCCCTCTGGCCCAAAGATTTAAATTGTAAATTTACAGCGCAATAACTGAGTTGATAAAACATTTCAATGGATAGGTTGAATGAAGCAATTTTGAAGTCTGTTTTCATTGTGTATTGTCAAAAGTAACATATCTGTTTATTTAACAGTTTTTTTCACTGCAACAAAGTTACTCGTGAGCAAGGAGCATCTGCTCCGAAACACGTAGACTTGTTGTGCCACCATAAAATCACGCTTTGCAAACATTTATGAGTCTGCGGCATGCTGTTCTATGGAGATTGCAAGCAGTGTTTGATTTTATATATATATATATATATATATATATATCCCAACTATATATACCTACTGGCGGTCGCCAGTAGGTATATATAGTTAGGATTTTTTCCCTATGGGATTTTTGAAAATTCTATGTCTAATAACTTTGGTGTTTGTGGACGGAATTGGCTGAAATTTTCAGGAAAATGGCACATTTTGTTTCTGAGCAGCCCCTGAAAATTTGGGGGGTGTTCGTCAAGGGGGGGCCGAGAAAAAAGGGGGGTCCCAAAACGCATTTTTCCCATGTTAATTTCCATAGGGCGGTTGGCCTCACTTTTAGCTCGAACGGCTGAATGGATTTGCATGAAACTTGGCAAAATTGTAGGGACTGTTAGCCCGATGTGCCTTTGCTAGGTCTCAATATATGTGCTCCAGTGGATTTTGAGAAATTAATGTTCAAAAAAATATATATATCTGTGACAGCGCTCCGGGTAGCGCTCCGGTTCGCGTACTTTTCGCGTAACGGAACTTTGCGAAGCGAAGCTGATTGGCTCTCCGGTGTCTGTCAACATTCTAAACAGTCCGGAGCGGCCGCCATCTTGTCTCTCGGTAGGATCGAGAGACAAGAGGAGCCCAAAACGAAGGGGGAAATGACCATAAGGGGGCATAGTAGATCCTCCCTGACCCCCTAGGTTTGAAGAGGAAGTTTTAAAAGGGCCCCGCGGGGCAAAACATTTTTTTTTTCTTTTTTCTTTTTTTGCGTGGGAAGCTCCCGGTTCGCGCACCGGAAAGCGGTCCGGGGAGCGTACTATGAGGAAAAAAGAATGATTGACTTTTAACTTATTGTATGTTTATTGATTGTTCGTTTTGTTGTTTTGTTTTTTTTAATTCATTTATTTTGGTTGTACTTCATGAATTAGATATAACAATGAATAATGTCTCAAACAATTTTTAATTATTAAATAAAAATTTATTGGTCAGAATTTTCATAGTTCAATAAAACTTCCAGCATTACTTCATCTGGAATCTCCTCAAACATGCATGTTTCTATGTCTTGTAAGCATTCAATAAATTGTTCATCAAAAGACTGATCCATAAAATCTTCATCTAAAAATTCTTCATTTCTGTGTGCCTGTAATTTAATTGCGCATTTGCATTAGCGCTTCTGGTTGTGCATTTATTTTAGCGCTTGTGATTTATTCTTCAGTCTGCTTAGTTTGTGCCACTCATAACGCTACAGCGTTTCAGGTATTCTGCAGCATAGCATCGTTTATGCCATTTAACAAGCGCGACGGAAACGGAGCTGCGCTCTATCTATTAACATTGAAGCTGCCTGTTTAAAAGCGCTTGTGAACTTTTTATCAGTGCCCCAGCCTCACTCGACTTTTTACTTCCTCCATCTTGTTTGTTGCTGTCTCCCTGAGCCCTTCCTCCTCGCACCGCTCCCGCCTCCCTGCTGCCCCTCCCACACCCCTCCCCCCCCTCAAAGTGCTTTAATGACAGATGTGCCCACGCGCAGCGTCCACGCGCTACGGCCACGCCGAAGGTGCGCCAAAGGTAAGCCCGTCTACACCCGTCCGCGCCTGGACCGCGCCCAGCGCCAGAGCCCCTGGTCCTCGTAATGTCCACCCCTCCCGCATTACTTACGATGCCACCACCCTCCTAGCCCTTAACCCCGGCCGTTCCCCCAACTGCGCCCAAGCCGCCCCTGGACACACCCATGGACCCTTTTCCTGCATCTCCTGCAAGTTCGACGGCACCAAGAACAACTCCTCATCTAAGAACACACAACAGATATCCGACCCCAACCACCTACAATGCATCCTGCTCAACACCCGCTCGGTCCACAGGCACGCCATTGACCTCTGGAATCTACTAGACACCATCTCTCCGGACGTCGCCTTCCTAACAGAAACATGGATGAACGCCACATCAGCCCCAGACATCACCATTGCCATCCCGGAAGGCTATAAGATCATTCGCAAGGACCGTACCGGCCACACAGGAGGAGGCATCGCTATCGTCCATAAGAAATCCATCCGCATCTCAACCAGCTCAGACGTTAATCTCGCCAACTCTGAACACCTTCACTTCCAGATCCACACCGACCCCAAGACCACACTCAGAGGCACCCTCCTTTACAGGCCACCAGGACCCCGCGCACAATTTAGTGAAGACATCACGGACTTCATCACTCCACACGCGCTCCCCTCCGAGGATTACATCCTTTTGGGAGACCTCAACTTTCACCTTGAAAAGAACAACGACCGCAACACCACCACCCTTTTGGACAACCTCGGACTTAAACAACTTGTCACTACCCCCACCCACATCGCAGGTCACACACTCGACCCTATCTTCACCTCCAGCAAACATGTCTCCTTCAGCCACACCACAGCCCTCCTTTGGACTGACCACAGCTGCGTTCACTTTACCTACAACAAGCCCACATCCAACAACCACCCCCAACCCACTCTGCAAAGAAACTGGAACAAAATCACCATCGACCAGATCTCCTCATCGCTTCTTCAAAACCCCCCAGCCCACTCCTCAAACCCAGACCAAGCAGCCACCAACCTCACCCAATGGTTATCCAACAGCGCCGACATCCTAGCACCACTGAAAAAACGACAAATCAAACTAGGCAGCAAGAAGGCCTCCTGGTTCAACGATGATCTTAAGAAATCCAAGAAACTCTGTCACTCCCTAAAGAAGGCCTGGAAAAAAGACCCAACCACCAGCACCAAGGACGCCTTCAAAAACGCCACCCGCATACACCACCAACTGATCCGGAATGCCAAGAAAGCCGCTTTCAAGGATCGACTAGATAACAACGCCCACAACAGCAAGGAATTATTCAACATCGTCAAGGAATTTACCAACCCCTCAGCCAACTCCAACGACATCACCCCCTCTCAAGCCCTCTGCGACTCTCTTGCCTCATTCTTCCACAACAAAATTGCAGACATCCACAACAGCTTCGACAACCCACCCAAAGACCAACCCACCCAACCCCCTGCAGGACTCCCACCCCCCCTGAACATCCTCAATGACTGGAAGCCAATCTCCACTGAGGACACCATCCCTCTGATGAACTCTATCCACTCAGGATCCCCCACAGACCCATGCCCTCACCACATCTTTAACAAAGCAGACTCCATTATAGCACCGCACCTCCGAGACGTCATCAACTGCTCCCTCAACTCCGCAACCTTCCCGGAAAGCTGGAAACATGCCGAACTCAGCGCCCTCCTGAAGAAACCCACAGCTGACCCCACCGAACTCAAAAACTACCGCCCTATCTCACTCCTTCCATTCCCGGCCAAAGTCATCGAGAAAGCGGTCAACAACCAGCTCGCCGCATTCCTCGAAACCAACAAATCCCTCGACTCCTCACAATCCGGCTTCCGAGCCAAGCACAGCACTGAAACCGCCCTCATCGCAGCAACAGACGATATTCGAACTCTTCTGGACAATGGAGACACAGTTGCCCTCATCCTCCTCGACCTCTCCGCAGCCTTCGACACGGTCTGTCATAGCACCCTTTACAACGCCTCAGAAACGTCGGAATCCAAGGAAAAGCACTGGAATGGATCACCTCGTTCCTCACCGGAAGAACCCAGAGAGTCCGCCTCCCACCATTCAAATCAGAGGCCACGGAAGTCATCTGTGGCGTACCACAAGGATCTTCACTCAGCCCCACCCTCTTCAACGTATACATGAGCCCCCTCGCGGTCATCGCACGCCAACACAACCTCAACATCAACTCCTCCGCCGACGACACTCAACTGATCCTATCACTCACCAGAGACCCTAACACTGCCAAAACCAACCTGCATGAAGGAATGAAAGAAGTAGCCGAATGGATGAAGCACAGCCGTCTGAAACTGAATTCAGACAAAACAGAAGTCCTCATCCTAGGCACCTCCCCCTCCGCCTGGGATGACTCTTGGTGGCCAGAGGCCCTTGGAAAAGCACCCATCCCGACGGACCACGCACGGAACCTGGGCGTCATCCTGGATTCCTCTCTCTCAATGAACAGACAAGTCAACGCCGTTTCTTCATCTTGCTTCAACATTCTTCGCATGCTCAAAAAAACATTTCGCTGGATCCCCACCGAAACTAGAAAAACAGTCACCCATGCTCTAGTCACGAACCGGCTGGACTACGGAAACACCCTCTACGCCGGTACCACCGCAAAACTCCAGAAAAAACTCCAACGCATCCAGACGCTTCAGCCAGGCTCATATTAGACATCCCGCGTAAAGAACACATCTCTGGTCACCTGAAAAACCTCCACTGGCTCCCCGTCAATAAGAGGATTACTTTCCGGCTCCTAACCCACGCACACAAAGCACTCTACGAAATCGGACCCGAATGCCTCAACACACGACTGTCCTTTTACACCCCCTCCCGCCAGCTACGATCCTCCAACCAAGCCCTTGCCACTGTACCTCGCATCAACAAAACCACCATGGGAGGTAGATCCTTCTCCTACCTGGCAGCTAAAACCTGGAACTCACTTCCCACTCACCTTCGCCTTACTCAGAACCACCTAGCATTCAGAAAGCAACTTAAAACGTGGATATTTGACAAGTAATTCCCCACCCCTCTTCAAGCGCCTTGAGACCCTCTGGGTATGTAGCGCGCTATATAAATTTATTGACTTGACTTGACTGTTGGGTTTAAGTTCAGACAGGTAGTTCTGTTTTTTTAACAGTGAAGTTAAAGTAAGTAAATTCATAATTATAGCAGAGAAGTGTAAGTCAATCAATAAATATAACAGAGGAGCCTATCTGTAGCTCTAACTATAGCAGGGGGACAGTAAATAATTATCAAAAAACGTTTTTACAAATTAATTTAAAGTGCCCCTTACAAATTATCAATTTACTTTACAGGGAGGTGAAAATGTTCTTGAAATGTAGTTCAGGAAGTAGTAGTGAAAATGGCTGTGTTTCCCTCTCTTTCTTTATATATATTCAGGTACATAACCAATCAAATGTCAGGTAAAAAAAATTGAAAATGAAAGTAACATTTTCATTGGTTGTCAATTCCAACACTTCAGATGTGTTTTGTGAAGTAATTTACCTCAGGGTATTTAGAGAGGTCTACAGGCTAAATAGCTAAATGTAATTCCAAACAAATTTATGAAAATGGTAGGGATTGGTATGTAGTATGAGCTAATCTATATTTGGTGAAAGTGTTTCCAGTCGTTTTTCTGTAAATTACTTTCCCACCTTTTTTAATGGAGCGCTTCCCGGGGAGCGTCCCGGTTCGCGAACCAGCAGCGTTACGGGAGTCCACCATTTTGTGTTTCAGTCGAATTAAGATACAAGATGGAGGGCAAATAATGTTCAGAATGGGTAGAAGGGGGCACGGTAGACGTATCTTGACCCCCTAGGTTTTCTGAGAGTGGCTGAGGAGGCCCATATATGCGGGTAAAAAAACATTTTTTTTACAAATTTCGCGCGGTTAGCTTCTGGTTCGCGCACCGGGTAGCGCTCCGGGGAGCAAACTTTGTGGAAAATTAGTGAAAAAAAGTTAGACTAAAATAATAATTGTGAGTGATCAGATGTAGGGTAGCTCTGAGAAGAGCTTTTGGGTTTATGGTACATTTAGGTACTTATAAGTAGGTACCAATGCACAGTCTTAAATTCAAAATGAAAATTCTGTTGCCCTCATCTGAGAAGTGAACTCCAGCTACTCTGTAGATATCTTGCATGCAGTAACGCAAGTTATTGTTGTACATGGAGCCCATTCCATGGTCTCTCATGTAAGCTGAAACAGATTTGTTTACATGCTTCCTCGACTTCTCAATTTGTGGACAAATTTGGTTCGACCACCTCCATTTCTGTCTTTGGCATATATTTGAATATACCAAGGCAGTTTGAGGAAAAAGTGCCATTAATTGCTCAAAGGTGTCCTTTAAAAGCATTTCCAGACCTACCCCAGTCAAAGTGCTCAAATCATTACCTCCACAGTGCACAATTAACAGGTCAGGTTTTGGCAAATGCATTAAGGTTTTCCCCAATGGTATCAATTGGTGACATTTTAATCCTCTGTGGCCAAACCACTTAATTTCCACATCTTGTAAATTGAGGTTAGGTAAATTTCTGTTCTCAGCATACCTTTGAGCCCAGTAGATGTAACTATGTCCAACAATCCAGACAGTAAACATGGTGAGAGAAGTTTCTGCTGCAGTCAGATGAAGTGTGGTAATGAAATGGCAGATGAAACAGTAGGAGTTTGTAAAGAAAAAAAACGGTGGAGTTTCAGTGCTAATGATTCACTAGCAGTGATTGGTGGATTTCCATTTCTGAAAACAGAAAGTTAGGGTGCATGGATGTGTTCTTTGAAAGATGTAATTTGAATGGTCAAGGAAAAAACATTTAATGAAAGATTGCACTGGATACGCAGGTGCACTGAGAGTTCAGAGTTCAATTGAAACATTGTTGTGTGAACTTGCAAACATCAGAGGTCTTTCAGGAGGTGGTTGCTATGCAAAAAGGGCAGAGAGGGCAGAGGGGGGAAGGGTTTTGATTTGAAAAAAGTGAGGGAAGAGCTTTGATTGGCTAACATGAGAGATATGTGTAATGAATATCTGCATTTCTGTGCTTTCTATAGCTGCAGCCTCTGGAGTGCATACTCTACAATTTGGTGTATTTCTGAGACTGTTTTGAAACTCATAAAGAATTTGCTAAGGTGAGAAAAGATTTATTTAATTTAGATAGACTATAGTATGATTTAAGGACAAAATTATGAAGAAAGCTGTGTTTTTAAAATGTTGCTTTGTCTAAAGTGTTTTACAAATAGATTTTGTTTCTTTGAGAAATTGTAATTGAAAATAATGTGAAGTATTAGCACTGTCAGGGTGTTTTTGTACATAGGAGCTGTGCAGTGTTTTCAAATTATTACTTGAAAATCGTATTTGAGGAAAAGGAATGCTTTTAAAATTTATCACAAGGAAAAAATGGTGTCTGCTTCTTTATAAGGCATTTGAGTGTCTCTGATGTTATTTTTCCCATTTTAATTGAAGAGCTTTCTCCGTGGGGCAAGTTCCTTGTAAATATGCTCCCACCTGTGCTTGGGAAATGTAGATTTTGATTCTCTGAGTTACATAGCCATGTTAAAAGTGTCCCAAAAAATGGTGCAAGGGCAATCAAAAACCCCTTTCATGTGTCTTAAGGACATTTTAAGTCATTTCCTCTTGAATGTAGGTATACAATTGATTTATATGTTGTGTTTAAAAACGTTTTTTTTTTTAATCAATTACATTTCGGGATATGTACTGCTAGAGCTTCATAGGTTGTTTGGGGCATATTTATAAGGCATTTAAGTGTCTCTGATGTTATTTTTCCCATTTTAATTTAAGACCTTTCCCTGTGGTGCACGTTCCTTGTAAATATGCTCCCACCTGTGCTTGGTAAATTTAGATTTTGATTATTTGACTTATATAGCCATGTTAAAAGTGATCCAAAAATGGTGCAAAGGCTTTAAAAAAACACTTTCATGTGTCTTGGGGCATTTTAAGTCACTGAGGAAACAAAGGTGATGTGATTGTGCAATGAGGAAAAGAAACTGCACATTTTTCAATTACATCACCCGTGTTTCCTAAGTTTATGAATAACATTGGGCAGATGAAGTTTAGGTCTGTCCACGGACACAAAAGAGGTCTGGCCTTTGTTCAAGAGTCAAGTGGACATGATTTACTTCATTGGTAGGCCTTCACATGTATTATCTTCTCTGTACTCTGGAGCGGCGGTGCAAAAGATTTGCTAT
This sequence comes from Lissotriton vulgaris, assembly GCF_964263255.1. NCBI lineage: Eukaryota > Metazoa > Chordata > Amphibia > Caudata > Salamandridae > Lissotriton > Lissotriton vulgaris. The sequence continues at coordinate 162,271 of NW_028244737.1, read as the reverse complement.
GTGACGACATATTTACAACTTGATGCATCTAGACAGATGTGTCATGCTGTCGTTTTTGAGGAAAAGGAATGCTTTTAAAATTTATCACAAGGAAAAAATGGTGTCTGTTTCTTTATAAGGCATTTGAGTATCTCTGATGTTATTTTTCCCATTTTAAATTAAGAGCTTACGCCGTGTGGCTTGTTCCTTGTAAATATGCTCCCACCTGTGCTTGGCAAATTTAGATTTTGATTCTCTGAGTTACATAGCCATGTTAAAAGTGTCCCAAAAAATGGTGCAAGGGCAATCAAAAACCCCTTTCATGTGTCTTAAGGACATTTTAAGTCATTTCCTCTTGAATGTAGGTATACAATTGATTTATATGTTGTGTTTAAAAACGTTTTTTTTTAAATCAATTACATTTCTGGATATGTACTGCTAGAGCTTCATATGTTGTTTGGGGCATATTCATAAGGCATTTAAGTGTCTCTGATGTTATTTTTCCCATTTTAATTTAAGACCTTTCCCCATGGTGCACGTTCCTTGTAAATATGCTTCCATCTGTGCTTGGCAAATTTAGATTTTGATTATTTGACTTACATAGCCATGTTAAAAGTGGTCCAAAAATGGTGCAAAGGCTTTAAAAAAACACTTTCATGTGTCTTAGGGCATTTTAAGTCACTTAGGAAACACAGGTGATGTGATTGTGCAATGAGGAAAAGAAACTCCACATTTTTCAATTACATCACCTGTGTTTCCTAAGTTTATGAATAACATTGTGCAGATGAAGTTTAGGTCTGTCCACTGACACAAAAGAGGTCTGGCCTTTGTTCAAGAGTTAAGTGGACATGACTTACTTCATTGGTAGGCCTTCACATGTATTATCTCCTCTGTACTCTGCAGCGGTGGTGCAAAAGATTTGCTATGTGGCGACATATTTTCAACTTGATGCATCTAGACAGATGTGTCATGCTGTAAAGTCCTGTGCCACATGAAACTTGCGTCAGGTTTCATATAGGTGTTTTGTTGCAGGGTGGGCATTCATTTGCATGAAAGCCCTGTAAAAGTAACACAGTGAAATTTAGAAGATTTCACTGAGTCAGCTTTATAGCATTCCTAAATCAAATCCTTATGGCTGTTTGAAACAGGCATAAGGAGTGAAGCGCCATGCAATGTGTGGCTTCCTCCTGTGCATTGCAGTAGACATGTCGTGTTTACGACGTGACTTGTGCAATGTGTTGCTTTTGCGGCACCGATGCGTGACGCATCTGTGCTGTTTTTATTCAATGGTGTTCCACAATGTAAATGTGCCACACCATGAGTAGCAGAGCAGTGGTGCACATTAACTGGTGCATTCCTGGGGATGTGTCAGTTAATATAAATCTGTCCCTATACATTTAAGTATGTGTAGGGGACACAGAGTTGGTGAGGCTTATCCTAGGTTAAGAAGAGATGAGTCCTGTTTACTGAAGACTTAGACATAGGCCTCACCTCTTCAGCATCGCTGGACATGGCTAAATAATAGCTGCAATATGATTCTCTTGTTAAACAATTTTACTATTCTAGCCTCTGAGATTTGTGTCTTAGTCTCCAACATCTCATTGTTGTTCTCTTTTTTTAAAGATAACGACAACATCAAGCATGAGTGATAATGAGCAATCAGTTGTCATTGAAACGTCAGTGGAAGTAGATCCTTTAGATGATTTAAATCCTGAGGATGATGAAGAATATGAGGAGAATGCTGATTTGTCAGAATTGTATGATATAGGGTGGGAAGCTGATCTGCTTGAGCCTATGTAGTAAAAATGTAAACCATTTCATTTAAAATTAAACAATAGTTCAAAAATAGTATGTGTGTAGTGTCTTTATTAAAATAATCAAATATGCTCGTAAAATTAGTTCAGATTCACATATAAAACAACACAGGTAAAACATTTAGCAATTGCTACTATTTATGATTTCTAAATTTGCCAATGCACTAACAATTATTCTATGTTAAAATAACAAGCAGGGTGTTAAGTTTTTGATGATTGTTATTGATTTACTGTTTGGTAATAATGATTAATAACATTTTTTATTATATTTTAGCACAGATTCAACTGCAGATTATTTCAAAATTTGAAAATGCCAAGTAAGAATCGAATTAGAAAGGCTACAAGACGTCAAAGACAGCAGGTCCATCAATTACTGCAGCAGTCCTCTACAAAAAAAACTTGTCAAGTCACCAAGAAAGCACCGGGTAAGACCACGAAAACATTCATAAGAAAAATTTGTAGTAAAAAAAGTATTTCTACAGAAAATGTTTCAGTCCAGAAAAAGAGAAGCAATTTAAACGGAAAGGAAGGGCCAATCAAAAATGTTACTGCTAGAGCAAGAGATAACTCTGTGCATGATAGCAGAAGGAAAGAACAGTTTAGGGACATTCGTAAACGAATGTTCCGCAACAGGATAATTGGCAATTTGTTAAAAAATATTAACAAAGGTCAACAGAAAGTGGTTTTTTATAAGAGAAAAAAAAAAGTTGAGAAAGTTATTGATCAAGCATTTGAAATTAAACGAAAGTTATTTATTTTGATAGTCAAAAGAATTAGGAAGGTAAACAAGGTAATTTATGATTTCAAAACAAATAGTAGATGGAAGAGAATAATTAATCGTAGTAATTTTTGTGATGTTTTCTCAGGAGACTGGATGCATAGTTCAAGTTCTGAGGCATTTTTTAATGAGGAGAGTTATTTCCAGGATAATGATTTGGTGCATGCAGTTGACACCAGTGGTCGAGCTTATGAAGTAAAAGATGGATGTCCAGTTGAAAAAGAAAAACTTGTAACAACAGAGACAGAAGAGGTGTTAGGTAATGAGGTTTTAGGAAGACGTCCTAAGGGTCCTGTGTGCACCTGGAAGTGTAGTAGTATTTGCAGTGTGCGACAGGATTCAATCGATTTGCTTTGTGATTTTGTACGGACATTTAATAAGAAAAGTTTGAAGCAGAAAATGAAGTTGTTGCAAGAATTAGATCCTTGCAGAGTGAGAGAAGTGACAGGTTTGCATGGTCATTCACTGGCTTGTCTTTCCAGGAGAGTATGCCAGAGTGTTTTTCATCATTTTAGGATGCTAGCAGTGCATCATAATAAAGTGAGGAAATTAATTAGACTGTTGTATTATGCTAAGAGTCCAGCAATTATGCTTAAACAATTATGTGCTGCTCTTTTCCATGGTTCTGAAATAGATGTGAAGAATATTTGTGAAGAAATTGAGTTTTGTTACTTTGGAAGTAAAGAGGAGAATGTTCAAATTGACCCAGAAGAAGAGGGTAATGTTGAAGATAATGTACAGGTTTCCAGTACAGATCATTTTCAGAAAGAAATTGCCACGTTTCAGGTGAAATCAAGTGAGAGGCCTAATTTCACTTGTGTGTGTTGTCGACGCACTTATTATAAGAATCAGACTAAGTTAGTGGATTTATATGCAAAAAGTGAAAGGGAAAATAATAGTGAATGGAAGGATTTCGCAACATACTTGATGGTAGAAAATTGTTTTGATTTGGGATCGGATCAACGTGTGTGTACTTATTGTGGTAACAAATTAAACCAAAACCAGATGCCTGCTAGGGCGGTTCATAATAATCTGGAATTGGTAGAGATTCCTTCTGAATTGAAGGATTTAAATACTTATGAATCTATTTTGATTCAAAGTATCCATCCCTTTCAGGCTATTGTAAGAATGGAGTCAAAGACAGGGAAGTTGCCTCCATCAGATTTACAGAGAGGATTAAAGGGAAGAGTTGTTTATTTGCCTCTAGATTTGAACAAAAACATTAACACAATTGGAGTAGAGAAAGTGGAAGAGGAACCTCTAGTTATCATAGTTAATGGCGTTCCGACAAAGAGTACGAAAATATGGCAAGATTTAGTGGATGTTAGGAAAGTCAAAAAGGCAACATTGTATTTAAAAAAAATAATAAGTACTATAAGAATGTATATGTTGCAGAAGAGGAAGTAAGTGAGGAAGAGGATAGCGATTTGTGTCCTGGTCAAATTGAAAAAGTAGAAGCCTCTAAAAAGGAAGAAATTTATGAACATTATAGTGTTCATCCTTTGCATTCCAAGGAAGCTATGGGGAATGCTATTGAGTTGTTTCAAATGAAACAAGCCAAAGGGAGTCCCATTAGTGTTTGGGAGGAAAGTTTGGAAGCTCGGTGTTTCCCACAGCTATTTCCCACAGGTCGAGGAGGACGATATGATGAGCGACCTGTTCAAATTCCTGCTTCAGAATACCGGACTTTACGATTGTATGCAGAAGATGCTAGGTTTCGACAATGCATTCCCTATTTGTTTCATCTCCTGTTTGAAAGCGATCTGTCAGGACTGTCATATGCAGTGAACCACATCTTGAAAAGTGGTATACAGATGCGAAACATCTCGGCAAGGGACTTTATGGATAAAGTCAATGTCCAAGACAGTATTTTGGATTCTCACCTAATTAATCTCATGGTGTGTCAGCGTGGTACTAATGAGTACTGGTACCGTCGTCATGGTGATTTAAAATGTATGCTGAGGAACTTAGGAACTCCGACATGGTTCCTCACTCTGAGCTGTGCCGAGTATAGCTGGGAAGACTTACTTGAATTTCTACGAGAGGTAAATGGAAACATTGAAAATATTGAATTCAAGACACCCGGAGAACTGTGCTCTTTGGATCCAGTGAATGTATGCAGGTACTTCAATCATAGATTTGAAGCTATGATGTCTTTCATCATGAATAAGAAGAATCCACCTCTTGGAGAGGTGTTGGATTTCTTCTGGAGAAAGGAGTACCAAGCAAGAGGTGCTCCTCATATACATATGCTGCTATGGATCAAGGATGCACCTAAATTTGGAACAGATCCGGATGACTTAGTGATAAGTTTCATAGAACAGTATTCTACGTGTGCTGTTCCAAACGCAAAGGAGAAGAAAAGCCTAAGAGAACAAGTTCTACGTTTCCAAAGCCATCGTTGTAGAAAGTACTGTCGTTGTAAATTCAGAAACAAGGACAAGTTCTACACCAAATGTCGTTTCAACTTTCCACGACCGGTGATTTCTAAAGGAAGAGTAAACAGTTTGATGTCTTCGCTGCGACATAATGTGACGAGGAAATCACCCAAAAACACATACAATTTGAAAAGAAATGAAGAGTTCAAATACATCAACGACTACAACCCTGTGATTTTGTCCATGTGGAATGCTAACATGGATATACAGTTTGTGGCTGACAACTGTATGGCTGTGGCTCGGTATGTGACATCTTACATCACCAAAAAAGAAAAGACAGAATTGAAGGATATGTGGGAGGATATTTCCCATGAAAAGAGCCTCAGCAAGAAGTTGTACAGTTTCAGTTTGAAGATGTTGTCGCATCGAGAAATCGGAGCTTACGAATGTTCTGACCGCTTGTTTTCAGCAAGTCTCTATGCCAAATCCAGGAGTATCATTTGGGCGAGTCTTGGTCTTGCTGCAACGCGAAATCGAGTTCTAAAACCTGTCCGGGAAATTGAGTATTTGGCGGAAAAGGAGCCAAACAGTACCGACATTTTGAAGACCAACATGTTGGATACATACTATCCAAATCGAAGCAGTCACCTCGAGAATGTTTGTCTATATGAGGTTCTACAAAATTACATATTCAAGAGGAACATCAAAGAAGATATTGAGAAAGGAGTGTATGCTGTAATTGGAAGTGAGGGATGTCTGGTCAAGCAAAGAAAATGCCACTTGGTAAACCATCGAAAATTGAGTGGCGAATCTCCAGAAAAAAAAGAGTTTTTCTATTTAGCACTCTTGCAACTTTTCAAGCCTTGGCGTGCAGAAGAAGAACTGCTTGGAGATTTTCTTTGTTACGAAGACTCTTTCAATGCCGCCAAGGAAACCATAGAATGTTCTGCTTTTCCCAAATATCTAGAAATGTTGACTTTGGAAATCGAGCAGGAAGCAACGATTGCAGCCGAGATTGCTAGAGACAGTTCTCAGGACAGTCAGAGTACTGTTTCATTGAGTCAGGATCCACTAGGAGGACCTGTTATCGAAAATGAAGCCGCCACTGCCATGAATGAAGTAGAAAGAGCCATGGCACATGCTCAGGAGGATGCGGTTAACTTAGAAGACTTGGAAAGACAACTCAACGTTGAGCAGAGGAAAATATATGACGAAGTTACCAAGCAAATTGAGTATGGATTAAATCATGAGAAGAAAGAGTGCTCATGTACGTCGTTGAAGCCTGTCCGATTGTACGTGAGTGGAGAAGCGGGAACTGGAAAAAGTTTCCTCATTAAAGCAATTTCTTGTTATTTGCAGGAAAGGACTGAGTCATCGCTGTCTTGTGTTGTCACCGCTCCAACTGGACTGGCAGCACATAACATTAAAGGTATTACTTTGCATCGTCTACTGATGTTGCCAGTGGAGCATGACAACAAATTACAATACCACAAGTTATCTGGAGATGCTTGTTGTGAAGTTTCAAGAGTCTTGAGGAAAATGAAACTTCTTATCATTGACGAAGTAAGCATGGTTTCAAATCTCATGCTTGCCTTTGTGCATTTGAGAATGCAAGAAGTTCTTAAAACAGAGTATGATGTGTTATTTGGTGGCAAACACATCATTGTTTTCGGAGATCTTCTGCAGCTAACACCAGTGAAAGGACAACCTGTGTTCAAAATACTCACGCATGAAGATACCAGGAAGTGCCTAGGGAGCATTGGCAATGTCAATATATGGTTAAACTTCAATTATGCTGAACTGCATGAAAATATGCGTCAGGCGAAGGATGAAGATTACAAGAATATTTTACAAGATGTTAGAATTGGAAAAGTGACCGAGTATGCGAAAGAAGCTTTACATGCACGATTACTGTCAAATTTATATCCAGAACAAGACATTGTGCCTGAGAATATTTTTAAGAAAATTACTGAGAAGAAATCTGGAATATGTTTGATGCCAACTCTTGCAGAATGTGCCATCTTCAACAACAAAATGTTGAATTTAGAAAAACAAGAGATTGTGAAACTTGAAGCTATTGACAAAACAGAGCATATGGGAGCAACAATTATTTTGTCTGAGAATTTGAAATCTAAATTGGATTCATTAGAGAAGACTATATCTAAAACTGCGGGTTTTGAAAAGACTTTGAATGTGTGCTTAAATTGCCGAATCATTTTGAGAAGGAATTTACATGTTGAAAGAGGTCTGGTAAATGGATCAATGGGTAATGTTGTTAATTTAAAAAAATACAGAAATAGAGATGGTATTGAATTTTTAAAAATTAAATTTGATGGCATTGAGGAAGTACAGCTAATTGGTCGTTCTTCTGCTAGATTTTTGCTTGTAAAAGACTTTTATATGTGCGCCATAAGCAGTTTCCTGTTTGCTTGGCATATGCGGTGACAATCCATAAATCGCAAGGTTTAAGTGTAGATAGTGCTTTAGTGAATATTGGCAGTTCTGTGTTCAAGGAGGGTATGGCTTATGTGGCATTGTCACGAGTTAGAACTTTATCGGGATTGTACTTGATTGACTGTGATGTCACAAACATTTGTGCAGATCTAGATTGTGTTAAGGAATACAATAGGTTAAGAAGAGAGTATGCGCCACATTTGCCTCAATATCCTTTGTTTGAGAAATGTGTGGTAGGCCGGAAATGAAGAAATGTGACCAATAGTAGGGAGGTTATAGTAAAAAGACGAAAAGTTGATGAACCTGAAATTATAAGCAGAAAGAAAATGGATTCTGTTGAAGATGTTGTTGGTTTTAAATTTGAAAATAGTTCTGGTGTCAACTGCTATGCTAATGTAGTGGTTAATGTTCTCTTTTCACTAGAGACTTTCAAAGAACAGATTGTGATCAATTCGGAACAAAGTTTATGCTGTTTGTTGAATTCTGTGTTAGAGAAATGTAGTGCTGATAAAACGAGACTAGAAAGTGTGTCTGAAATTTGTTTTCTGTTAGACGAATGTTCAGGTCAAACAGAATTCTCTGAAAATATTCAGCAGGATTGTCAGGAGTTTTTAATGTATATGCTTGATGTATTGCAAGATGAGGGTGTAGATGTAGATTATCTATTTGGCCTTTCTTATCAATGGCAGCATGACTGCGAGAATTGTAGGCTATCAAGTACTACTAGTGTAGATTCTGAAAGATTTATATATTTAACTTTGCCAGACAGTAAATCAGTGTCCTTTCATAAGCTAGTAAAAGCAGCTGATCACAACATGGAGTGTAGCCAATGTAAATCTGAAATGATGTCAACATTATTTTTACGAAGATATGGCCTGTATGTCATTTTAATCTTCCAACGATGTAGGACTGATGGAACAAAATTGACAACTTTAATAAAAAATGTTGTTGCTTCGCAGTTGTCAATATCAGGAAGGACTTTTGTAACTGCAGCAATTATATTTCATGACGGTCCTACAACAACATCAGGACATTACACAACTTATTTAAAGTCCAGAAACGGCTGGTCAATCTGCAACGATTCTGCTTTAACTTTCAAAAAGAAATTGCCTTTTGACCTTAAAAATTCTTACCTGGTGTTTTTAAAACCAAAATTTTAGGGACAGAATCTCGGGATTTGTTCTGAGCAATTTCTAGAGGTTCATGGAGTAGAGGGAATGTAAGTCTGCAATGCTGTCTAGATTATTTATCCAAACTTTGGATCATAATGTCATTTTAAAAATTCAAAAATATAAACCTGATGCAAGTAACTCTGCTTCATAGTAAGCAGTATCAGTGTCATAGGAAATGTAGAACACGAGTGAGCAACAAGGGTAAGATATTAATAGTCCAGGATTGTGAAAGTAATCTTAAACGTTTTCTTTCTGAAAGTTGCAAAAATAGAAAACCAAGGGGCCACAGTAGTATCACCTCGGCCAACTTGGAAAACATCCCACGAAGTTGTTCCATCAAACTGCGGGAGGCGACTAAAGTGGGCTAAGGTCGCTTCAGATGCAAAAAGAATGGCCCAAGTTCAATCCATAATGATGGAAGCCAAATGTATTGCAAGCACGTTGGACTGTGACTCTCCTATACTTGTGCCATTTGTGGAGACAATTGTATCACTTAGCAATCTCTTCTTGGTTCCTGAGGGGAGGGGGGGGCCCAAGCGGAGAAAAGAGACTAAGGGTAGAGACCAATGGTATTCTCATGCCTGCCGCCAAGCTAAAAGTGAACTAATTATGGCGGTCAGCGCTAAAGACCAGGCTCTGATTTCCCAAGCTAGGAAAAACTACAAGAAAACCCAGGTCGCGGCAAAGATCACTCATGAAACCAACTTTTGGAGTGACCTAATGGAGGCTGGTTCTAGAAAGGACTCAAGGGCTTTTTGGGCTCTGATTAGAGGTAGGGACAGGCCTGTTGACTCACTGATTACATGTAACATTTCAGGGAAGGTTTGGTGGGACCACTTTGCCAAATTATACTCCAACCCCCCGGGGGTACTGGGTCCTATTTGGAGTCCTAGTGACATAGTACCGGCAAACAGCTTTCATCTTGGCCCCACTTTTACATCCAGGGAGGTGGAGATAGCAATCAGGTGCATTGTGCCCAACAAGGCGGCAGGCCCAGATGGAGTCCCCGGAGACCTGCTTCGTAGCAATGTCGAGGTTTGGAGCCTATACATTGCTAAACTCCTGAATGAGGCAATGGTGGGTGGCGGTTTCCCGGATTCGTGGAGGGGTGCGGAAGTGGTCCCCATCTTTAAAAAGGGCTGCAGGGACGACCCGGCCAACTACCGACCCATAAGTCTGCTCGATTCCACCCAGAAGGCAGCAGGGAAGGTAGTTTTGGGCAGGATCCTGCAGTGGGCCGAGGAAATGAAGGTCTTGTCTGACTTTCAGGCCGGCTTCAGATCTGGGACCGGCACGATTGAGCAGACATTCCGATTCCTAATGCTTTTTTGGAAAGTGGTCAAACTGGGCAAGGGCAGTCTGTATCTCGCTTTCATTGACTTACGGACTGCCTTTGACCTCGTTCCACGTAACCAGCTATGGGCTACACTTGAGGGCATGGGCATGCCCTCGTACTTGTTAGCCTTAACCATCAAATTCCATGAAAGCAACTTTGCCCAAATCAGATGGGGTCAGCAGGGCCAAAAAACATCTCGGATTCCTGTTGACAGGGGCGTCCGCCAGGGGTGTGTGCTAGCTCCCACTCTGTTTTCCCTATATCTAAACGGAGTGGTAGAGCACCTTCTCCAATTACCAGCAGATGCTCCTTCCCTGGCGGGCAGAAAGATACCAACGCTCCTGTTCGCAGACGATACCCTGCTGATCTCGAAATCCCCGAAGGGCCTCCAAACCCTGCTTACGAGGTTTCAAGGTTTTTGCGACACAAGGGGCTTGGTTATTAACATCAACAAAACCAAGTTCCTTGTGCTGAACCCCCCCAGGAAGACAGTTCACCCGCCATTAATTGATGCAGTTCCCTTAGAAAGGGTCAGGGAATTTGATTACCTGGGAATCAGACTTTGTGACACCATGTCTTGGAAGGCGCATCACCAAAAATCCACCTTGACATACAGGAGAGTCACGGGCGCCCTCTTAAAAGAGCATCGCGCCTCACCCCTTAAACCCATCGGGGTGATACTCGACATTTACAAGGCAAAGGCTGTGAGTGCGGCTCTTTACGGGGCCGAATTGTGGGGTACCCAGAAACCTGACACTCTATTCCATCTGGAGAATAAGTTTCACAAAGACTTAATGCGGCTCCCTTACAGCTCGCCCACCTTACCCCTGCTACTCGACACAGGTACACGGTCCATAGCTGACCAGGCCAAGCTACGCCCCCTCCTTCTGTGGGCCCGTATTTGGAATGTCCCTGAGCTCTCGAGCTATGCTGATGCACTAAATGAGCTTCTTTCAACCCCGGGCTGGTACAAGATCGGTTGGCTCCTTAGTGTAAAGCGCCTTCTTTGCGACCTAGGCCTCGGCGATGCATGGGCTAGTAGATCCTCGCCACCCAAACAGCTGCTCAAGAAAACATTCTGGCTGTGGGTGGATAATGAGAGAGTCTCCCAAACGAATATGTGCAGAACAGCTAAAGAGTTCTTGGGTATCAAATCCCGTCCCTTTAGAGAACCCTACCTCGATGTAATCTTGAATCCAACAGATAGGGCGTTGTATTTCAAATTCAGGGCCGGGGTTCTGCCCTTAGGGCTATGGACATCTAAATGGAAACCACCATGGCAAACTGTGGAAACTTGCCCCTTCTGTACAACCAGGGTGGAATCCGTTCCCCATTTGTTATTTGAATGCCCAGCCTACGCTGCTCCCCGTCGCAGATGGCTGAAACCGCTCTGCACAAGGCTGGGCACTCGGTCACATTTGGAGGCCCTACAGCTGTTAAAATCCGACCCTCACCCACTGTTCGCTTGTGGTCTGGCAAAATTTCTGGGGTGTGCTTGGAGGATAAGAACCACGAGGAGGAAGCTCCTCCAGTAAGGATGTCAAATTATATTATAGCGCCTCGGTTACTTCCTGTAAGCGCCCTTGTCCATTCAGAAATGATTAATTGTATATTTGTACAAACATCCACAGAAATGATGCCTCTTACCAGATTCCATACTTTTTAGATTTTCTGATGAAATGTTTTTTTTATCTCGATGTATAACTGTGCTTTTACCTTTATAATGATTTTACTGTAATGCTTTTATGAAATGAAATATTTCGAAATAAAGCTATACAACCAACCAAGAAAAATAGAAAATGACGGGATTTGCTTACAAGAATTCCAAGAGTTGTAAATCGCTCTAACATGATTTGGCCTTGTGGAAACATGTGGTAGAATGTGAGAAGTCTTTTATCGTATGTAACATATTTTTCAAAACGATAGAGGTTTTCTTTCAGAAAGTGGCGGGCTGAAAATATTAACAGCACAACAGAGTGTAAGCTGTTCATAGGACATCCTTCGACATCATGGAAAGTAAGTTAATTTTAAGGAGTTTTGAATTCTGATTTCTTATGTTGTATGGGTTTTTTAAACACAATCATTTTGATTGTGTTTTTTTTTCCCGCTGTTACATGATGAATACCATCAAGTCACTCATTTTAGTGAAATTTGATACATTCTGAGAACAGCAAAAATAAACCATTTAACATGTATAATAAATTCTCTACTTTTTGTAGTTATGATATACATTTAGAAATGTGAGGTAGACATGGAGAAACTGAGGCATCTGTAAGTGTCAAAGTTAATGCATACAGTGCTGCACTTCTGGGTACTGTTTTATTTTGAAACCTGAGTAGGCCTCACCTCAAACAAACCTCTGGAAAGGACACATCTTATTTGCATCCTGAAACAATCATTTAAAATTTTAGGGACAATTTTATGATGGCTTTACATCTCTTTTGCGCTGCCATTGCATCACTTTTGTGAGACATCAGCAGTGCAAAAGATGCACCATGTTCCAAAATAGGCCTCACTTCATCAGCATCAAGATACTGTTAGTTTAAAATATATATCTTTAGGACTGTGTAGGGGGCCTAGAGAAGCAGAGGCTTCTGTAAATGTCAAAGTTGTTGAAAAACTGTTTGTCCTTCAACCTTTTCCCTTGTCTTTTCTAATTTTTAAATTCATGTTTTAATATTTTTCAAATGTTTGTTCTCTCTTTCACAGATTGAAAGTATGAAAAAAAAGTGAATAAGTTAACAACAATTATAAGGTAAATGTTTTCTACTCTTTTCGTTACATTTCTATCACATTCACCTACTATAGGGCTTCAGACTATAGAGCTTTAAACAAAGTTTAACTAAATGTGGAAATTTGGAGCTGTGCCCGTGGCTTTTAGGTCAATGCGCAAGTGCATTGACCTAAAATGCGTGTGCACATTACCAAATCGCCGTCTGTTCCCTCAGCCGCACTCCTCACACACCTTTAAAGTGAAGATTAGCTTCACTTCAAAGGCCCCAGCTGCTTTACACCCTCATTCTGCTCTCCCCGCTCCGTCCCCTCCCCTGTCCGCCGTGTGCATTTCTCGTCCCCCCCCCACACTAATGCCACTCACACACGCAACGCCACTCACACACGCAACGCCACTCACACACGCAACGCCACTCACGCACGCAACGCCACTCACACACGCAACTCATCCACGCAACGCCACTAATCCACGCAACGCTACTCATCCACGCAACGCCAATCATCCACGCAATGCCAATCATCCACGCAATGCCACTCATCCACGCAACGCCACTCATCCATTTGCAAAACCAAAAGGACAAACTCTTCTATTGTGTGACCTATTGCATTTTCAATGCTTGATTCTTTCACTTCCTTATATATTTTGTTTTCCACAATTATATCCTCTTCGATCTTTTCTTCGGTAAATAAATCTATTAAACAGCATCTCTGGTTTAGTCCCTATAGCTGTCTTTCTTTTAACATTACTCTCTGTTTACTTCCCTTGTACTTACTCCTTTATTTTTTTTTTAAAAAAATTTGGGTTAGCTCCCGGTTCGTGTACCAGCGAGCGAACCGAAAGCGAACTAAAAAAAAAACAGCTTGCCAGAGTGTTACACTTTCTAGCAATTTTTGTATAAAGGGGAGGTAGTTCTGAAAAGAACTTTTTTTTTAATGTTTTTGTTTTATATTTTTTTTTTCTTTTTTGAACATTATTTGTTTTTTTGTATTTTTTTAACATTTTTATGTTTTTTTTGTTTTTTTTTGAAAGGGAAAGAACAAAAAACAGGTATTGAAAAGGTCTCAACAAGAGCAAAAAAATAATTTATTTCTTGTGGCGTTTAGGGCATTGGTGTTTTTCAAATGCTAAATTAACTAACTCAACACTCATATTCGCACATGAAAATAAGGCGCCACAATATAAGCAAACAATTTTCATATGCACAAAATTTTTCTGGATGTTTGGCACTGTATCTCGTTCTTCTGCAACGACAGAGATATTTCTGCTGATGTCCTGGCCACAGAAGTTGGATGGTTATCTTGCAGGTCACGCATCTCTGCCCGGCTATAATTCAGAGGATGCCACCTCTGCATGTGACGATGCATAGTGTGGTTCCCATAACTATATTTCTTTTCAGTGCCTCTAGATAACTCATCCTTGCAAATTAGGCACGTCACATAGCGTGCATTAACTTTTTTCTTTCCTGCTGGAATTGAAAAAAACTGCCAAATAAAACTAGTTTTTTTTTAGATACCCGGGGCAACTCTTTTAAAAATTGTGGTGCCTGTTCTTCCTCTTCTTCTTCTTCTTCATCCTCTTCCTCCTCTGGGTTTGCCAGGAACTGTGGAGGTGGTCCTCTCTTTTGAGGAGGTGGTGGTGGTGGTGGTGGTGGTGGTGGGGATCCAGCAGCTGAAGCAACTAGTGAAGCCATTTTCCAAAATAGGTCTTCCTTTCTCAAAGTTGAAAGTCCGAGTGAGAAAAAAGGTGGGGGCTTTCATCATTTGGGAAAAAAAATAGTTCTAAACCAATGAAAAGTCTTATTTTTAGGTCACATGACCTAGTCTTACATCATTAGGAAACCAAAAGTGAAATGAACCAATGAAAAGTTTTATGAACAAGTCACATGACCTGTTCCGCTTACGTTACGCGCTGCGCGCCGCGCTCCGCGCTCCGGTTCGCTTCTGGAAAGCTGCGTTTCGCGCCTCATTCGCGGTCCGGAGCACTTCCGGGTGCGCTAACGCGGCGCGTCATAAGACGCATTATGCGGCAACGTGATATGTCGCGCTTCCGCGACGCGTCACATTGTTGATTTCTAACGCGGCAGTTACGCAAACGGAACGTTTACCGGTTACCGGACCGGGTCGCGGCATCAAATTGAGCTAACAGAAAGCTTCCCGGTTCGCGAACCGGGAGCGAAAAAAAATATATTTTTAAAAAATTAATCATAAACATGTAAAATATATTTTTGGATTTAAAGAAAAATACATTTTACAGCTACAGATATTAGCTTTTAAAAAACCAATGAAATTCACTGAAAAAACCATAGGTTATAGACCATATATAGTTAGGAATTAGCATTTGCAAAACCAAATTTTACTCACACAAAACCATTGAAATTCGCATATATAGTTAGATGCACTAACTATATATCGCGCACCCGCAATCTACTGCTGATCATGTCACATATTACATCATTCATGACATGGTCAGTGACATCACTGATGACATCACTGATGACATCACTGATGACATCTCAAATGACATCACTGATGACATCACTGATGACATCTCAAATGACATCACTGATCACATCACTGATGACATCATTCATGTGATAATACGATGAACCTCTTCAGACTCTAATAAAACCTTAGATACACTCAGTGTAACCAGACAGTCACAGACTGTCACTCATCCATGGAGTTACTCACACACCTAGTCAGTCATGCAAAGAATCAATCACACCTTCATTTCCTCATCTAAACAGTTATACACACCTTACTTATTCAAACATATACTAACACATATTTACTCTCTTATACAATCCCTGATACAAGTTTACAATGATCCATACAGCCACTCACACATTCACTGGCTCTTATGCACAGTTATTTATATATGTCAACTCTCACATGTACTGTGTTTTACATATGTACTTACTTGGACATGTAGCACTGAGATATCCATTCACTCACCAATACACTCATGCACACAGTCAACTGCCCATACAGATGTTTCCACATGCACTTTTAAACCCTTACATCTAGTGAATCCACCGCTCACACAACTATGCACAGAGTCACACACCTCACAGCCACCCACACACACACTCACTCTCTCAAACAAATACTTGGGCAACCTTTCATTAACCAATATACATAATCATAAAGCAAATGATCAACATAAGCAGCAGTTTACACAACAACAGACATAATGATGCACAAATTAAGACAGTTTAGTCACTAACCCATGCACTCAGTGAGACATATTTAATCATTCTCTCATACAGTCAGTCATGCACCTACTAAATCCTTCATCCAGAGACTCATCCACTCATTCTTCAATATGTAAGACATATTTTGACTTTTCATAAACATGCTGTCACTGGATGTTGTCATCAGTGATGTCATCAGTGATGTCATTTGAGATGTCATCAGTGATGTCATCAGTGATGTCATCAGTGATGTCACTGACCATGTCATGAATGATGTAATATGTGACATGATCAGCAGTAGATTGCGGGTGCGCGATATATAGTTAGTGCATCTAACTATATATGCGAATTTCAATGGTTTTGTGTGAGTAAAATAGTGTTTTGCAAATGCTAATTCCTAACTATATATGGTCTATAACCTATGGTTTTTTCAGTGAATATATATATATATATATATATATATATATATATATATATATATTCTCTCTCTCTCTCTCCCTCTCATGTTGAACGCTCCCATGCTTCGAGTGGACCCAAGGCACACCATATATTATTATTAAGGCTCCTTGTTTACTGTTTTTTACAGATAAATAGACAGAAACTATTTATTTTTCTGTCTGTATTTATTTTTAAATAAGGATGAATTCGGAAATTGGGTTATTTTTGAGTGATTCTAAATGATACCAGTCATGACTGCCAGGCCAATAGCTGTGTGGATTGACAGGCAAGGGGAATAAAAAATAAAGGAAATTTAATAAAGAGCCTTAAAAGCAGTAGATGTGCACAATCTTGCTACTAAAATGTGCATAATTTCTTATAAGTGCATATTTTATCATCTGAGTGTGTATATATCATTGAAACCTGTCAGGCGTTCAGGCACGAGTATGTTAACTGGTTAAATAAATGCAGAAATATACACATTTCAGGGTCATGTTTTCACAAGACCTATAATAAATATGGATAAATACTGGTAAAATTTGCTAAAAATAAATATGGATAAATACAGACAGAAATGACAAAAATATAAATACCATAAAACCGGGAGCCCTAATTATAATGCATGAAGACCACAGGCTATATTGAATGTTTGTTTATTTTTCAAACCTATTCGTTCATTAATGTACCACCAATTCCTTCAAAATTCAACACCATCAAAACAATATGTGCTTTAAACAAAATTTCAATCTTTCTTGAATCAATTTGCAAAAATGTTTTGTATGAATCCCGCATTACCGAAATGTGTTTTATGCAAGAGTACGAAGAACGACAATAATTGCCCCAATGCCTTTCGAACAGTCCTTCTTCAGGGGAAATCTCGTGAAATGCAGTGTACTGCTCTACTCATGCAGCTGAGCAGACGCAAAACTTTTGTATTTTGATGTCATCTCCCATGACATCATTGCATGCAACATCATGCCATATGTTTATTTGTTTCTCTCCAATTCTTTTAGGACGTATGCCCTGGTGTGCAATTGCTTTAAATTCCAGTCTAGCAGTTCAACAACATGCATAAATCTTAAATTGGTCTGGCTTCACTTTGTTTGAGCTTCTAAAGCACAGAAAGAACAAAACTGGCTTGAATCCAGAATGGCTCACTCATAACGTAAAGGTGGTTCCACTTGAGCATATGTACCAACAAAGTAGGAAAAATGTGGAGAGTGAATACGTGAAATCAAAAGTTTTGGTGCAAAGCAGGAGGTTCAGGTTGCAAATTAGGGATTTGGCCAACATTAAAAAAAAACACATTGTAAAAAGAGGGAATCAAAGTTCTCGTAAGTTTTTTAAGTTGTTCAATTCGGCAAAACCTCTGCTTTGTTAAATAATAGGGTATGGGTTTTTCTTTCCAGTCTTGCTAATGGTCCCTCGAGAGGGTCCTGGGCGGAATGGATCGAATCCTATAACATCCAACCCGCTTGGGATCATTGAGCCTGAGAGACCAGAGTTCAGGGATTCAACAGCCCACATGCCTCGCCAAGGTGAAGACAAGTAGCACAAGATACGAATTGAAACATTCACCAGAGTCATCACAGAAACCAAAAGACTTTTTTATGGACTAGTTTTAACTGAATATGCGTAGCAGTGACTACTTAAAAAATGGATTGCTTATCTCTCCGTTGTGCAGCGTTGTTGTGTACCATGTGGCACCAGTATGTACACGGAGTGATATTGTCATCGTGACACTAAATAGAGAATGGGTGCACATACGCCTCCTTCCATGCAACCACTGACCAGTTTTATTGAGTAGTCCTTGCAGCAGTATCAGCCTCTCCCTCTACAGGCATTTTCAAACTACTGAAAACAACAGTGGCAAGAGGAAGCAAGTTGGCGACCGCGTACTGGTCGTATGCAGGAGTAGCGGGAAGAGCATGGTTTTGTTTGTTCCTCCGTATCAGCATTAGATGGCTACAAACGGCAGCTAATGTCATAATTTCCCACGGAGAATGATTAAGACTTAGATGCTGCTGGTTATCACTTACCATTCGTTCTGGGCAAAGACAGCACGCTTCGCGGAGTCCGGGCTCGGGCTGTTACGAGTGCCTGGCGTTGTTCTGTCTCTGTGGTCCCGATCTCGACGCAGGAGGCGTGGCGGAGGGAGCAGGTGGAGTACGGAGCGGAGCACAGACGGAATGGCTCCAAAAGCAGCGGTTGGAGTGTCGGCAAAGGCAGCAGCGGCGGCGGCTGCCCAGAGGAAAATGCAGGCAGCCGAGCAATCTGGCAGGAACTAGGAAAGGGCGAGTCGCCTTGCAAGCTGCGTACGCCCCCAGTGGAGCCACCAAGAAAAGGGAAGCACGCCGCAGCAAAGACTCGTCAGGTGACCGCATCGATTCCGGAAATGTTTTCACGGAGTGGCAAGGAGCTGAATTCAAAGGTTGGCTGCGTGGAAGATGCAGCCTCTCTCGGAATACGCTCACAGGAGCTCGGGACAGCGGGAGCACAAGTGACAGGTATGGTTGTGGCGTGCACCCCCTTGCCAAAAGACACAATTATCCAAGATAACCTACAGGGCCACGCATGTGAAACCCCGATAATAGAACATGCAGAGGTTTCTATGGCTGGTGTAAAGGGGAACATTAGGCTCAATTACCCTGGCAATGAGGACAGTTAACCTAGTAGCACCAAGGCAACAGCCACTGAGGGGCAGGCCCTGGGCAATGACATTCCCACCCCACAGAGAGAGAATAAGGCTGAGGATGGTCGGGCATCGCTGTTGACGGTCCAAACAGGCGATGGCAGTACTCAGGTAGGTGAAGAGGCCGGAGGGCTATGTCCCCCCGTGATATATTTTCAGAAAGATAAAGATCCCAGCGAATGCTTCTTCTCTGTCTCAGAAGAGGCAGAGTGGTCTGAAGATTAGCGGAGTTCATCCCAGGGGGATAGCAACTTTGAATCTGAAAATGCGATCTTGAACATGACCCCCCTAGTACAGCTTTAAGACCTAACGCTCAATCGAACCTGCAGGACCAGCCTGTACGTGATTTAAGCTGGGACCACTCATCCTCCATGCCACTCCAGGGCAGCCCTAATGCAGAAATGCCTACAATTCATCCGCCACTCCTCGAGGTTATTCATCAGGCAATTCTTGCTCATCGTGAGGAAACACGCCAGGATAGC
Organism: Lissotriton vulgaris; assembly: GCF_964263255.1. NCBI lineage: Eukaryota > Metazoa > Chordata > Amphibia > Caudata > Salamandridae > Lissotriton > Lissotriton vulgaris. Next base: position 142,821 of record NW_028244737.1, on the reverse strand, counting down.
CGCAAGTCGCAAGCGGCAATGAGGAAGATGCAGGGCGTGGTCAGGAAGTTGTCTAAGGCATGTGTCAATGTGGAAGATAGAGTTGCAAATCTTGAAGAAAGGATTGTCGCAACAGAAGCGGAGGCCGCCGCAGCCACCACCAAAGTAGAGTCCCAAAGGGCCCAGGTCATCGATATCCAGTGGAAGCTGGAAGACATGGAAAATAGGCTCAGGAGGAACAATTTGCGGGTGCTTGGGATAATAGAGGGGGTGGAGGGGTCGGATGTTAGGGCCTATATGGTAAAACTATTCAAATTGGCCTTTCCAGAGCTCTCGGATTGGAACTGGTTGGCGGAAATACGGAGGGTGCACCGCACTCCGTTTAAAATCCGCTCTGGTGCAGGGAGTGACGATAAGCCAAGGGCAGTTCTAATATTTTTGGGCAACTTCATTTTACGGCAGGTCATAGCCGAGAAAGCCAGACCAGAGGCAAAAAGATCTAGTGAGGGAGTCATTTTTTTTGTCCGGCCAGATTACTGCCACGCAACGGTGGAGAGGCGTTGGAGGTTGAAGCAACTAATCAAACCTTTTCAGGATAAGAACATTTTAAGTATACCTTGTCAATCCAGCACAACTCAAAATAATAAATGAAGGCCGGACCCAGTACTTTGCATCAGAAGTGAAAGCACAAGAGTATTTAGACTCCCTTGGTAGTTAGGGAAACTATTGGAAAGATTAGGAAACTATATGGATCTGGCTAAGGGGGGATATGGTGCTGCGATTTCTTTGCATCACGTTTGGCTATAAATCTCTGCTGGGGGTAGTGAAGGGGCTGAGTCATAATTGTTGGAAGGTGCCCTAACCGCTACTATTGCAAGCATCACAAGCACAGACCAAGGTCTGAGTGCTTCAGAAGGGAGGGAGGAGATGGGGGAAGGGAAGGTAGGGGGAGGTGGGCGGGGTTAAGGGAGGAAGGGGGGGCAGCAGGGTGGTGAGCAAGGGGGAAAAAGACAAAATAGGAGAATTTATGGTACAAATGTGTTTTCATTTTTGGGAGTGGGGTTTGGTTTTTTTGGTATACGTGGTGTCTTTATCCAGCTGTTGGCACAAAAAGTTAAGGAAATGCTTAAATGTTAGAATGGTGAATCTTCGTATATTCTCGATTAATATCGGAGGGCTTAACAATTGGAAAAAAGGCATAGACTGGCCGAGTTTGTTAAATCAGAGCATATAGATATCATTTGTCTACAAGAAACGCATCTACCCTGGGCAAAAAAACAGCTGCTTAATGTGGGAGGCTTCGATATTTTGTTGTGTTCCTCTCGGACTTCAACAATAAGAGTGGTAGCTATCCTAGGGAAAATGGGACTTGGGGGGATTAAGCGCTCCAAGGCTGATGCATTAGGAAGATGGGCATTGGCCGAAATGTGTTTTGGTATTACAATTTGTGAGATATACGGCTCCAACCAAGATGACCCCGAGGACTTTGAATTATTAGAGAAGGAATTGACTAATTGGCCCACCCCTATTGTGGTATGTGGAGACTTAAATATATCTGCCGACCTCCTTAATAAAACCCCGTATGTAGGCCGGAAGCCAAGGGTATTTAGGGCTCTGTGCTCCATGATGCAGTCTCATGGTTTAATAGATGTATGGGGAAATAAGGAGCCTGGAAATCCCGGGATCACTTATTTTTCTTGTCCATACCAAAAATATACGAAGTTGGACTATTTTTTTATTTCATCAACAGAATTGAGTAAAGTTAATATCAGGAAGCTACCAAAAGTTTTATCGGACCATAGTCCACTGTATCTGAGCTACGGCTTTCTAATATCAGCAAGAAAACAAAGGGTCTGGACCTTTGATAGGAAACTGCTGGCAGATAGCATATATGTCGAGCATTTGAATAAATAGACCCGTGAATTCGCTTTAGCGCACCCAGAAATAGTGTGTGGGATATGTTTAAGGCAGCATTAAGGGGGGAAACAATCTGCTATGCTGCCCAGATTAGGAAAAATTTGGTGCCAGATAAGGAAAGGTTATTAGCCAAATTGAAAGCAGCGGAAGAGCAACATGGCCAAGATATTTTACAAGGAAAAGAAGGGAATGAAAGTCAGCTGAGAATTAGTTCTGTTATAGCAGAGATACACAATCAAATGGCTAAAAAAGCTGCTTCCGAATATCAAGCATATAAAGGCAAAATGTACGAAACAGGTGAGCAGGCAGGTAAGGCGCTGGCACTTCAGGTCAGACAGGGGACTACCAAGAATATAATATCTAGTATTCAGGAGAACGGCCGGGAGTATGTAGGACCGCAGGAGATTCTTGAGGTGTTTAAACGTTTTTACCAAACACTATACCAGGAAGAGACGGAGGGGGAGAAGCCACAGGGGGAGTATCCGGATGAAGGGGCCAAACTGGATGAGTCAGAGTGGGAAATACTGGAAAAAGATCTGACGGCCAGTGAAGTGTTAGAGGCATTACAAGAGCTAGTAGCCTGCAAGGCGACCGCAGGAGATTCTTGAGGTGTTTAAACGTTTTTACCAAACACTATACCAGGAAGAGACGGAGGGGGAGAAGCCACAGGGGGAGTATCCGGATGAAGGGGCCAAACTGGATGAGTCAGAGTGGGAAATACTGGAAAAAGATCTGACGGCCAGTGAAGTGTTAGAGGCATTACAAGAGCTAGTAGCCTGCAAGGCAGCAGGGCCGGATAGAATACCACTGGAGGTCTTTAAGTGTATTTCCAGAGATGGCACCAATGCTACTAGACTTATTTAATGGGATAATGTGCACTGGTGTAATACCGGAGACATGGAAGGACACAAACATAGTAGTATTCCACAAGAAAGGGAAGCCAAATGAAAACCCCGGGTCTTATAGGCCTATTTTGCTTTTAAAAGCGCATAATAAAATCTATGCTAAAATCTTGGCAAAGCGTTTGGGGAGGGTCATTGGCGGTCTGGTCTCCCCTTGGCAGCATGGGTTCATTCCAGGGTGGGGAACAACTGATCATATAAGACGAGCAATATATCCTTGTTTGATACCCATGCTGTCGGCGGGGATATGGCCATGATCCTCCTCGACGCTGAAAAAGCCTTTGACCGCATTAGGTGGGATTATCTGTGGGAGTATTGGCAGGAAGAGGGTTTGGTCCAAGATTCTGACTGCCATCAAAGCCATGTATTCCGATCCAGTTGCTAAGGTGCAGCTGATGAGTGAAAGCTCGGGGAGAATTAATATAACGAGGAGGATCCGTCAGGGGTGTCCCTGCTCACCCATCCTGTTAGCGATGTACATAGACCCACTAATCAGGCAGATCCTGCGCAATGTGAAGATAAAGCCAGTTATAACAAATAGATTAGAGACTAAAATATTGGCTTATGCTGATGACTTGGCAGTAATCTCTGTGGAACCGGTCTCAGCCATGCACACATTGGTTGAAATCACCAAAGAATTCGGGAGGCATGCAGGATATCGCCTGAATGAGGGGAAAACTCAGGTAATCTGCACTAAGAATATTGTTAAATCAGACTTTAGATACGTGGACTCTGCAATATATTTGTGAGTAACAATTAATACAGCAACAGAATTCATTTTAAAGGATAATTTTGTCCCGCTATTAAAATAAATCAAGCGGGATCTTAAAAGAATGAACACTTTACATCTGTCATTAATAGGTAGATCCAATGTCCTGAAAATGACTATGCTCCCCAAAGTCTTGTATCTGTTTTGCTCCATTCCTTTTCTAATCAATGAGGGGGTGATAAAATCAATGGAAGCCATATTCATGAATTTTCTATGGCAAGATGAGGCGTACTTTAAAATTCATGTCTCTCCCACAGGAATTGGGTGGTTTAGGAATCCCGAATGTAAGGTATTTTCACTGGGCATGCCTGTTAACCCAAATGGCAATTCTATTTGAGCCATCTACAAATGAACCACTTCCCCAAGATTTGCCACATAGTAATCAAAATATCCCTTCTATATATGAAGTATTACTGGGGAGGGAGGCGTGGGAGTTTTGTTAAGGAAAACGGATCATAGGTACTTCAAGAAAATGCGACACTAGATAGCGCTTGGGAGATGTGGAAAGCATTACAAAAGATATTACTAATCCCAAAGATTAACTTCCATACACCACTCTGGAAGTCAGGGTTCTTCCCAAATTTAAGTATAGATGGCGCGTGGAAATACTGGGAACAGCAGGGTATTCGGACAGTAGGAGATGTTATGGAGGGAGATGGTGTGATGAGTTTTTGTGTGATTCAGCAGAAATATGGTATCCCTAGTAGTCAAGGCCTCAAATTTGTTCAGGTTTCATAAATACTCAAAGCTAAAAGACCCCGGATCTCCCCTGGTAATCGGTGTAGTATATTGGAGTATTTGTTAAAAGGGGCCAGAGGATCAACAATATCTATAAGATCTTAATAAATTGGAAGATCCAGATGTGGATTTGGATAAAGCTAGATAAGAAGATTCTACGCTCTTCTAATTTAAAAGCACAACATTTTAAAATGCTATTTAATCTTTACTTTACGCCCTTTAAATTATTTGACTGGGTCAAAAGGGAAGATAATAGATGCCCCAGATGCTCGAAATGTCCCGCTGATCTGTTGCACATATTTCATCATTGTGAGAGTTCCAGTCTGCGATCTTGCTCTTCACTCCCAGAAGATATTCAGCTGTTACTGAGATCTGTTTCTCTAGGCATTAATGCCAAAAGTCTTTCACCAGATCCGCTAGGTTATTTTACCTTGTGCCCCCTAAGTGGTTGATATATCTCACCAGTGACACATTGTCCATCTTCAGAAGAATGCAGCTGGAGATCTTGTCATTTGTTAGAGACTTGATGGCAAAACAGACTGCTAGAATTTCTAGACAGTTTATATATAGCGCCAGTTCTTCTTCCGACCATCTGCCTCCCATACAGATGTTGCCGCATCTGTCTCTCCAGCCTCAGTGACTGACATCCGATTCTATAATCAGGTCCAGGGAGGCTCCGGGATTACCCGGCCACTCAAAGCATCCATGTTGTCCAGCCACCACTGGATCGTTGTCTTGGCTTCTGACGATAGTGGAATAAATTCCGAATAGGTGAATCCTCGCTTGAGATAGGACACCTTGAGTCTGTGTAACGCTCTGTAGTGGAGCCGGCCTGGAAAAAAAGCTTGTATCGATGATGACAACAGTCTCATTACTCTAGCTAATTGTCGGAGTGAGAGTTTGTCTCTCCTCACAACCTTACTGAGTTCTTTCTCCATTTTTATTTGATCTTTGCTGTGGAGTACCCAGAGTTGCCTGGGTAGAGTCTATCCGAGACCTAGAAATTACATTATCTGTTTCAGAATCTAGTCCGATTTCCTCTCATTAATTACAAACCCAACTTTCTGGAGAAGCGCAATATTTGTGTTCAGATATATTGTACCCAAAAGCAGCATTGGTGTCAAGGTTCAAAGGATACAAGCCAAATTCCACAGGAACGAAGAGGAGTCCCAACACCTCCAGAAAACAGAGCCAAGAATGCAACAGTAAACACACTCCTGACAACTGTTCCCTAAAAGTATGGGGGGAAAACACAAGGAGTGTCCACCACTCTCCCCATACGAGGGGTTAAGCAACAGGGCGGGTGCAAATCTGGTGTAGTCAGGGCTGTAAGAGAACAGGACATGCAATAACACACTAGATATTATCCAAACGGCGACCTTTTAATACATTGACATGCGCTTTTATACCATAAGGTCACTTACCCCAGTGAAGTCCATGGGTTGTCTTGAAACGGGTCCTTGCTGAAGAGTATGGCCTGGAAAATATGATGCCAGGTCTAAAAGAGCAGGACTCGTGAAATGACTCACACACTCATCAAACGTACAATATTATAAAAGGGGAAGGACTTGAGGTGCACTGGCCGGCTCTCTCAGTGGACAGAGAGCGGAACAGCTACACCCTCAAGAGGCGAGACACCCGGCCCGGGGTACAATCTCAAGCGGAGCGCTCTCTCTCAGCAGGGTAAAAGGAAGGATGAGCCCCAGACTGCCCGACAATAACAGGGCTTCTAACAAATAAAAAGAAGTTCAGAAATGACCGTCCGGCCCAGCGGAATCCACGGCAAACGGAATACAGAAACAGCCCGAGTCACTGGCAGGAGAGGATTCCCTCCAAAGAGTTTATGAGCTGTAGGGGCGGGGCAATAGGCTCCCAACGGGAACAGGGGTTCACTCTCAGGGTAGGAGGTAATACGGAAGTTACAGGAAACTACCCGCTATCATGACGGATATTAAAAACCACCAAGGCAGAAGGGTATGTTATCCAAAAGTCGAGAGGAGGCAGGAGCAAAGCAGCGAACGCCGCGGGAAGGAGCCTCTCGAAACCAGGAAGTAGAAAGGGGGTGTGGTACCGGAACATTAGCCAAGCAATGGCTACGTTTCGAAGTGTCTCTTTACGTGGGCAAGGGAGCGTCTAAAAGGTATCTACATGCATGTGGATTCATGCAGTAGGGAAACCTGAGGACAAAAACACATGTCAAGGTCGTCTATAGCGCCCAAGCCTTGCAATCCTAACAATTGGTCTCTCAAGAGATGATTATCGTCTAGGTAGATGATCAGTCTGATGCCCCTTGTCCTGAGTACATCCACCAATGGGCGTAAGAGTTTGGTGAATCACCACGTGGCTGAGGATAAATTGAATGGAAGTTATAGGAATTTGCATATCTGGTCCCTCCAGGAGAACTGAGGAATCTCCCGCTGGGAGTAAGAATTGGGATGGTCAGATAAGCATCCTTTAGATCCAGCCTTACCATCCAGATCCCCTCCATAAGTATGCCTCTCAAGAGGTGGATCCCCTCCACTTTAAAATGATGATATACCAGTCATTCGGTGGACTCCTTTACGTTTATGATGGGTCTGAACCCTTTGTCTTTCTTCTCCACCAAGAAATGATATCTCAGAAAACCATTTGGATGGAGTACGTACCTGCAAATTCCTCCTTCAGACAATAGTATTTTACTTCTTCGTCTATCAGATTCATTTCCTGATCTGAGAAATGTAAGGGCCTTGGTTGGATAAGCTGAATTGGAGAGCCATAGAACTCTATGTGGAATCCCTATACTGTTTATTTCACCCAGGACTCTGATGAAATCTCCTTCCATTTGTCCACAAACCAACATGACCTCCCCCTTAGATCTTGAGGGGAGAAAAGAGTAATCCTTACCAGAGAAGGCCCCTGGGGTATTCGCTCTAACTCTGCTTCTTCTGTTGCCACCTCCGGTTCCTCTATATGCAAAGAAGGCCCCTGCCTGGCTCCTGTTGTGCCATCCATTGTTTCAATTGCCCTGTCCTCTATAGGAGCCTTGTTGATCAGGAGGGCCAGCGGCATGGCCCCTAGTCCAGCCCCAGCAAAAACCTTCTAAGGGAAGATCATCTTGATAGATGTTTGCACCTTGTCTAAGGCTGGAAGGCTGGAAAAAAAAATTCCAACTCCTTCCCAAATGGGTCCCCAAAGAGATTACCCTGGGCAATGGCTCCCACCTTGGACATCGCCTGATCCCCCAGTTTTGGATCTATCTTTATCAGCAGGGATCAGTGGTGTTTTGCAGAGAGGGCACAGTTTGCATTGCCTACAAGGCATACTGACCTTTGCGCCCAGCCATTCACAATGGGCCAGATGTTCAAAGTAATTTTGCATGTGCAAACGGGTTTGCAACCCGTTTGCACATGCAAAAAAAACCGAAGGGCCATGTACAAACCCTAATTAGCGAGTCACAATTTATTTGCAACTCGCTAATTAGTATTTGCACCTTGCTGTTAAGAAGGGGCGTCCCTTCCTTATAGCAAGTCTGAGCCCTATGTATGACTGTTTTGTAACCGCAATTGTAGTCGCAAAACAGTTGCAATTTACCACCTACTTCAAGTAGCTGGTAAAGCAATCGCAAACGAGAAGGAGTCCATGGGGAACTCTTCCCCTTTGGGAATGAATGGGATTATATTTGTTTAGGGGCAGGCAGGGGTCCTATGGACCACTGCCTGCCCTTAAAAAAATGAAACAAATATGTTTCTTTTTTTTTAAAAATGCATTTTGATTTTGCGATTCGCAAATTGCGATTCGCTATTTTTGGCAATTTACGAGTCGCAGAAGCAAATGGTCGTATATCTGGCCCAATGTCCATAGACATATGGGTACCCGATGTCTTGGATTGTTCCACCTGGTCAATAATCTTGGTGAAAAGGCCTACCCCATCAAGGAGTTTGCCTTGACAGGCCTTCCATGACCAATCTATTCCATTCTTGGGGTCCCTCATATACTTTCCAAAGAAAGTGCATATTTTGGAATCAATCTCTGGAGTGGCCGTCACCTTTCCTTCAAATGAAGTTCGGGGCATTAAGCCCTAAAACGGGCCCTCACCTCCTTTTCCATGGTTTGGCATATTTTGTTGGTGATTTACTCCACCACTTTTTATTCATGGGTCCACTCTGAGGACAGGGGGTGGAATAGACCCTCATGTTCTGTCATGTGTTCCAGTTATTTCTGGAGGAAAACACTGACATTTTTACATGTAAACAGATTTCTACCTAAGGTTTCCTTCATTTTCACACAATGACTTTTGCCATACATTTTGAAAACATGAAAATGTGGATTCGTTTCTTAGAGACTATAATTGCTTACAGAATCTACCTAGCAAGAACACTATCATGCTACCTTGACACTATGCACAAGGTTTATACATATCTTATGCAAATGTGCCTTTTTGTTTTCATACATGTCGTGACATAGCTATCTACAACACACAAACAATTGCAGCCTGATCATGATCTCGACCCACTGCAAGGATGCCTTTTCTTATAAATAAACATCTGTTTCCGGATGATGGCAGAGGAACACTTTGCTGTCATTTGAGAGGTCTCTGCATGCTGTTGCTTTGGACAATAATAAATGGTTGGTGGTAATGCACTCTGTTAATCAAGATAGATCACTTGTACGGTATGTGTGCTGCACTAGATTGGTGCCTGCCAACACCCTAAATCAATGTATGTAGCCAGGGATCGCGAGATCACAAGGACTCAAGTGCGCACTAACTGAAAGATATATTTTTCAAAATTTTTCATTTGTCATATTTTTAATTCAAAAAATTTTTTTTGTAACTTATGTCATTTTCAGTTCAAATGAATAAAGCACAGTTCATTACAATACATATACAATTATTGTCTTTTCACACATATTTTTTTCACACTGATCAATTGCTACACAACACAGTTATATTTACAACCCAATGCATTTCGGGGTTTACACCCCTTCGTCAGGGGCCTATGAAAGAAGAAAGAAAAGGAAACCTAAATTAGTTTCGATGCGTTTGAAAAAGTATTCTGTGTGAAAGCGACTGTTGTTGAATTACCTTACCTAACTAACTGGTTGGAGACGAGAAAACGTGTTTTAAGAAGTTCCTGTAGAGTCTGAAAAAATATATACAAATTGCTTGGTTGTATATACTGAAAGCTTGCAACTAGCACGGTATTAGATCAATGTACTTATGTATCATTACCTTGGCTTCCAGTAGTTGAAAAAACTATCTGTGGGTAATTGTAGAGAAAATCTGATCAAAAAAGAGAGACTGTCACAGTGTTTATCTCAAATAAACCACGATGGGTTGTTTACCATTTGAATCAACAAACGCTCACCTGTGTATTTAGGGACGTATTAAATGTGGCGTTGGAGAAATCTAGTGGAAATAAATATGAAAATCAAGACCATGAATGGCCTGTCTTATATGTAATAAATTACCGTCCTTTCTGAATATAGGCTGAAACTAATTTACCTGCGAGCTTTTATCCAGAGTCGCAGAGTCTCGCTAATATTTCACATTCTCCCGCACTATAAGAAACAAATAAACGCGTGACACGTTTAGTATTATGTTGTTAGAACCAGCGCTCATCTAAATGAAGGAATCTCCCTGTTAGTAACACTTACCGGAGACTGTAAAGAAGTAGCGTTGTACCGGCGTCTTCCCTCGTTGGATACTCGGGAACCTTTGGTCCTTCTCTTATGTTAGTGTAACGGACCGGTCACGTTATCGAAAACGGACTGATTCTCCCGCGCGCGGGCGCCATGTTGAAAGGGGGTTATGTGTAACTTGTTTGCGCTGATTGCAAACTTACCAAACTATGTTGGTGAAAAAATACCTCCCTGATAGTCTGGCTTATCAGAAAGAAATAACGCTATAGGGACGTTTTACCCGATATAATGCTAGAGAACCTTAAAAGCTGTGTTTATATGAATAATACAGCGAAACCAATCGCGTGATGGAGTAAGGACAAGCGTGTGGACGCCCTATTAGAAGGGGGTTATTTGTGGCTAGTTTATGCCGAGTGCGTAGTGTCAAAAAGTCCTGTGGTATTAAAAGCCACACTTAGATACATAATCTGAGGTAGATAAACGAATTCAGTGTTTAAGAAACTAATGACAGCGAAGTGAGACAGTGACAGAAAAAGGAGCAAAAAAAGGAAAACATTATAAATGTCAACATGATTCCATACATTTCATATTTTTGTATTCTAGTGTCTGTAAAAAAGTTATAATTGCAAATCAATGAATAATATCTAATTTATGATGAATGTAACACGTATAATCTCACTAATGTTGAGTGCCACTATGCTAATGACAACCCTCACTGAATCCTCAGTTATTGATACTGGCCTGTGATTTAAAGAAAACATATCATATCCAATTTATCATTAAGCCTATCAGGGACTATGGTTTGTAGTTTCCAAATCCAATATATTTCTCTCCTGAGTAAAATTTTTGCATTGTCCAACCCTAGGCGTTGTGGAATTTGCTCAATAATCTGAAAACGAACTTGCGCTATTGTGTGATTTTTCTCGATCCAGTGTCTGGCGAGGGGCGAAGTTGTATTTTTGTTGCGAATTCTGCTCTTGTGCTCTGCTAAACGTATTTTCATCTTCCTGTCGGTTTTGCCGACATACAATAGTCCACATGGGCATTTTATCGAGTATACTACGTGTTCCGCATTGCAATTTGCTGAGTGTCTAAGCCCTATCTGTTCTCCTGTTTTGGGATGGGATAGTTTGTTGCCAGTGATTACGTTATTACAGTTTTTGCAGTTATAGCACTTAGTTGTGCCTCTAGGACTGGATGTTTCTAATATCATATCATCTGGTCTACTCAGTAATTCTTTTATGTTTCTTGACCTTGAGTATGCAAAGAGCGGTTTCTGTGCGTAAAGGTGGTCAAAATCACTCTCCATTTGCAAAATGTCCCATCTTTTGAGTATCGTCTTTTTAATTTCTCTGGTTGCTGTCGAATACTTTGATACGAATACCATTCTCTTTTTCGTCTCTTTAGTCTTTTTTTGAAGTAATTCAGTTCTAGAAATTGTTTTTACCCTTTCCATTTGCATGTCTATTAGCTTTTCCGGATACCCTTTGTTAAGGTAGCATTGTTTCTGCTTTTCAAGACTCTTGGCACATTGAGCATCGTCCGATGCTATCCTTTTTATTCTCATGAACTGAGACACTGGGAGGTTATTCTTTAAAGTAATAGGATGAAAGCTTCCATACTGAAGTGCTGTGTTTTTATCAGTTGGTTTCTTGTAAAGCTCTGTACTCATCTTATTCCCTTCAATTTTTACTTGCACATCCAAGAAAGGAAGAGTGGTGGTGCTAATTTGGCTTGTGAATTTGATCCTCGGATTGATTAGATTTAGGCTCTGTATGTTGCGCTTAAGATCTTCTGTTGGTTTCTTCCAGACCAGGAAGATATCGTCAATGTATCTTTTGTAGTACAAAAGGCCAGTTTGCCATGTTATATCTTCTAAGATGTACTCCAGTTCAAATTTTGCCATGAAGATATTTGCGTAAATGCACGCCCCTGGAAAACCCATGGCTGTACCGCTTAATTGTGTGAAGAACTCAGTTTGCCATACGAAGTAGCTGTTGTGTAAACAAAACTCCAGTAGTTGCATGATTAGATACTTTGTTTCCGGTGGTATATCCATTCGCAATAATGCCCATTCAATGGCTTCCAGGCCCATTTGGTGAGGAATTGATGTGTAAAGTGACACAACATCTATTGTGCATAATGCCAAACTTTCCTCAGTTTGTAAATCCAACGAAGTCACGCTTCTTAAAAAGTGTGAAGTGTCCTCTAGGTAGGTTGGCCAATCTCGCATGAAAGCTTGCAGCTGGGCATCAATATATATGCCCAAGTTTTCGAAAATTGAAGAACATCCTGAAACAATAGGACGAATTGGCGGATTTTGTAAACATTTGTGTATTTTAGGCAAGAAATATATTTTTGGTCTCCTTGGGTATAACTGCCTTAAGTATCGTTTGGTTGCAATAGTAATCCACCCTAGTTCTTCCGCTTTGTCCAGAATGATATCCAAGTTCTTTGCAATCTCGTTAGTGGGGTCTTTTGGCAATTTCAAGTAAACTTCCGTGTCTAGGACATGTTCATTGCCTTTCCTTATGTAGAACTCCGTATCCATGATTACCAGTCCTCCTCCTTTATCCGCCTTCTGAATGGTTATGTCCTTGTTGTTGCGAAGAGTGCGTAAAGCACTCAATTCAGCTCTTGTTAGGTTCTGTAGTTTACTCTCGTATTTGATTTTCGTCATATCCGCTTTAACAAGGGTTTCAAATAAATCTAAACTCTTGTGTGATACAGGTGCCATAAAACTACTTTTCGGTTTGAATTGTTGATCCGTGTTTTCAGTTGTCTCTATTGGATTCAAAATGGTAAAGAAATATTTTAATCGTAGAATCCTCATAAATTTAAAGAATGACACCTCGGTCTCCAATTCATTGGTGCGATATGTACTCACAAAAGTTGGGCCTTTATTCAGTAACTGAATTTCGAATTTAGATGGAGAATATTTCGAAATATTAATTACGATATTTTGCTCTGACTTCGTAACCCCTGCTTCTTCGCTTGCTCCTTCTCCTTTTCTTTCTCTTTTGCCTTGTCCTCTTCTTGTCTTTTGTCGCCAGATTGCGGTGGGACTTGATCCGGAGGTTTGGCAAGATTGAGGTCCTTCTCTAAAAAAGGATCCATGGTGGATGTGGAAGCTGAATCAATTGTTACTGTTTTTCCAGAGTCCTTTTTCCGTGGTTGCTCCTGGATAAGCGGTTGCCTGGTAGTACTAGTTTCACTGTCCGAGACCATACTCTCCTGAGATGAAGTTGCCTGTTGTTTCTTGCCTGTAAAGCGTCTTTTTGCATAGACTTCCGCCCATGTATAGGCCTCGTTTAGTTTATAGTCTATGGTGTCTCTCTTAAACTTTCGCAGTTTGGTCTCCTCTAGTTCCTTGCCATATCTTTCCAGTTTAATGTCCATATCCTCAAGGAATTTACCCCACGGTTCTTCCTCCATTCTTTTAGAAAGTTCCGATTTCAGGTTGTATATTTCTTCCTCTAATTCTGTGATTGTTTTGGCCAGTTCCTCTATTAGTAGCAATATTAAGTCAAGAGAACACTTATTAAGGATCTCAAACCATTTCTCCATGAACTTAGGGTTATTATTCAAACGATATAACATAGGTCTGATTGCAAGCCTTAGTCCTCGAGGGATTCTCTTCACACGGTGGTACTGAACTAAAGTGGTTGCGTGCAGCCGTTGATTTAATTCACGTTTAGTTAGGTATTCTAGTTGTCGCAATTGCTGCGTGACTGGAGGAAGAACCGTGGGGTAAATTCCTTGAGGATATGGACATTAAACTGGAAAGATATGGCAAGGAACTAGAGGAGACCAAACTGCGAAAGTTTAAGAGAGACACCATAGACTATAAACTAAACGAGGCCTATACATGGGCGGAAGTCTATGCAAAAAGACGCTTTACAGGCAAGAAACAACAGGCAACTTCATCTCAGGAGAGTATGGTCTCGGACAGTGAAACTAGTACTACCAGGCAACCGCTTATCCAGGAGCAACCACGGAAAAAGGACTCTGGAAAAACAGTAACAATTGATTCAGCTTCCACATCCACCATGGATCCTTTTTTAGAGAAGGACCTCAATCTTGCCAAACCTCCGGATCAAGTCCCACCGCAATCTGGCGACAAAAGACAAGAAGAGGAAAAGGCAAAAGAGAAAGAAAAGGAGAAGGAGCAAGCGAAGAAGCAGGGGTTACGAAGTCAGAGCAAAATATCGTAGTTAATATTTCGAAATATTCTCCATCTAAATTCGAAATTCAGTTACTGAATAAAGGCCCAACTTTTGTGAGTACATATCGCACCAATGAATTGGAGACCGAGGTGTCATTTTTTAAATTTATGAGGATTCTACGATTAAAATATTTCTTTACCATTTTGAATCCAATAGAGACAACTGAAAACACGGATCAACAATTCAAACCGAAAAGTAGTTTTATGGCACCTGTATCACACAAGAGTTTAGATTTATTTGAAACCCTTGTTAAAGCGGATATGACGAAAATCAAATACGAGAGTAAACTACAGAACCTAACAAGAGCTGAATTGAGTGCTTTACGCACTCTTCGCAACAACAAGGACATAACCATTCAGAAGGCGGATAAAGGAGGAGGACTGGTAATCATGGATACGGAGTTCTACATAAGGAAAGGCAATGAACATGTCCTAGACACGGAAGTTTACTTGAAATTGCCAAAAGACCCCACTAACGAGATTGCAAAGAACTTGGATATCATTCTGGACAAAGCGGAAGAACTAGGGTGGATTACTATTGCAACCAAACGATACTTAAGGCAGTTATACCCAAGGAGACCAAAAATATATTTCTTGCCTAAAATACACAAATGTTTACAAAATCCGCCAATTCGTCCTATTGTTTCAGGATGTTCTTCAATTTTCGAAAACTTGGGCATATATATTGATGCCCAGCTGCAAGCTTTCATGCGAGATTGGCCAACCTACCTAGAGGACACTTCACACTTTTTAAGAAGCGTGACTTCGTTGGATTTACAAACTGAGGAAAGTTTGGCATTATGCACAATAGATGTTGTGTCACTTTACACATCAATTCCTCACCAAATGGGCCTGGAAGCCATTGAATGGGCATTATTGCGAATGGATATACCACCGGAAACAAAGTATCTAATCATGCAACTACTGGAGTTTTGTTTACACAACAGCTACTTCGTATGGCAAACTGAGTTCTTCACACAATTAAGCGGTACAGCCATGGGTTTTCCAGGGGCGTGCATTTACGCAAATATCTTCATGGCAAAATTTGAACTGGAGTACATCTTAGAAGATATAACATGGCAAACTGGCCTTTTGTACTACAAAAGATACATTGACGATATCTTCCTGGTCTGGAAGAAACCAACAGAAGATCTTAAGCGCAACATACAGAGCCTAAATCTAATCAATCCGAGGATCAAATTCACAAGCCAAATTAGCACCACCACTCTTCCTTTCTTGGATGTGCAAGTAAAAATTGAAGGGAATAAGATGAGTACAGAGCTTTACAAGAAACCAACTGATAAAAACACAGCACTTCAGTATGGAAGCTTTCATCCTATTACTTTAAAGAATAACCTCCCAGTGTCTCAGTTCATGAGAATAAAAAGGATAGCATCGGACGATGCTCAATGTGCCAAGAGTCTTGAAAAGCAGAAACAATGCTACCTTAACAGAGGGTATCCGGAAAAGCTAATAGACATGCAAATGGAAAGGGTAAAAACAATTTCTAGAACTGAATTACTTCAAAAAAAGACTAAAGAGACGAAAAAGAGAATGGTATTCGTATCAAAGTATTCGACAGCAACCAGAGAAATTAAAAAGACGATACTCAAAAGATGGGACATTTTGCAAATGGAGAGTGATTTTGACCACCTTTACGCACAGAAACCGCTCTTTGCATACTCAAGGTCAAGAAACATAAAAGAATTACTGAGTAGACCAGATGATATGATATTAGAAACATCCAGTCCTAGAGGCACAACTAAGTGCTATAACTGCAAAAACTGTAATAACGTAATCACTGGCAACAAACTATCCCATCCCAAAACAGGAGAACAGATAGGGCTTAGACACTCAGCAAATTGCAATGCGGAACACGTAGTATACTCGATAAAATGCCCATGTGGACTATTGTATGTCGGCAAAACCGACAGGAAGATGAAAATACGTTTAGCAGAGCACAAGAGCAGAATTCGCAACAAAAATACAACTTCGCCCCTCGCCAGACACTGGATCGAGAAAAATCACACAATAGCGCAAGTTCGTTTTCAGATTATTGAGCAAATTCCACAACGCCTAGGGTTGGACAATGCAAAAATTTTACTCAGGAGAGAAATATATTGGATTTGGAAACTACAAACCATAGTCCCTGATGGGCTTAATGATAAATTGGATATGATATGTTTTCTTTAAATCACAGGCCAGTATCAATAACTGAGGATTCAGTGAGGGTTGTCATTAGCATAGTGGCACTCAACATTAGTGAGATTATACGTGTTACATTCATCATAAATTAGATATTATTCATTGATTTGCAATTATAACTTTTTTACAGACACTAGAATACAAAAATATGAAATGTATGGAATCATGTTGACATTTATAATGTTTTCCTTTTTTTGCTCCTTTTTCTGTCACTGTCTCACTTCGCTGTCATTAGTTTCTTAAACACTGAATTCGTTTATCTACCTCAGATTATGTATCTAAGTGTGGCTTTTAATACCACAGGACTTTTTGACACTACGCACTCGGCATAAACTAGCCACAAATAACCCCCTTCTAATAGGGCGTCCACACGCTTGTCCTTACTCCATCACGCGATTGGTTTCGCTGTATTATTCATATAAACACAGCTTTTAAGGTTCTCTAGCATTATATCGGGTAAAACGTCCCTATAGCGTTATTTCTTTCTGATAAGCCAGACTATCAGGGAGGTATTTTTTCACCAACATAGTTTGGTAAGTTTGCAATCAGCGCAAACAAGTTACACATAACCCCCTTTCAACATGGCGCCCGCGCGCGGGAGAATCAGTCCGTTTTCGATAACGTGACCGGTCCGTTACACTAACATAAGAGAAGGACCAAAGGTTCCCGAGTATCCAACGAGGGAAGACGCCGGTACAACGCTACTTCTTTACAGTCTCCGGTAAGTGTTACTAACAGGGAGATTCCTTCATTTAGATGAGCGCTGGTTCTAACAACATAATACTAAACGTGTCACGCGTTTATTTGTTTCTTATAGTGCGGGAGAATGTGAAATATTAGCGAGACTCTGCGACTCTGGATAAAAGCTCGCAGGTAAATTAGTTTCAGCCTATATTCAGAAAGGACGGTAATTTATTACATATAAGACAGGCCATTCATGGTCTTGATTTTCATATTTATTTCCACTAGATTTCTCCAACGCCACATTTAATACGTCCCTAAATACACAGGTGAGCGTTTGTTGATTCAAATGGTAAACAACCCATCGTGGTTTATTTGAGATAAACACTGTGACAGTCTCTCTTTTTTGATCAGATTTTCTCTACAATTACCCACAGATAGTTTTTTCAACTACTGGAAGCCAAGGTAATGATACATAAGTACATTGATCTAATACCGTGCTAGTTGCAAGCTTTCAGTATATACAACCAAGCAATTTGTATATATTTTTTCAGACTCTACAGGAACTTCTTAAAACACGTTTTCTCGTCTCCAACCAGTTAGTTAGGTAAGGTAATTCAACAACAGTCGCTTTCACACAGAATACTTTTTCAAACGCATCGAAACTAATTTAGGTTTCCTTTTCTTTCTTCTTTCATAGGCCCCTGACGAAGGGGTGTAAACCCCGAAATGCATTGGGTTGTAAATATAACTGTGTTGTGTAGCAATTGATCAGTGTGAAAAAAATATGTGTGAAAAGACAATAATTGTATATGTATTGTAATAAACTGTGCTTTATTCATTTGAACTGAAAATGACATAAGTTACAAAAAAATTTTTTGAATTAAAAATATGACAAATGAAAAATTTTGAAAAATATATCTTTCAGTTAGTGCGCACTTGAGTCCTTGTGATCTCGCGATCCCTGGCTACATACATTGATTTAGGGTGTTGGCAGGCACCAATCTAGTGCAGCACACATACCGTACAAGTGATCTATCTTGATTAACAGCGTGCATTACCACCAACCATTTATTATTAGTTTTGTACTGCACACATGTGGTATTAGCACCATAGACAAAATGTCTTTTGAATCCATAGCATCAATTACGGACAACCGTGCCAACACTAAAGTTTACACATCAGAGGAAGCAACGCAAATATACAAATTAATAAAGGAGGCTAAATCTTTCGATGCTCAAGGAAGTTCAGTCACGCAGCAATTGCGACAACTAGAATACCTAACTAAACGTGAATTAAATCAACGGCTGCACGCAACCACTTTAGTTCAGTACCACCGTGTGAAGAGAATCCCTCGAGGACTAAGGCTTGCAATCAGACCTATGTTATATCGTTTGAATAATAACCCTAAGTTCATGGAGAAATGGTTTGAGATCCTTAATAAGTGTTCTCTTGACTTAATATTGCTACTAATAGAGGAACTGGCCAAAACAATCACAGAATTAGAGGAAGAAATATACAACCTGAAATCGGAACTTTCTAAAAGAATGGAGGAAGAACCGTGGGGTAAATTCCTTGAGGATATGGACATTAAACTGGAAAGATATGGCAAGGAACTAGAGGAGACCAAACTGCGAAAGTTTAAGAGAGACACCATAGACTATAAACTAAACGAGGCCTATACATGGGCGGAAGTCTATGCAAAAAGACGCTTTACAGGCAAGAAACAACAGGCAACTTCATCTCAGGAGAGTATGGTCTCGGACAGTGAAACTAGTACTACCAGGCAACCGCTTATCCAGGAGCAACCACGGAAAAAGGACTCTGGAAAAACAGTAACAATTGATTCAGCTTCCACATCCACCATGGATCCTTTTTTAGAGAAGGACCTCAATCTTGCCAAACCTCCGGATCAAGTCCCACCGCAATCTGGCGACAAAAGACAAGAAGAGGAAAAGGCAAAAGAGAAAGAAAAGGAGAAGGAGCAAGCGAAGAAGCAGGGGTTACGAAGTCAGAGCAAAATATCGTAATTAATATTTCGAAATATTCTCCATCTAAATTCGAAATTCAGTTACTGAATAAAGGCCCAACTTTTGTGAGTACATATCGCACCAATGAATTGGAGACCGAGGTGTCATTTTTTAAATTTATGAGGATTCTACGATTAAAATATTTCTTTACCATTTTGAATCCAATAGAGACAACTGAAAACACGGATCAACAATTCAAACCGAAAAGTAGTTTTATGGCACCTGTATCACACAAGAGTTTAGATTTATTTGAAACCCTTGTTAAAGCGGATATGACGAAAATCAAATACGAGAGTAAACTACAGAACCTAACAAGAGCTGAATTGAGTGCTTTACGCACTCTTCGCAACAACAAGGACATAACCATTCAGAAGGCGGATAAAGGAGGAGGACTGGTAATCATGGATACGGAGTTCTACATAAGGAAAGGCAATGAACATGTCCTAGACACGGAAGTTTACTTGAAATTGCCAAAAGACCCCACTAACGAGATTGCAAAGAACTTGGATATCATTCTGGACAAAGCGGAAGAACTAGGGTGGATTACTATTGCAACCAAACGATACTTAAGGCAGTTATACCCAAGGAGACCAAAAATATATTTCTTGCCTAAAATACACAAATGTTTACAAAATCCGCCAATTCGTCCTATTGTTTCAGGATGTTCTTCAATTTTCGAAAACTTGGGCATATATATTGATGCCCAGCTGCAAGCTTTCATGCGAGATTGGCCAACCTACCTAGAGGACACTTCACACTTTTTAAGAAGCGTGACTTCGTTGGATTTACAAACTGAGGAAAGTTTGGCATTATGCACAATAGATGTTGTGTCACTTTACACATCAATTCCTCACCAAATGGGCCTGGAAGCCATTGAATGGGCATTATTGCGAATGGATATACCACCGGAAACAAAGTATCTAATCATGCAACTACTGGAGTTTTGTTTACACAACAGCTACTTCGTATGGCAAACTGAGTTCTTCACACAATTAAGCGGTACAGCCATGGGTTTTCCAGGGGCGTGCATTTACGCAAATATCTTCATGGCAAAATTTGAACTGGAGTACATCTTAGAAGATATAACATGGCAAACTGGCCTTTTGTACTACAAAAGATACATTGACGATATCTTCCTGGTCTGGAAGAAACCAACAGAAGATCTTAAGCGCAACATACAGAGCCTAAATCTAATCAATCCGAGGATCAAATTCACAAGCCAAATTAGCACCACCACTCTTCCTTTCTTGGATGTGCAAGTAAAAATTGAAGGGAATAAGATGAGTACAGAGCTTTACAAGAAACCAACTGATAAAAACACAGCACTTCAGTATGGAAGCTTTCATCCTATTACTTTAAAGAATAACCTCCCAGTGTCTCAGTTCATGAGAATAAAAAGGATAGCATCGGACGATGCTCAATGTGCCAAGAGTCTTGAAAAGCAGAAACAATGCTACCTTAACAGAGGGTATCCGGAAAAGCTAATAGACATGCAAATGGAAAGGGTAAAAACAATTTCTAGAACTGAATTACTTCAAAAAAAGACTAAAGAGACGAAAAAGAGAATGGTATTCGTATCAAAGTATTCGACAGCAACCAGAGAAATTAAAAAGACGATACTCAAAAGATGGGACATTTTGCAAATGGAGAGTGATTTTGACCACCTTTACGCACAGAAACCGCTCTTTGCATACTCAAGGTCAAGAAACATAAAAGAATTACTGAGTAGACCAGATGATATGATATTAGAAACATCCAGTCCTAGAGGCACAACTAAGTGCTATAACTGCAAAAACTGTAATAACGTAATCACTGGCAACAAACTATCCCATCCCAAAACAGGAGAACAGATAGGGCTTAGACACTCAGCAAATTGCAATGCGGAACACGTAGTATACTCGATAAAATGCCCATGTGGACTATTGTATGTCGGCAAAACCGACAGGAAGATGAAAATACGTTTAGCAGAGCACAAGAGCAGAATTCGCAACAAAAATACAACTTCGCCCCTCGCCAGACACTGGATCGAGAAAAATCACACAATAGCGCAAGTTCGTTTTCAGATTATTGAGCAAATTCCACAACGCCTAGGGTTGGACAATGCAAAAATTTTACTCAGGAGAGAAATATATTGGATTTGGAAACTACAAACCATAGTCCCTGATGGGCTTAATGATAAATTGGATATGATATGTTTTCTTTAAATCACAGGCCAGTATCAATAACTGAGGATTCAGTGAGGGTTGTCATTAGCATAGTGGCACTCAACATTAGTGAGATTATACGTGTTACATTCATCATAAATTAGATATTATTCATTGATTTGCAATTATAACTTTTTTACAGACACTAGAATACAAAAATATGAAATGTATGGAATCATGTTGACATTTATAATGTTTTCCTTTTTTTGCTCCTTTTTCTGTCACTGTCTCACTTCGCTGTCATTAGTTTCTTAAACACTGAATTCGTTTATCTACCTCAGATTATGTATCTAAGTGTGGCTTTTAATACCACAGGACTTTTTGACACTACGCACTCGGCATAAACTAGCCACAAATAACCCCCTTCTAATAGGGCGTCCACACGCTTGTCCTTACTCCATCACGCGATTGGTTTCGCTGTATTATTCATATAAACACAGCTTTTAAGGTTCTCTAGCATTATATCGGGTAAAACGTCCCTATAGCGTTATTTCTTTCTGATAAGCCAGACTATCAGGGAGGTATTTTTTCACCAACATAGTTTGGTAAGTTTGCAATCAGCGCAAACAAGTTACACATAACCCCCTTTCAACATGGCGCCCGCGCGCGGGAGAATCAGTCCGTTTTCGATAACGTGACCGGTCCGTTACACTAACATAAGAGAAGGACCAAAGGTTCCCGAGTATCCAACGAGGGAAGACGCCGGTACAACGCTACTTCTTTACAGTCTCCGGTAAGTGTTACTAACAGGGAGATTCCTTCATTTAGATGAGCGCTGGTTCTAACAACATAATACTAAACGTGTCACGCGTTTATTTGTTTCTTATAGTGCGGGAGAATGTGAAATATTAGCGAGACTCTGCGACTCTGGATAAAAGCTCGCAGGTAAATTAGTTTCAGCCTATATTCAGAAAGGACGGTAATTTATTACATATAAGACAGGCCATTCATGGTCTTGATTTTCATATTTATTTCCACTAGATTTCTCCAACGCCACATTTAATACGTCCCTAAATACACAGGTGAGCGTTTGTTGATTCAAATGGTAAACAACCCATCGTGGTTTATTTGAGATAAACACTGTGACAGTCTCTCTTTTTTGATCAGATTTTCTCTACAATTACCCACAGATAGTTTTTTCAACTACTGGAAGCCAAGGTAATGATACATAAGTACATTGATCTAATACCGTGCTAGTTGCAAGCTTTCAGTATATACAACCAAGCAATTTGTATATATTTTTTCAGACTCTACAGGAACTTCTTAAAACACGTTTTCTCGTCTCCAACCAGTTAGTTAGGTAAGGTAATTCAACAACAGTCGCTTTCACACAGAATACTTTTTCAAACGCATCGAAACTAATTTAGGTTTCCTTTTCTTTCTTCTTTCATAGGCCCCTGACGAAGGGGTGTAAACCCCGAAATGCATTGGGTTGTAAATATAACTGTGTTGTGTAGCAATTGATCAGTGTGAAAAAAATATGTGTGAAAAGACAATAATTGTATATGTATTGTAATGAACTGTGCTTTATTCATTTGAACTGAAAATGACATAAGTTACAAAAAATTTTTTTGAATTAAAAATATGACAAATGAAAAATTTTGAAAAATATATCTTTCAGTTAGTGCGCACTTGAGTCCTTGTGATCTCGCGATCCCTGGCTACATACATTGCTTTGGACAATAAACCTTGAAAATGCCCCACCGTGTTTTCCTTGTATATTTCCCTGAGACTAAGAGCGCATGATTGACTGAGCAAAAGGGTTCTAGATCTGTTATCATGATTCATGGGTGATCCGGGTTGTCGAGTTCAGTGGTTGCCATTACCATTTGCAACCCAACTAGGTATAGAGGGTGTATGGTGGCACTGTGAGCTAGCTGGCCTATAGGATGACATATCCTGAGGAGGGCATAGAATCAGTCTGGTACCATCCCAATGGCTTTCCAAAAACGGCAGTTCAAACATGTCTGTTTAATCTAAGTCCCCATCCTGTGAACCTGCTTTGTTCACATCAGTGTCACCCTCCCCATGTACAGGAAATCCTGATTCAGGGTCGTAATTTGTGGCGACATGGTCACTGCTCTCCTCTGGGAAATCTTCCTCCTGGTAGGGTGTATGTCTTAGCATGTGCGCACTCTTAGGAAAGACTTTACGCAATTTGTTAAAACCTTCCAGGTGCCCTGCATCATGATTGGCAGCCTTTTTTACTTGTCTGCTAGACTGCCCACTGGTACCTGTCACTACATCTCTGTAGTCTTCCCGAAAGACCCTGGGTAGATGTTCCATAATTTTTTTATTTGGGCTTTTTTTTTGAATTTTATATAGTGCCAACTCGATGCAACGATATCAGGTATCAGAGCGCTTTACATGAGGACCAGTTTTGTTACAGATGGACACATTAATTTTTGTTAGGCACAGCGAGATTAAGTGATTTGCCCAGAATCACAGGATGTTGAGCTTCCCTGCCGAGGCTCAAAGCTGGTTCCCCAGCTCCGGGGATCGACCGCTCTCGTTGTCAGGCTACATCCATCTTTGTAAAGGGGAAAGAGCTCTAGATGTGGCTTAAGGGACCGGTTTATCCCTTCAGCCTGGTAATGTTCCTTAGTGAGCCATTCCTTCTGTCCCTCGTGACTAGAGAAGATTCCCTTCCGCACTTTGCGCTCTCAAGGAGCTTGCAGGTATTCCCTGCTGAGAAGCACGAGATGCCTTACGGGAACAGCAGATGGCACAAAACAGAGCACCCGCCTGGAATAAAGGAGCGCACTCTGGCGAGGTTATCTACTGCATGCAAATAATTGTCAACCAGAAACCCTCTCTGCACGTAACCCCCTTGATGGTTTTCCATAATGTGGACTTAGAGCACGTATGTTGTCGTATCCGATTCACACCACTCCTTGAGACTTGGCGGTACTATTGGTTAGCCATGGTGTTTCCCTTCGCCTCTTCTTTTTGGGATGTGTACTTGGGTTAACTCCTGGACGGTAGAAGCACGTGTTAACAGTTCCAGTAGGATGGTGACGGCCCCGGAGCGGGACGTGGTGGCACACAGAGTGTCTGATCATCTGCCTGCGAGTTAATGTATTGAATTATATGTATTTTTAGGTTCCCCTTGTTTTGTCGCCCTGTCCTGAAGAGGCCTGATTTGTTGGAAGACCAAAACGCGACCGCGTTGACACTTTCCAATTGGAGGAATCTTTTTGATTTTCAATTAATTTGTGAAAGATACACCACTGGACACATGTGAAGATTTAGGTTCCATGAGGTGTTTTGCTTGGAACCGTTGTGTCCGACTACCTCCCAGTGTACCACCTAGATTCAATAGGAGGACACTCTTGTAGTACTGTTTTATAGGGTGAAAGATAGGAAGTACTTAACAAAGATATATATATAAAATATTTTCCCCCCCCTTTTTTTGTTATATGTTCTGCTGTATAAAGTGTATATATTGTCTCACTGTGTATATATGTTGTATATAGGTACGTACATAGGTATGTGAATTTGCTGTGTATAGTGCATATATTTGCTTTGAGAGGATTTTCGCTTTTGTTTTGTGATATATATATATATATATATAAAAAAGAAATGAGATAAGTATATTTTGTCTGGATTACAATAAATAAGAAATGTGTAATCCTATCCTCCTGTGGGTGTGATGATATTTGAAAACATGTGAATAATTGTACAGTGGACTTCTGCCACAAGACCAATAGGAGAATTTACTGTCATCTATTGTGAACATTTCTATATATTTGTTCCTCCTTTTGCCATTTTCCCTTCCCATGAGCTTCCCTGCCGAGGCTCAAAGCTGGTTCCCCAGCTCCAGGGGTCGACCGCTCTCGTTGTCAGGCTACATCCATCCTTGTAAAGGGGAAAGAGCTCTAGATGTGGCTTAAGGGACTGGTTTATCCCTTCAGCCTAGTAATGTTCCTTAGTGAGCCATTCCTTCTGTCCCTCGTGACTAGAGGAGATTCCCTTCCGCACTTTGCGCTCTCACAGAGCTTGCAGGTATTCCCTGCTGAGAAGCACGAGATTCCTTACGGGAACCGCAGATGGCACAAAACAGTGCACCTGCCTGGAATAAAGGAGCGCACTCTGGCGAGGTTATCTACTGCATGCAAATAATTGTTGACCAGAAACCCTTAAGCAACAGTCAGTCAAAGGAAAAAACGTGTTTAACAAGCACAATAGTAATCATACAGTTAAGAAGAGAAATAACAACAACTCATGAGTAATGAAGAACAATGAAGGGACATCACCCAGTTATATACTAGGGCTCGTGTTATGATTGGAGGACTATTGACTAGTTACTTATTCCAAGAGGTTGCTGGGATGTGTAGTTTATTGACTTTTTCTGCTTATAAAAAATGTTGACCTTTAAAACCACTGCTATATTTAATAAAGTGAAGAAAGTTTTGCATAATCCTCGCCTCCAGTCCTGACACAGAATTGGCGGTTATATCACCAATCAGATAATAAGGCAGGGGTGACCCTATAACTACTAATTTTCTAAAACAAAAACTGTGGGCATCTTCGTGGATCCAGAAAGCCGAATGAAATAGGATGCATGCAAGTGGGACCTCCCTTGTGTGGGAAGTCATATGGACGTTTAGAATCTTTGCATTGTGAGTAGTCTCACACAAGTAGACCAAAAGAATGTTGATACCATAGCTGCCAACTGTCCAGTTTTTGCTAGGACAGTCCCGGCAATTTAGGGACTGTCCCGGGTAATTAACTATCCTAGGACAGGCCTGGCAATAAGGGCCTAATCAGTGGTCGAAGTGGGTGGGATCGGAAGGGCACGGCGTGCCCCTACTTCTTTTATTAAAAAGATTCTGTTCCCCTACTTTTTCTTTTCAAAACTGTGTTCAAGGATGGCAGAAATAGGAAAGGCATTCAGATAAGGCTCGGCTTGCTTTCGTGGACGTTCGGGGATGGGCAGAGAAGGAAAAGGACTCTGTCTCTTCCTTACTTCCCAGAGAAGACACCAACAATGTCCTCATCTGTTCTGTGCTGGCAGCTGCCCCCCTCCCTTCCTATTATTCCCTCTCTTTCGGTCTTGCTCCTCACTTACTGAAAACCCGTGACTTGCAGATACAGTTCACAACCTCTCTTTCTTTCTTTCATTTATTTGCTTCCCTGTGAAATGGATCCAAAAAAGAAAAACACTCTTGCGGGAAATGACATTCGTCTGACATTTTTCTATTCCAAAGTGAAGCCTTGGGATGGAGAAAAATAAAAGGTTTTAAATATGAACACTAAATACATAACTACATAAAGCAAGACAGAGTGGTTGCAAAGTGGCCAGATTGGTTTTATTCAAATCCAAACACATCAGCCTTGCTTTACAGAGTTTGCAGTGAAGGCTAATTTTGTATTCTCCTCTTTCTTTGAACAGCATTGTTTTCCCCAGGTGGGGAAGTGCACCATTCCTGGATGTATTGCAATACCTGGTTGATGGATGGATTAAAAAACAAAATGTGTACCATGGCTCTGTGTTTATGGATGTGGTCTTGTTATACCATACTGCTTATGTTTTGTAAGGATATAAGCAATGGCCATTAAAACGGTTCCCTTCAGGGCCCTGTATTCATGTCCTTAACTTTTCAGGTAAAACCTCTTGCTGATTTCTGAATAGTGAGTGAGAGATCGTTAAGGTAACCATGTTGTTTCTGCTTACCTTTCACATGCTTTACTTAATCTTGCATTGAGTGTTTGCGTTTATTTTTAGGCAGCATGTTACTCTTATCAAGTGCATAATTTGAATTGAGCCACATCCAAGTGTTTATAACGGGCACAATTAGGTTGTAGCTGAAGGTAGTGTGAGTTTCTCTCAGTGGGGCAGTATGATGTTCAGTGGAGGAGAGGATGTGGCATTATGGCCAGAGCTGTCAAATTTGGAACTGGGGAACTGGATTCAGCCTTCAGACCAGTCCTCTACATCAATCAAAGGACTGTCCCTGAAGAGATACACCAAAAACTACAATTCCAACATGGGAGAGGTATCATAACTTTATCCAAAGACTCCCTCAAAGGCCTTCTGGTCATAATGTTGTGTATATCTTGGTTAAAACAATCTAATAAAATGCCATCACAGACCCACCCATAAACTGAAAAAAGTGTGAGAAGGAAAGAAAGCACCTCACGGTTGCACTACCAAGGGGGCTGCTGACTGCTACTCGCCAGCAAGCCCACTTATCATCATCGGTTGCTTTCTTTCCAAAGAAAAGAAATGTGTGTGCTCTAAGTAAAGAAGACCTGTGACAGTACAGGGCTGGTGGTGATGACCCGTTTGAGGGCATTAAACGCCATCCACATCTCCGGGTTTGGTTCTTGAAAGCCCAGGGGTTTATAATCCTTTTTGAGGGTGTCTGTGAGGGGGCTGCTAATTCCGAGAAGGATGGTATAAACCTACGGTAATACCCGATTAATCCAAGGAACGCCCTCATCTCTTTCTTATTTCTGGGAAAGGGAGTATCAGCAATGGCTCTTATCTTCTCTATTTGTGGCTCGATCATTCAGTGTCCTAACAGGTATCCTAGGTATTTAACCTTTTGGAATCCCATTCTTGATTTTTTTGAGTTGATATGTAAACCGGCTTCACGTAGTTGTTCCAGAATCGTTTGTAGATGTTGTAGATGGTCTTCACAGGACGGACTGAAGATTATAATATCGTCCAGGTAGGCTGAGCTGAATGCTTGATGATCTTTCAGGATCTCGTTCATTAACTGTTGGAACGTCGCTGGTGCTCCATGTAACCCGATGGGCAGAACGTTAAATTCATACAGACCATCCGGAGTTGCAAAGGCGGTTTTCTTTCTGTCCTCCTCCCTTAAGCAAAAACCACAGTTGATGGACAGAATGCAGAACAATGTCATACATTCACCCCAGTACAGAGATCTGGGCCTAAATCCATCGTTTTTTTGCACTCCACACCACCCCAGTTCAGACATGTCCATATGCAAATCAGTCTGACCCTGTGCCTCATGGGAACAGTCCAGCCCGAACTGCCAAGCCATGCCTTCCCTGGACCGGACACAAACTTCAGAGGACCGGTTTCTGGCATTCCAGCCGTCTTCAGCCTGGCTTGCTTGAATCCAGTGGTGTGGAGAGCATGGGACACACGTCTGAGCATACCCATCCGACTCGGGATGACAAATGCAAAAACCACAGTTGATGGACAGAATGCAGAACAATGTCATACATTCACCCCAGTACAGCGATCTGGGCCTAAATCCATTGTTTTTTTTGCATTCCACACCACCCAGTTCAGACATGGCCATATGCAAATCAATCTGACCCTGTCCCTCATGGGAACAGTCCAGCCCGAACTGCCAAGCCATGCCTTCCCTGGACCACAAACAAGCTTCCGAGGACCGGTTTCTGGCATTCCAGCCGTCTTCAGCCCGGCTTGCTTGAATCCAGTGGTGTGGAGAGCATGGGACTCACGTCTGAGCATACCCATCCCACTCGGGGTGACAAATGCAAAAACCACAGTTGATGGACAGAATGCAGAACAATGTCATACATTCACCTCAGTACAGAGATCTGGGCATAAATCCATCTTTTTTTTGCACTCCACACCACCCCAGTTCAGACATGGCCATATGCAAATCTGTCTGACCCTGTGCCTCATGGGAACAGTCCAGCCCGAACTGCCATGCCATGCCTTCCCTGGACCGGAAACAAGCTTCCGAGGACTGGTTTCTGGCATTCCAGCCGTCTTCAGCCCGGCTTGCTTGAATCCAGTGGTGTGGAGAGCATGGGACTCACGTCTGAGCATACCCATCCCACTCGGGGTGACAAATTCAAAAACCACAGTTGATGGACATAATGCAGAACAATGTCATACATTCACCCCAGTACAGAGATCTGGGCCTAAATCCATCGTTGTTTTGCCTCATGGGAACAGTCCAGCCCGAACTGCCAAGCCATGCCTTCGCTGGACCGGAAAGCCAGAAACCGGTCCTAGGATGCTTGATTCCGGTCCAGTAAAGACATGGCTTGGCAGTTTGGGCTGGACTGTTCCCATGAGGCACAGGGTCAAGGCTGATTTGCATATGGCCATGTCTGAACTGGGGTGGTGTGGAGTGCAAAAAAACGATGGATTTAGGCCCAAATCTCCGTACTGGGGTGAATGTATGACATTGTTCTGCATTCTGACCATCAACTGTTACTTTTGCATTTGTCACCCCGAGTGGAATGGGTATGCTCAGACGTGAGTCCCGTGCTCTCCACACCACTGGAGTCAAGCTATCCTGGCTGAAGACGGCTGATAGCCAGAAACCAGTCCGAGGATGCTTGATTCTGGTCCAGTAAAGACATGGCTTGGCAGTTCGGGCTGGACTGTTTCCTTGAGGCACAGGGTCAAGGCTGATTTGCATATGGCCATGTCTGAACTGGGGTGGTGTGGAGTGCAAAAAAACGATGGATTTAGGCCCAGATCTCTGTACTGGGGTGAATGTATGACATTGTTATGCATTCTGTCCATCAACTGTTATTTTTGCATTTGTCACCCCGAGTGGGCTGGGTATGCTCAGACGTGAGTCCCATGCTCTCCACACCACTAGAGTCAAGCTATCCTGGCTGAAGACGGCTGATAGCCAGAAACCGGTCCTAGGATGCTTGATTCCGGTCCAGTAAAGACATGGCTTGGCAGTTCGGGCTGGACTGTTCCCATGAGGGACAGGATAGAGGCTGATTTGCATATGGCCATGTCTGAACTGGGGTGGTGTGGAGAGCAAAAAATGATGGATTTAGGCCCAGATCTCTGTACTGGGGTGAATGTATGACATTGTTCTGCATTCTGTCCATCAACTGTTATTTTTGCATTTGTCACCCCGAGTGGGATGGGTATGCTCAGACGTGAGTCCCATGCTCTCCACACCACTAGAGTCAAGCTATCCTGGCTGAAGACGGCTGATAGCCAGAAACCGGTCCTAGGATGCTTTATTACGGTCCAGTAAAGAAATGGCTTGACAGTTCGGGCTGGACTGTTCCCATGAGGCACAGGGTCAAGGCTGATTTGCATATGGCCATGTCTGAACTGGGGTGGTGTGGAGTGCAAAAAAACGATGGATTTAGGCCCAGATCTCTGTACTGGGGTGAATGTATGACATTGTTCTGCATTCTGTCCATCAACTGTTATTTTTGCACTCCTCCCTTAAGGGCACCTGCCAATACCCTTTGGTCAGGTCGAGTGTGCTAATATACTTAGCATCTCTCAATTTCTCGATTAATTCATCGATACGTGGTATTGGATAGGCATCAAAGGAGGACACAGAATTCAGGGCGCGGAGGTCCATGCAAAATCTTGTGCTGCCGTCAGGCTTAGGAACCATTACTATTGGCGAAGCCCACTCACTCCTGGATGGTCGGATTACATCTAGCCGTAACATTTCTTGTACCTCCTTTCGGATGGTGGATCTTTTCGCTGCAGGAATGCGATAAGCTCGTTGTTTAATAATTGTTCCTGCGGGTGTCTCTATGCGATGCTCTATGCGGGTGGTCTTCCCGGGTAGATCTGAAAATAAGGAGGAAAAAGGTCGGAGGGTTTTCTGTAAACCCTCTTTTTTTTTATAAAACATTTTATTTTCAAAAATCAAAAACATAACAGAATGCGGTCACATATTTGGCAGATCGGCGTATAAAGTTACACATTTCAGGGAATACACAGGAATTAAAATCTAGCGATTCAATATTTAAAAAAAAATGTTTAAATCAATTGTTAACATTGCTACAGTCATTCATTAATTAGCTCGTAAACAGTCATGATTTTGGGAGGCTCACAGATATTTCCTCTATGTTCGTTCCAATTGGACCACACAGCTACCCACTACCTCAGGCACCCCCTAGCCGTATACACAGTTTTTTCCTGTACCATGCTCCAGTCCATGTCTTTTTGCCATGCACCAAGTGTCGGTGGTGTGGCTGGCCCCCACATTCTCGCGATGTTTCTCTTTGCTATTACCATGCCCAGTGTGGCCCATAACTTGCCTTTTGTTGTGAGGTCTGAGGGTTCCCATATATTCAGGAGGCACCACTTCGCCTCAGGCCGCAATTCTACCCCCACGCATCCCTCGTACAGTGGAGTACTTGTATCCAGTATGAATGTATCTCCCGGCATTCCCACAGTGTGTGCAGAAAGGTTCCCACCTCCCCGCACCCTCTACGTTAGAGCCCTTTGTCGCTGCACCCCATCAAGACTAGCCTTGTACCTGAGATGTATACTCTGTGCAGGATCTTCAGCTGAATCAAATGCAGTTTAGAAGAGATTGCAATTTCCCTAGGGGTTGCCAGAGCCTCGCGCCATTCTATATCATAAATCTCAAGGCCATCCACCTCCCACTTTGCTCTAAGGGCCAGCAACGGATCTGGGGTATGGTTAATGAGTTTCTTATATTTGGGTGAGATTGCCTTCTCTGGAAGGTGGCCATCTAGTAATCTATCCTCCAGGGGTGAGGACTCCGGGAGTTGCGTCCCAGGAGGAATGTTGGTCTGTAGTGCATGTAGCGGAAGTGTTCCTTTCGGGCTAGGTCATATGTGTGCTGGAGGGTATCAAATGTGAGTACTCCCTCTGGGCCTCATAAATCTCTGATATGGGAAATGCCTATGACGTCCCAGTTTCGGAATCCTTTCATACGGCTGAGAGTGCCTAGCTTCTCTGATGCCCACAATGGAGTTGCCTGGGTAAGCTTTCCGGCCCAGCCCAGTTTCTTAAGGACGATGTGCCACAGCTGGACTGAGTGTTTCGTCTGCCCTGTCAGTTGGTACCTTCACGGTCTAGACAAAGAGCCGCCTCAAAGTTCCCTCCCGGAAGTAGCCATTTATCAATCTCGTATCCTCGGTCATTCCCTGCACAATAGGTACCTTGATTGATGGCCGACAAATGTGTCGCCCAATAATATTTCCTGATGTCCGGGAGCGCGATCCTCCCATCAAACCAGCCTAGCGTGAGCCTCTGGAGGGAGATCTGAGGCGTACCCATCTAGATAAGATCCCCCTGGGCTGTTTCAATAGCAGCAAAAAACTGCAAAGTTCTTACGCATCAGGATTCAATCAGCATTCCGGCAGCATGTCAAGATACATCAGGCAAGAAAGTGTTTTACTTCATCCTAACTCCCCCTTTTATACCCTTTTTACTAGCTAAACTATCTAATTTTCTGAAACATTTGGGGTCTCAAATATATCTGATTGGTCCTTTCAAGGGGTGGATGACCATAACCTCATCTCAGCTTCCGCGACATCAGCAAAATTGAATATAGCCATTGTCTCAGTAAATGTTCATGTCACTCGTATCCTCAAATTGCAATATTAGCTTTGGTTCCCATGATTTCACTACGGACTTCCATCTTGTTGGCAGTCATTCAGGGTTTCAGGGCATATTGTCCTTGACCCATCTCATTCAGCTAGAGGCTTTGCAAGCTTCGTCTGAAGTTTTCATTCACAGCTCTGCACATGCGTGGTACACCTCAAGCTCAATTTCATGCAAATGTCCATTTTTCTACAGGCCACTAAGGCCCATACGGGAACTATTATAGAAACAAACACAGATAGCTATTAATTATTGAATTAAAACCCATTCTGTTTACCTCCCCCTTTACTAAGGTATCCCTGTTAGTTGTTACCTAGCAATTAAAGCCACAATTATGCGTGATTTTTTTACCCATCTTCCAGTTTCTGCCAGAAATAGACAAACAGAAAGCACATTCATGCTGCTTTTTAATTAATTTAAAGCTGTTTATTAGTTTAGGACATGACGAAATCACTTTATTAGTTAATTATGGTTGCGATGAGATAATTGCCTGCGCACACTTTCCCTAAATACTAAGTACTCCGTATGTTAGGCTATTTTAGCAGAGTGTGTGTGCTGTTTGGTTGGAAGGCAGCCAGCCTAATTGAAAGAACAACTTCTGGTGGAATCACCACTAGTATACCAAATGCACAACAAGTTATAAAGTATATCAATGAAAAGACATTAAACTGTGCCTAGTCTGGGTTACCAGTAATCAATCAAGCAATACACTTTTTGAAAAATTATGAATTCTGTTTTATGTATTCATATGCATTGTCAATAATCAAAAGCCGTTGATAAACTCGGTATTTGCTTATACCAAAACATAATCAATATAGCGCTACTGTTGTACATAGTTGAAAAAAACTTAACTGTCAATGGATTATTTACACATTATGACATTGTCACAACTTAAAGAAGGCCCAATGCATTTCGGGAAACTCCCTTCTTCAGGGGCACTGTGGAAATGATAAACATGAAACACTTTGTCAACACTATGTATGTATAAATAAATTTGTATAAACATGAAATTGCTGAATGCATCAAAAAAACAAAATGTTTGAGATTTACTGAATGGCAGTTCTTAAGACATTCTGCAAGCGTTGAGAATCACATTGTAATGACTACCTGATGGACTTATTTCTAGGTCAAGTAGAGCAGAGGTATGAATAAACAAAAAAAAGGGGTTGCATTAGAAAGACCGCCACCATAGGTGTATAGTAGAGATGTGTTCTTGTTCTTTAGACATAGTTACTTGTACATGATATATTGATGCCACCACTGTGAAGATTGAGACCCCAAAAGAAACCTGACGCAGCACTCCTTTAAAGCATAAACGTACTCACTTCAGAATTAAGTTGTATACCAATTGACAACTATGTGTCCGTGTTAAATATCTGGGCAACTGCGTCTATGATATTCACAAATGAGAACAGATGCCATTATGAACCATTAATAAGTCGAATTACCGTTTCTATGTTAATGAGAAGACCTAGTATTGCACTCACTAACTACAATAAAAAACGTAATTCTAAAAGAAACTCACAGCTGGATATGTTGTAACGTGGGTCCACAACTACGTGTTGTATTCTCACTTCGGTGTCAACCCTGAAATATCAAATAGCGCTGCTAAATAAATAAAATCTAAATGAAAAGGCCAATTAGATGGCGTGCTTGTAAAAATGGAATTAAACTGAACCCGAACTCACCAGGAAAAATGTTGGTCGCTGATGGAGCGGGTTAATGAACAATATTTTGTTCAGGCTTGTGAAGTCAGTCTTCCATAATGTTTTAATAACACTAATATGTTTGCTGCATGTTATTAAATCAACTTAGAATAAACTGTGCAACATGAATATATGGGACTAATATTATGCTGATTTGTGCAAAATGCAAAAGAAATAATACAATAATTGTTGTCTATTGTCTTTGTCATATACTAACTGCTGCTGTCAAAAAATAATAGCATGTGCTTTTTAAATGTGCTTCTGTCTTGTCTTTTCTGTGACAAATGCAGTTCCAGATCGGATTGGTACATCAAAGGTAATTTATGCTGCTTAAATGTGCTTATGCTAGGTAACATAGTTAATGGTTTAACATTTAGCAAAGGGGGTGGGTAACAGAACAAATGTCAATTCTTAAACTAATTGATGTTTTGTGTTTGTTTAAATAATAGTTTACTGAAAGAAGCATAGCTGCAGAAAAATAAGTATTCTGAAAAAGTGACGCAAGCTAAAAGTGGCGCAGTGACGCAAGCAAAAGTGGCGCAGAAAATTGATGCTTTCTGAAAGAGGCCTACTGATGTAAAGCCACACGTGAGAACTTATTTTGAAAAAGATGAGAAGCCTATAAACTTTTATTGTGAAAAGTTTATGAAAAGAACTGCAAAAGGCGACTCTGTGGAGAGGTTTGCTAATGTGCCACGAGAAGCTCAGAACGGACAGGCTCAAGGCCAGGATGTGAGTCGTGGCAT
Organism: Lissotriton vulgaris; assembly: GCF_964263255.1. Lineage (NCBI taxonomy): Eukaryota > Metazoa > Chordata > Amphibia > Caudata > Salamandridae > Lissotriton > Lissotriton vulgaris. The sequence goes on along the minus strand of NW_028244737.1, from coordinate 107,789 downwards.
TTTTGTGCACTACATGAACAATCTTTGCTACAAAATGTAGCAGCCTAAGGCAGTGCCACCAGGACTCTGTGCATGAACAATGGCTTTGTGTAAAAGCCCGTACCTGAGGTGGAAGATGTCACAATTTACTGTGGCGTGAGGTGGTTCAGCCAATGGGGAGCCAGAATTCAGCTGTTGGAATGTGAAATTAGTTTGTTTAGCCTTAGTTTTAGGGTATAAGAATTGGCTCAAGGAGCAGATTTTTGGCCTACGCTTCTTGATTCCAGAGGGACGTGTTCTGCTGTCCGATGAATGCACGTAAGGAAAGGAGTTTTTTTTTAAAGACTTTGTTTTCAGGCGATGAAGGTAGTGACAGGGAAATAGTTAGGGTTTGGAAATGTTCTTTTTCACTTATTTCTGTTAATGAATAAAATTTCTTTAATTAAGCTCTCTTTATAAATGCTGAATAAAACTTTCTTTATGACTTTTTCTAATGCTTGCCTAATAAAGTTCCAAAACCTGTTTTCTTGAATATGTTTGAATAAACTTTTAAAATGACAAGCTGGTCTTGTTTATTGTAGATAGTTTAAACAACATATCAGATTAATTCGCCTCATGATTCAGCTGCTCTGTTATTTTTATGGGCCTGGTATTGATTGATAAGTATGGTGGTAGATGAGGACATCATTTATGCAGAATTTTGGTAGGAGCGCTGGATCAATTTTTGGTAGCATTCGTACGGTTATATGTTGTTTTTGACATACATGTTACATACATGTCAGTATAAGTCATAGGATTAATGTTTAACATATGTTGAGTTTTGATGTTGTCAGATTGTTATATGTAGTTGTAAGGGTTTTTCCAGCAGTGTGAAAAATTCCTGGTTTGCCATGGCAAGAGTAGTGTGACTAGAAGAGTTACACAGTGCATTTGTTCTGCTTCAAAAGGTGATATCGCCGCATATCACTGTGTTGTGGACGTACAACACAAGTATAGGGTTCTAGGTGTGTTGAGTAAATTGTATGTATGATAGTGAGGATTGTCTATGAAATTGTAGCATTGAGTTTAGGGACCTGGTGAGCCTGTTTTAAAACTCTCTGTGAAAAGAGTAAAAGGCATATCTGAGCTTGTGTAAAGGGTAAGCGTAGTTTTTCTTCTAAGGTTAGAGTCCTAAAGAAGAAAGGTAAGCGTTGTTTCTTTTGTAAGGTTAGAGTCCTAAGGAAGAGATAAGCGTCGTCTTCTTACTGGCGAAAGAGGTTAACTTCTGAGGTTAGAGTCCTGAGGAAGAAAATAAGTATGCATGAAAAGGGATTTCCTTTGTATGAATGTATGTGTAAATGTGATGAGAAAATATCCTGAGGAAATAGCGTCATCTATTCCAAATGAATGTAATTCTGCATGTCTGAAACTACTATCCTTTTTAGAGAAGCAGGCAAATGGTTTTGTTTTGTGTAGTCACTAATTGTACCAAAAGTAATTATAAAGTGTTTTAAAAGCCTTCGAGTAAAGTCTGCACTGTTTAAATAGCATAAAAAGTGATTAGCGCTATTCAAATCATATTAAAAGCATTACGATCGTCTTTTGTGAAGGAGGGGGGCTGTTTTGATGAGTGAGCACAAGGAGGTAGAGCTTGAAGCCGCAGCGGCTGTGTGCGTCAGAGCTGCCGCACTCTGATTGGCTGAAGCGTCCGGCTCGTCATAGTAAAGCCGCGCTCTGAATGGCTGAAGAGTCCGGCGTGTCACAGCGAAGCCGCGCTGTGATTCGCTAATGGTGTTTCATTAAGTTAGAAGTGGTCGCGCAGTAATTGACTGATGCGCGTTACCACTATCTGTCAAATTATTTATTTACAAAAATAAATGTCCCCGTTTTAATTTTCTTTCTTGAATGCAACCACGCAAATAAATAGCGCGTGTGTCACAGCTGAATGAATTCTTCCTATTTTAAAAGTGTCCCCGATTTGGTTTCTTTCTTTACTACAGCCGCGCGTGTCACAACTAAAGTGTGATAACGGCCGGCGAATGTTGTTCTCTATATTGTGAGTTCAACGCATTTTGTAAAGGAGGGGCTGTTTGTGGAGTAGAAGCGCTAGGAGAGAACTGGAAACAGCAGTGGCTACCACGCTGTGATAGGCTGAAGTGTTATAGTTGCTGCACACTGATTGGTTGAGACATTTGTTGCATTGACATTGACTGATGCGTGTTGTATATCATTACTGAGTTATTTCTTGTGCATGTGATATAAGATGAACGTTGTGCACTGTGTTAGAATTTATGATACTTTAAATTGAGCTGATATACTTCTCACATCAAGTGTTGTGAACTCGATTAGCAGAGAAAAGGCTATTTTGGAGCGCGAAAGCGCGAGGAGAGAAAGAGAGACTGCAGTGGCAGAATTGGTCACTGTAGCGGTGCTGTGATTGGTTAGTGCGTCATAGTTGCCGCTTTGTGATTAGTTGTAGTGATATGACAGCCGTGCTGAGATTGGCCGAAGCATTTGTTGTACTGTAATAGGCTAATGCATGTTGTTTACTTCTGATAAGAGTGTTTTGGCTTTAATTTTCTTAGCGTTAGTGCCCAGAACTTCGTTTATATTAAAACGAACCACATAACTAAGTGTATAAAGTTTTACAAAGCTAATAAGGTTCCAACTTTTAAGAACAAATTCAATGTATTTTGGAAAGTAAATCTTGTTGTATTGTAATATAGTGAATAGCAGTTACTACAGTAACCACCCTGATAAGGAAAACGACAACAGAAGTAACAAGAACAGAGACAGCAGTAATATCAACTGTCACAATAATAAGTAGTAGTTTAATGTTAATAACTGTCCCCAGAGAATAACAAATATAGCCATAGCAGTAGTAGTTTCTACTAACATAGGAAACATAGCAATAGCCATAGTTGTGATTTCAGCCACCTCCACAGTAACATCTAAAGTTATATTAATGATTGTGATTTATGATTACTAAACCAAATTAAGTTCAAAGAAGACTAACTTAAAGTTGATTGACAGAAAGGAAATTGGGGAATTTGTGCAGTGTAATTAAATAGATAAATATTACTGAGCCTTTTTGTTGGCTGCTGTATGAATGATTGGTATGATTATAGTGTCCCACTCGTGCTGTGTTCAAGGGGGTCGTGCACGCAGAATTATAAATTTAAAAAAAGTATACACAGTCCTTGTTCTGTTTTCAGGTGGTTTTGTCCCCTGTTTTGATTTATTAGTTAGATTACTTACTGCCATTAGTGATTTTTGTGTGTTAGTTAGCTAGTGTCGCAAGGTCAATAAAGTGAACACATTTTTTGTAAATAATTTTTAAATAAAGGTAAGTATATAAAACATGGATAATTATTATCTAAAGAAAGAGAAAATGTTTTCCTGGTACCAGAAAATTAAAAATGTTGTTGCTACATGTGAGAGCAAATTAATGATTCCCAAATCAGCGAATTTAAATAATAAACCTATCAGAGAAAAATGTATTGATTGGTGTAGAAATGATGTTGTAAAAACAGATCAGGACAGAAATTCAAGCAGATCCCCAGAACAGATTAATGTGACGCCAAGAGTCCCAGTTCAGATTAATAGAGTCTCGGCCCAGATCCCTTCTCAAGGTGTCACAACAGAAAGGTATGATGAGATGCCTAGTACTTCTGGAATTAATATTCCTGGTTATGTAAATTCTACAAATGATTTAATTGAACAGTTAACCAGAAACATGGAAGCAGTGACAGTTCCTGTTACAAATGGACCTGTTCTCCTAGTGCTTAGAAAAGATGAAACTAGTCCCACAGTTTTAACGGTCCCATTCAATTCTGAAATTTAAAGGTTTGCTGAAAAACTTTATTCTAATGAATCTGAAAATCAGCTAGTAATGATTCCAACTCAGCAAGAGAGAGTGATGACTCTAGCTTCAGCTAGTGAGGACTCTGATGTTGACCTGATTGACCTAACAAAGCCTGATGAGTACAAATTACTGGATATTGCAAAAATTAATGGTTGTTTTAGAAAAATTAATAAATGGTACAATCAGTACAGACAGAATAAAAACATATCAGGATGACAAGGACATTGAAAGCTTGGACAATACAGGTAAAATTGCCCATATAAAAGATTTAATTTGGACTTTGAGAAAAAGAGGTAGTCTGAATAAATGGAAAACAAAATGGACGAAGAAAAAGGAGAAGGAAAAAGCAAATTTAGCTTTCGTAGGAGAGTGTAAAAATCCACAGCTGCAGAATGAGATAAATCAGCAGCAACAGCTACTGAATCAACAGCTACAAATACAGCGACAGGTGGTGATTCAGCAGAATGAGATACCTTCGCTGCCATTTCCAAATTATGTTAATGAGCAGAAATATAATACAGATACAGGATTCAGTGGAGACCAGGAAAACTAACCAGATCCAGTTAAAATTACAAACAAGCAGGGAAACTCATTTCCTAGTGTTCCACAGTACAAGGTGAAGCCAGAAACAATTGAAGGAGTCATTACAGTTATTGAAAGATTTGTTAAGCAGGGTGTCCTAAAAGAGATTGAGAGCAGTCCTTGTAACTCACCAATTATGGGTATTAGAAAGTCAGAGATAGTTATCACTTATTGTCCTATTGTGCCCAACCCAGCAGAGATCCTTTGTCAGATACCACATGATGATGAGTGGTATTGGGTCCCAATGCACCCAGAGAGTCAAATAATTTTTGCTTTCAGGTTCCAAGAGAGAATTCCCAGACAGGTAAATAATGAGAGAAATAAAATGATTCAGGCAATGGAATACCGAAAGACACAAACACAGGTAAGAATGTTCCTGGGAATGGTTGGATACTGTTGCCAATGGATTAGTGGTTTCTCAGTAGTTATGAGGCCATTGCAAAGATTGACAAAAGCAGATGTAAAAGACCGAATTGTCCTGACAGAAATTAAACTTGAAGTCTTTGAGCAATTTAAAAAGAGTTTGAGTGAAGCTCCTGTTCTGGGCATGCCAGACTTCAACAAAGGAATTGAGCTTCTTGACCAAATAGCAGTGATAAAAAATGCTGCAAATGGAGAGAAAAATAATTATGTCTCAAAAGGCAATAAGTACGCAGGTACCATTACTAAGTTCTGTGCTCAGGAGCGGGTTGCAATCAATCGGGAAAAAATTAATGAACATGTTTCAAGTTTTCTCATATTAATCTTTGCAATTCAGACATGGCAAGAATTAAAACAAGATGAGGCAAATGATAAGGAGAAAAACACATGGTTCAAAGAAGGTTGCAGACAGCGAGAGGAAGATGAAACTTGGGTTTACAAAATGGCAGACCTGTTATGCCCAATTGCATGATTGCTGACATGGCATAGATGTAATATAATCCAGGTCATTTAGGAAGAGACACAAAAATTTGACTGTTCAGGGAAACATGGTATAATCCAAAGTTCAGATTATTAGTGGAGTCACTTTGTCAAAAATGTCTGACAAGCCAGAAAGACAATCCAGGTCAAAAGACAATTGAGAGTTTGGGTACCATAGGCCCGGAGGGTGGTCCATTTACAAGTATTCAAATAGATTTCTTTGAAATGCCCCAACATAACAAACTGAGATATGTCCTAGTCATCATTTGTTTATTTTCAAAATGGGTAGAAGCTTTTCCAACAAGAAAAAATTACATGAATACAGTGGGAACAAATGTGATTTTAAAAGAAAAGGAGCAGGCTCATGATCTATTGCCAGGAGACTTGGTCAGGACAAAGGTTCATCTGAGGAAGAACTGTTTGGTACCCAGGTGGCAGAAAGCAAGGCAAGTGATTTCAGTCACAACAAATGCTGTAAAGTGCAGGGGTCTGAAAAGGTGGGTGCATGCAAGTCATATCCTTTGTGTACCTGCACCTGATAACCCTGATGAAGATAGTGATGACACTACAACTGATTCAAACTCAGAAGAAGAACGTGAAGATCCAGATCTTGAAGATCGACAAGGTGGTCGACATCTGGATGATAATGTCAATGTGAATGAAACATTGAATGAAAAAGATCTAGAGATTGTGATTCTAGATTCAGAAAATGATGAAGATCTGCTAGAAAAAGAAGCAGAAAAAGAGTCTTTAACTGAAGAGATTCAAGATCAGGAGAGTATTGAAAAGCAGACTGGAAGCTCTGAAAGCAGGAATGGTAATTCTGGAACTGAGAAGCTAGAAGCAAGTCCGGAAGAGGAGGACGAATTGCCAAGTACCAGCTACAGAGATGTTGTTCCTAACGGAGTGAAGCTGCCGAGTAAAGAAGTTCCTAGATACAGTATTGAAATCTCTGAAACTGACTCAGATGACAGTGATGAAGAGTCTGAAATAAGAAAATTCAGAAAAAGGGCTTGGAAAGTTGAATATAATGAAATAGAGCCTAAGAAGAAACTCTTGAGAAAAGGTGATGTCTGGCCAAAAGAAGACTTGAAGTTCAAGTTGGTGAACAGATCGAAAGAGCAAATTCATGAGAGTGAATCAGATAAAAAAGAGCAAGTTGAAAAGAAAATTGAAGTAATTGGCAGAAAGAGCAAGAGACCATTGAAGCCAAATCACAAGTACAAATGTCCAGAGTGGGCCTACATCTGGATTCCACCAGTAGTTGAGGTTAGCAGTAGCTGCCAAGAAAATAGTGACAAATGACTAGGTTTAGCTTTCTTTAAGTTGAGATTTATTTTTGGCATAAGGCTGAAGAAATTGTGTTAGGTGACACAAGGTCGAAGAAATTGTGTTAGCTGGAAACACTTTTATGTAAGACGCAAGGTAGAAGAAAACATGTTTTAGAATTAAAAAAAAAAGGGGGTATATACTATATATTTTTATATTTTTCAAATTTTTTTTGTTTTGTTTTTTTATTTTGTTTTATAATACTCAGATTGATATTTGTTTTGTTGGTGCAATTCAAAATGTAGATACCTATAAATTCATTGGGGGTTGGGGATTCAAAGGTGGAAAGGATCCAACTTAGCTGAATAAAGAAAGGGAAAAGGAAGTAGAATTAGAAGGATGTAGGACTCAATATGAGAGTTGCAGAAATATAGATGAAATCAGAGTTTAAATACTAATCCTGAGTAAGCCTGAAACATGTTCAATAGAAAAAATTTTAAGTAACATTTTTGGATTTGTTTGGTGATTTTAAAATCACCAGATGAGGGAGTTGATGGAGCGGGTTAATGAACAATATTTTGTTCAGGCTTGTGAAGTCAGTCTTCCATAATGTTTTAATAAAACTAATATGTTTGCTGCATGTTATTAAATCAACTTAGAATAAACTGTGCAACATGAATATATGGGACTAACATTATGCTTATTTGTGCAAAATGCAAAATAAATAATACAATAATTGTTGTCTATTGTCTTTGTCATATACTAACTGCTGCTGCCAAAAAATAATAGCATGTGCTTTTTAAATGTGCTTCTGTCTTGTCTTTTCTGTGACAAATGCAGTTCCAGATCGGATTGGCACATCAAAGGTAATATATGCTGCTTAAATGTGCTTATGCTAGGTAACATATAGTTAATGGGTTAACATTTAGCAAAGGGGGTGGGTAACAGGACAATTGTCAATTCTTTAACTAATTGATATTTTGTGTTTGTTTAAATAATAGTTTACTGAAAGAAGCATAGCTGCAGAAAAATAATGTATTCTGAAAAAGTGACGCAAGCTAAAAGTGGCGCAGTGACACAAGCAAAAGTGGCGCAGAAAATTGACGCTTTCTGAAAGAGGCCTACTGATGTAAAGCCACACGTGAAAACTTATTTTGAAAAAGATGAGAAGCCTATAAACTTTTATTGTGAAAAGTTTTTGAAAAGAACTGCAAAAGGCGACTCTGTGGAGAGGTTTGCTAATGTGCCACGAGAAGCTCAGAACGGACAGGCTCAAGGCCAGGATGTGAAATGTGGCATTTTTTTGCACTACATGAACAATCTTTGCTACAAAATGTAGCAGCCTAAGGAAGTGCCGCCAGGACTCCGTGCATGAACAATGGCTTTGTGTAAAAGCCCGGACCTGAGGTGGAAGATGTAACAATTTACTGTGGCGTTAGGTGGTTCAGCCAATGGGGAGCCAGAATTCAGCTGTTGGAATGTGAAATTAGTTAGTTTAGCCTTAGTTTTAAGGTATAAGAATTGGCTCAAGGAGCAGATTTTTGGCCTACGCTTCTTGATTCCAGAGGGACGTGTTCTGCAGTCCGATGAATACACGTAAGGAAAGGAGTTTTTTCTAAAAGACTTTGTTTTCAGGCGATGAGGGTAGTGACAGGGAAATAGTTAGGGTTTGGAAATGTTCTTTTTCACTTATTTCTGTTAATGAATAACATTTCTTTAATTAAGCTCTCTTTATAAATGCTGAATAAAACTTTCTTTATGACTTTTTCTAATGCTTGCTTAATAAAGTTCCAAAACCTAAGTTTTATTAAATATGCTTGAATAAACTTTTAAAATGACAAGCTGGTCTTGTTTATTGTAGATAGTTTAAACAACATATCAGATTAATTCGCCTCATGATTCAGCTGCTCTGTTATTTTTTTGGGCCTGGTATTGATTGGTAAGTATGGTGGTAGATGATGACATCATTTATGCAGAATTTTGGTAGGAGCGCTGGATCAGTCGCATCCCTCTAAGTGTGTATGTTGCTATCCTGCTCGAGATGGTAAGAAGGCTAATGGTTGTTTATAATCTGCAATAAGTGAACAGGGCGCTGTCAGCATATACACAGTACGCTATATGTTTAGTGAAACGATTTTCTCATGACAAGAAACTGAGAATCTCAATGAGCAACTCACCAAAACCTTGTGGAAGTGGGTCCACTTTAAGCTCGATGTCTGATAGATTAGTTATGGTTGCAACATAAGCAAAATTAATTTCCCACGTGTACTTGTGTAGGTGCAAATTTACTCTAGGTTGATTAGTATTTCAAACCACTCAAATTAGTTCATCTTACTGTTATGAGAGAGGGATTTCATGAGGGGTATACAAAATGTTGTTTCTACCCTCGCTCCATCAATCCAATCGTTGGGTTATCCCCGTCCTCGTAGTCTCCGCCCACAGTTCACCTACTGTTTTTCCCCCCACTTGGACCACTGGGTCTAATCAATAAAGAGAGAATTGCCGGGAATTGCCAAAGGGAATTTAAACTTTAGGCCAAAGTAGCCAAGTTGGAAAAATTCTTCAATGCAGCTGAATGGGAGAATGTTTCCAACTCAGCCACTTTGGCCTTAAGGGTGAAATTCCTGTCTCAATTCCTTGCAATTATCTCTTTATTGAGCAGTAGACCCTATAAAATACACTATGAGAATCAAAAATTAGCTAGCATTCGGGCCAAGAATTTTCAATTCTATTAAGGACACGGAGGCGAGGATTATGCTTCTCTTTCTTTACTGTATAAAACACAGCAGCCAATAAACATACAGTTTAGTGCAAATAAAACTTCAAAGTCCATGATGCTTGGCGTAGCCACGCCCCCTTCAGCACCCATAAGAGCCTAGGTCACACCTTCAGCTTCCTCTTTCTTTGCGCGAACTGCACAAGTCCATGAACCATAAACAGTCTATAAACTTCTCCAACATGGAATAACCGGAAACTTGGTCCAACATCATTCTTCAACGGAAGACTTCTTACTCTTTGTTCTTGTCATTGCCTGGAAAAAACGAAATAAACAACCCGTAACTGCTGTAAATAACAGAGTATTCAGAAACACAACGGGTGGGCAAGCATGATCATACATTGAACATAGCCGGGTGGGATAATCCTCGCCTCCGTGTCCTTAATAGAATTGAAAATTCTTGGCGTGAATGCTAGCTAATTTTTGATTCTATTACAGGACCGGAGGCTTCAGATTATGCTAGTTCAAAGCTGTATTAAATACCACAGAAGTAATGTCTCCCACCGGCTTATAATAAAACTGTCTGAATGTCGACTCAGATGACCAATCTGCACAATGCAATATATCTTGAATATTATCCCCCAACAGATACGATTTTGAAGCCATGGCACCTCGCACCGAGTGCGCCCTTAACCATCTCGCTATAGTAGCCGAGGACACAGGCTTAAATGGCTTCTGCACAGCTATCAAAAGCTGCGTGACCCCCGGGGGCCGTATGGAACGAGTACACTCCTCGTATGATTTCAAGCATTGGACCACACATAATTTTGGATTACTAGGAAAGGCATTGTACTCAATGTGTCTAGACAATGTTTTCGTGCGACCTGTGATAGTAAAAGAAACTCCTTCCGGAGTAAATATTCTACCTGCAATATCCAAGGCACGAACGTCCGATGATCTCCTGCACGCCGACAAACATAACAACATTGCTAATTTTGCTGACAACTGTTTTCTAGAAAGCAAGTCGTTAGACGGCCAGTTGTCCAGAAATTTAATAACCGCAGAGACATCCCAAAGCCCCGAATATTTTGGCTTGGGAGGGTTCGCTACTCGTATGCCCTTAAGCAGCGTACAAACCAAGGGATGCATGCCCACTGGTTTCCCGTCAATGCGAGCGTGACCCGCCGAAATGGCCGACCGGAAATTGTTCACGGATCTGTAGGCCAAACCGCTAGCTGCTTTGTCTGACAAGAAATTTACTACGTGAGAAATTCCTGCCCCCACGGGATCCAGATCCCGTTCCACGCACCAACATAACCAACTCTTCCAGGCTGAAGAGTACCTTTTCCTCGCGGAGGGAGCCCAGGCACGTGCCACTGTTGCCTGAAAGCCTCCATGCCATCAGCGTGAGGCTCGGAGACATAATTAGCGGGTGCTGTTCCCGCTCTGGTCCCAGCAATAGCGTCTTCGACCACGGAAGTCTCCTGGGGAGGTCGCAACACATCCCTAACAGCATCGGGAACCATGGTTGCGACTGCCACAGAGGCGTCACTAGAATCACCTCGGCCTTCTGCTTGAGAATATGAGAGGCCACTTGTGGAATCAATAGAAAGGGGGGAAATGCATAGTTCACCGCCCTCGACCAGTCCTGCAAGAATGCATCCGTCGCCTCCGCTGCTGGATCCGGCCTCAAGCTGAAAAACCTGGGAAGTTGACGGTTCAGTCTGGATGCAAATAGGTCTGTCTGGCACGGACCCCACAGGTCCTGCAACCAATTGAATATCTTGGGAAGCAGCTGCCAATCGCTGTAGTCCCGAAGATGTCTCGAGTTCCAGTCCGCTACTACATTGGACTGCCCCGGGATATACTCCGCAATCACTGAGATCTGATGACTGAGACAATAATGCCAACAATCCTTGGCTATCTCCACCAGCATGGACGATCTCGTCCCCCCCAGCTTGTTTATATATCGAACCGCAGACACGTTGTCCATCCGAAGGAGGATGCAACAGGAGTGCTTCTGGGGTGAGAGCGTCTTGATCGCGATGGAGCCCGCTAGGAGCTCCAGACAATTTATGTGCAACTTTAATTCTTCTTGCGACCATCTTCCTCCTGTGGAAACCTCGCCACAACGCGCGCCCCAGCTCCAAAGGCTGGCGTCTGATTCTATGACTACTTCCGGCACGGAGCCGAAGATGGCCCTGCCGTTCCACGCCTCCACGTGGTTTAGCCACCATTGCATTTCGTCCCGCACTTCCTGAGTCAGCGGGATCAATACCGAGTAGGCCAGCCCTCTTTGAAGGTGCTGGATTTTGAGCCTCTGCAGAGCCCTGTAGTGGAGAGGGCCCGGAGAAATCGCTTGTACTGACGAGGCCAACAAGCCTACTACTCTGGCAACCCACCTGAGAGAGGTCACCTGTTTGCTCAAAAGAGATGTGATCTCTTTCTTCAAATCCTTCAACTTCGGCATACTCAACTGTGCTATCCGCGAGTCGATCACAAAACCCAGAAAGTCCATCTCCTGCGACGGAATCAGGGCCGATTTGTCCTTGTTTATTACAAATCCCAGATTCTGGAGGAGGGTTATGGTCATCTGAAGATGCCTCAACACCAGCTCCGGACTGTGAGCTAAAATTAGAATGTCGTCTAGGTAAATGATGAGACGCACCCCCTGTTCTCTCAGGTGCGCCACCACTGGCTTCATCACCTTGGTGAAACACCAAGGAGCCGAGGAAAGCCCGAAAGGAAGGGCCGAATATTCGAACCAACGTCCCTTCCATTGAAACTGAAGGAAACGACGGTGAGGCCGGTAGATGGGGATGGAAAGATAAGCATCCTTCAGGTCTAAACGTACCATCCAATCTCCTGACTGTAAAAGATCTGTTAACAGATGGATCCCCTCCATCTTGAAATGGTTGTAGACTAGGAAATAATTGAAATCCTTCAAGTTTAACACCAGCCTGTGACCTCCGCCCCTTCTCTGTACAAGGAAGATATTGCTGCAAAACCCGTGCGGGTTGTACTCGCACCTTGCTATGGCGTGTTTGAGAGAGCGCAATTTGAATGAAAAGTATATCCGTACCATATTTACAAGACTGTAGCGTAAAGTTAGTATATGTAACTTAAGTAATAGGATGTATCTGTATTTACTCTAGAAATGCATTAGAATTAGGAAACCCGTATATAGGATGGGCTAAAGTAGAAATATGTGAAAATGTTTAAGAACAGTAGAACGTGCTAAACAGAGAATGTACGTAGGGAATTATAAAGCGGAGAAAGAAGATGAAATGTAAAGTGAAGAAATGTGCAGAATATATAGCACTGTATAAGAATAAGAGTATAACGTTGTATTTTATGTAATACGGATTCACTTATAATCAAATGATTTGTTAATTCGATTATATATATATATGTGTGTTAAAAGTCATACCGTGTAGAAGAGTTGTAGGAATTTTAGCATGATGTGTTCATATGTGGTTTTAACCTAACTGACCAAGGGTTCGCAAGAGTGTAGTTCACTGCATGTAATTTAGTGGGCTCACAGGAATAGGAATAGCTTTGATCTGAACGTGCGAGCCAAGAGTCAAAGGTCTTGTTAAATTTAAAGTGACAATGCTGGACGGAGTTTATGGCCCAATGAGATAAGAGACGCTTGGAATTTGGGGTCTTGTTTAGAAGTGACTGTTCACAGGACCAAAAGAGGTTATAATCACAACTGTAATGAATAGAGTTCTGTTGAGGTGATAGACTTTGGACTGAAAGTGTCAACTGGAATGTCATGAGGTTACCAGCACGAAGATGAAGATGGCGCCTAAGAAGCAAGGTCAACTTAACAGACGACTCGAAGAGACGAAGCTATGGAAAGAACCAGAAGCGGGATCACGTGAAATGAGCACATGGTGGGCGTCTCAAAGGGGCGTTCCACCCATACTGTGATTTTGTATTTAGGGACAGCACCCCGGGGAGGAGAAGTCAGATCAGCGCAGATGGCCTGAGATCAAGGGAGCGAGAGCAGTAGGCCGAGGACCCTTAGAGAGCGGATGGGTAGGCAGAAAGGGTACTGCTTCTCGACATAGGTTTCCATCTTAGACTAAGAAAGTTTGAACTTCTTTGGAAGTCAAACTGCTGACACCTTTTTAGTTAAAGGACTTGCTAGTAGGGATGTCATCTAGCATAGAGTAGGGACAGATTTAACTTGTTTATTCTTCTTTTTGTAAATGACGCATCAGATTCACTTTGTGTCTATGCTATTCAATTTGTTAGTATTGGAATTGGTTTTGATTGTATTCTTTTGTAGACTAAGATTCTTTAGGGAATTTATGTTCCTTTTAGTTCCTGTATACTTGTTGAATCTTATCTTGAGAGGATTGTATATGCAATTATCTATGATCTTATATTAAACTTTTTAAACTTTATCAGTCGTAAGTGGTTCTTCAGAGTTGTGTCAGTCTATGGGGTTGATTTAACTTATGTGGGTTTGCCTTTTACTCAATGACAGACAATAATCGATCCAAAATTGGATGAATGAGATAGGTATCTAGGTAATCAGAAAAGGTATCAAAATCTCATTCCCCGCAGTTGGTAGCAGAGAAAGATGGTTTTCTTCTTGAGGAAGGCAACCTAGGTCAGGTCTAGATTACCCCAAGGTCCCTAGTCATCGACGACCAGAAGAAGAATCCCTGCCGAAGAAGGTGCTGACGGTGCGAGAGAAAAGCAGCAGAGTCGGTCGAGAGTGAGTATAAGGGTCATGCGTTGCCAGATTGCGGTGTTTTGTGTTGTACCTGTGTTGTAATGTCAAGCGGAGTTGAATGCCTGTAGTGTGATTGGGGGAAGGTTGTGAGCGCGCGCAACCGGATAAAATCTTAAGTCCAGAGAGGGCTTAAGTGGTTCGGGTGTATCGAACACCCAGAGTAATTGTCTACCATTGTAAAGGGGGTCATGAGGTACCATTGATCGCCCGCAGGACCGTTGATAGGGGGAGTGTCAGAGTGAGTGTATGAGTAACGGACGCTGGTCGGACGTTTACTGTGTGTAAGTAACCTATCAGTTAAGGCGAGCGTCTGAGGTGAGAGGAAGACGTCTCGCCAGTTGAGGTGACAATTACAGTTAGACTGTGGACGTACAGTCAAGAAAAGTGATCGCTTGGTCGGAAGTAGTCACTTTTCGGTGTATGAATGAGACGCATGCAAGACCGCGAGACGAGCTGAGAAAGGAGGGGAACTGCTGCAGAGGGGACGAGTGACGTCAGCGTAGAGCCGCGCTGGGATTGGCCGGTTGGTGTAGAACCGCGCTGGGATAGGCTGGTTAGCGAGAGCCGCGCAGGGATTGGTGGTTTGTCATCGGGAAGTAAATAAGGAAGAGAATTAAGGAAAATCGTAGATTCTTGAAAATGAAGTGTTTTAAACGCTTAAGGGCGATCTTTAAGAGAGATAGAGGAAACTTGTATGCAGGGGAAGAAGCCCCACCAGAAGGCACACCAGCTTATTATATGGCTGTGAATGTAGGGTTACACTCAATACTATGGATCTCCGAGTGGAGTAAGCTAACAGAAGGAAATGAGGAACTGACGTTCCCGAGATACGGGACGTTTAGGGTAGAAGCATTGAACCAACTGAAAGCGGTAATGCTCGCAACAAGACCTCTACCGAGGCCAACACAGTTCGAAGCCCTCAATGCATGGTTCAGGGCGGCACATGATAAGAGCTTGAATAGACGCCAAGAAAGAGTGAGACGGTCGGTAAGAGCAGTGCAGGATGCTAAATGGGACGATGAAGCTAAAAAGTGGAGGGTGCAAAAGATAGAAGCAGACAAATTGTACCCAATGCTAGAGGCTACGGGAGAAAAGAAACCTCTAGAAGAAGATGAGGACAGCGAGTCAGATGATGGTCTGATAGAGAGGCTATTGATGGACAGACCACCTCCGTACAACAGAGAAGCCGAAAGTCCCGAATTACAGCAGGGGGACGGGGCTAGGCAGGGGGAATATAAACCGCTCCCCATGTCGGAGTGGGAACCCAAGAAAGGTGAAGAAATATCTCAATCTAGTCCCATACAGAGAGTAGTAGGAAGGTTTGTGGTCCAGAAGGTGCCAGAAACGGAGCGTGCACGGTCGTATCAATTGCCCGATGCTCTACAAGTACCTGTTACCATAGGTCCTATAGTGTCAATCTACAACCCGGAGGGAGCCCAGCAGGAGGAACAGGCACGGTGGGACAGGGAAAGGGCAGAGATGGAAAGTAGGAATAATACGATCAATTCCCAAAGGCAGTTGTTAGGACCAGGAAGTCGGAGTACCCCATTGGGTCCAGTAACGGGTCCCTGGATAGAACAGGGGGATCAGAGAGGACATATGGATTTGAGGGGACCGAAACCGAAATCCTTTAAGGAATTAAGGGAATATTTGAAAGAATGGGATGCTGCCGTAGAGACTCAGAATAAAAGAATAGAAACAGAAACAGAATGGAGAGATCAGGATAACAGGATCCTCTCTCACTGCGGAGCTGGCGAAAGCAGTCCGGAGTGGGAGGGAGGTAGTCAAGGAAGCAAAGGAGATACTTGCCATACCATCAGTGGCAATAGACAAATGTGTGAAGACAAGAGCACAGGATGTGGGGGAGTGCCTCGCCCCATCCTTAGTGAGGGGGAACGAAGGACACAGGAGTACCGAGATAGTTACAGGTGTCCGCACCATACCCCGGACGAAAATGTGCGACATTGGAATCACGAGAGTATAGGGAGTCGCGAAGGGTCTCGCCATGCATCCGGTGATCACGGACGGGATCGCGGGAACATGGAGGGCCGTGAAGGATCTTATCGTTTATTGAGTGACACCAGACAGCAAGGGAATTGCAGTGATTTAGAACAGAACGGAGGATCCTATCTCGCAGCTAGAGAGACCGAGCCAAAAAGACAGAATGCAGTAATGGGGAATAGAACATTGTTCCACCACACCCCTAGGGAAGATGGGAAAGCTTGGGACCTAGAGAGGTGGGAACAAAGAGAGGCAAGAAGGACTCCTCATAACTCACCTGTACCTAGACGTAGGACTTGTAGTGGGGGTGAGAGGGATGTAAAGGAACCACCTAGGAGTGAGGTACTGAGAGCTGAGATAAAAGCAAAACGGCTCGATGTAATCAGTTCAAAATCAGATTTGGAGGAAATAATAGACGGCACATTGCCAATGGAAAGGATCGATCTGTATGAACAGGATGAAATACTGTTTATGTCTAAGGACGTTACTCGGAAAGCGAGGTCAGTTCATGAAAAATTATCTGAGTTGGCAAACAGGTATATGATAGACCTATCACGAACTAAAGCTTTACAGGGTAACCATAGGCTAAATTGCACGGATCAGGATCTAGATGAGCGTAGGACGATTGGGCTGAAAATACACATAAAGGAACTGATCCTGAGTATCAGAATGTGGAGGGATCTGGATAAATGGTAGGAAAGATGGTCCAAGAGGGGAACCATCAGAAGGAGTATACTTGCAGGGTCCCCGGAGGGAGGGCTAATGCGAATGGAAGCTTTCCCTTTGCGAGAAATCGCGAACGGAAACTACGTGCATGTGCCCTGGAGTAGGGGGGATCTAGCGGCATTTACCAATTCCTTCCCAAAGCTAAGGGAGAATCCCGTCGAATGGTACAAACAGGTAGAGAGGTTCGTGAAGATCTCTAAGGTGCTGTGGGTCGACTTGAACACCCTGTTTGACATTGTAGTACCCGGAGATTTGTGGACGGCATGCAAACTTAATGTCGAATGGCCCATTTGTGAACCCGAGAGGGATCCCCGGACGAATGGACCATCAGAGAGAGTCATGGAAAAGTACGAGAGGGTAATGGCATGGTTAAAAGAGAAGGTGCCGTTGCAGGACATAGACTGGGTTAAGATAGATCGAACAACTCAGGAACCTAAAGAGACCGTTCACGAGTACTATGAGAGATTGCTGAAAGCATTCAAACAGTACAGTGGATTGGACGTGATGGATCCAAAAGACATAGGACAGTTTGTGTCGAAGTTTGTCCTGGGATTGAGATCAGACATAAGCTTAATGATTCAACAGCATTTGATCTGTTGGCAAAACAAACCTTTAGATGAGATCCTGAGGTATGCGAGGTATTGCAGCGATGAAATAGATACGAAAGCAAAGAAACTTAAGGAGAAGCTGATGTTAGTGCAGAGGCAATCAGCTGGAAAGGGTGGACAGCGGCAACAGGGAACAGGAACCCTAGGGAAGAAACAGAATAATCAAAGCAGAGATGAGGAGGAAAAACCGAGACCTAGGGTAGATATCGCGACATTGAAAAAGACAACGAGGTGCCACCAGTGTAACGAGGTGGGACACTGGAGACGCGAGTGTCCTTATAATGTCGAGACGGGGGAATTAGAACAGGAGGAGGATGAGGTTCAGAACAGCCTGGTAAAGGGAACAGTGATCCCGAAGGGAAAGTTTGTCAAAGGGGGGACTCAGACTCCTCGAGCTCAGTTCCCTCAACCGCCTCGCATTGCAAATGGAGGGAAAACCTATAGACAACTGCCACTGTTCGTAGGTGGAGAAGAATGCTACTACGTTGATCCCCTTACGGGACAACGAGTGAATAGGGATGAAGACTGTACTCTAGGAGCAGCCCTGGAGGTAGATCAGAGAGGACCATACGTGGAAGCTGAAGTAGCTGGATGTCCTACGACCTTTTTGGTGGATACGGGGGCCACTCGATCCACTTTGAGATCGGCGGTAGTCCCAGGTCTGCCAATGTCGGGAGAAACGATCCAGGTGGTAGGAGTCGCAAATAGGAGAATGACGAATCCTCTGACCGAACCGGTATCAGTGAAGATAGGGAAATATAGTGATGAACACCAGTTTGTGATTTGTGATTCTAGCCCTGTGTGTCTGCTAGGAAGAGATCTGTTGTGTAAACTAAACTGCACCATATATTGCACACCTGAAGGAGTAGAAGTGCAGACTAACGATGATGATGCCGACTTTAAGGTTGTAAACTCGCAGGGATGCGTGGAACTATACCCTACCTTAACGGTGGAGGAGCTTCCACAGGATTTGAAAGAGATGGTGTCGGCTGAGGTGTGGGATTTTACTGGAGAAGAAATAGGACTGATCAAAGGGGTAGAACCGGTAAAGATCATGGTAAAACCCAATGCCGAGTATCCAAGAACACCACAATATAAGTTGACACCGGAGACGATTGCAGGAATAAAGCCTGTGATCGAATCCATGATTAAACAGGGAATACTGAAGGAGATCGTGGGAAGTCCATGTAACTCCCCGATCATGGGTTTGCAGAAGCCTAGTGGGAAATACCGAATAGTGCAGGACCTTCGAAAGATTAATAATATCGTTGTTTCATGTTGTCTAGTGGTACCGAATCCATCAGTGATATTGTTTCAGATACCGTTCCAAGCTGAATGGTTCACAGTGATAGACTTGTGCCAGGCTTTCTTTTCAATCCCTTTAGATGAGGAGAGCCAGTATCTGTTCGCTTTTAAGCTGGAAAATCGCGTTTTAACATGGTGTCGTATTCCCCAGGGGTATACAGAAAGCCCATCGATTTTTAACCAGCTGCTGAAGAAAAATCTTGAAAGTCTAGTACTGCCTATGAACTCGGTTGTGGTCCAGTACATAGACGACCTACTTGTGGCGTCAGAAACTGAGGAAGCTTGCAAAACAGACACCATCACCTTATTAAATCACTTGGCCGAGAACGGACACAAGGTGTCTCCAAGTAAATTGCAGTATTGTCTGACCGAAGTGCAATACTTGGGCCACAGGATTGAAAGGGGAAAACGGAAGGTGTCTCCAGACAGAATAGAGGCGATCATGAAAATGAATGCGCCTAAAACACAAAGAGAAGTCAGGATGTTCCTAGGCATGGTCGGTTATTGTCGGCAGTGGATAGCCAACTTTTCACTGAAGGCAAAACCTTTACAAAAACTGACGCACAAGGGGGTGAGTGATCCGGTACCATGGGACAAAGATTGTTTGATGGCATTTTTGCAGCTGAGGGAGGACTTGTGTCGTGCCCCGGCTTTGGGAATGCCTGATTACGAGAAACCATTCTTGCTTTACTGTTGTGAAAGGGAAGGTTGTGCTTTAGCAGTTTTGGCCCAGATACACGGAAATGCCCGTAGACCAGTTGCATATTTTTCGGCTACCTTAGATCCAGTAGCCTCAGCGTTGCCCGGATGTCTCAAATCCGTTGCTGCAACGGGTGTCAGCATTGAAAGGTGTGAAAATGTGGTTATGGGACATCAGTTAGTGGTGTACGTACCGCATTCTGTGGAATTGTTAATGACCAGGACCAAGACTCAGCATCTGACGAATAGCAGGCTCACACGCTACGAGCAAGTCATATTGGCTGCTGAGAATGTGACCCTAAAGAGATGCTCTGTTTTGAATCCTGCTACTTTGATGCCACTTCCAAATGATATTGATGATGAAATTTGTACAGATCAGGACTGCCTTGATGTGACTGAACTATGCACCAAACCGAGACCAGATATCGTAGATGAGCCATTGACTGACCCCGATGAAATTTTCTTTGTTGATGGTTCATGCGTAAGAGATGATATCGGTCAGCTGAGAGCAGCATATGCAGTTTGTACAATTACCGGAGTAGTGGAAGCCGCCTGCCTGGAAGGAGTACATTCCGCTCAGGTAGCTGAAATCATTGCTTTGACCCGTGCCTGTTTGGCAGGCAACAAAATTCGAGTCACCATATACACCGATAGCCAGTATGGTTTCGGGGTAGTTCATGACTATGGGCAGTTGTGGTCTCAAAGAGGTTACATGACCTCCTCGGGTTCTCCTATTAGGAATGGAGAATTCGTGAGATTATTGTTAGAAGCATTACAAGGACCAGCAGCTATAGCGGTTGTCAAGTGTGCCGCGCACACGAAAAATACAGATTTTGTATCGCAAGGTAACCGATACGCAGATGAGGTCGCACGTTATTGTGCGGAACAAGGGTATTCTCACACCAAGGTAGAAGTGGGGGGAATACAAGAAAGAACTGATTTGACTATGTTGTTAGACACTGTAGACACGTGGGATGAACTGAAGTGTGTCCAGGAGAATGCGCCTGATTTCGAGAAAAAGGCATGGGAAACAGCTGGTTGTACCAAAGGTGAGATGAATTTTTGGATTTCTGCAGATGGGAGAGCAGTTTTACCAAACGAACTTGTTAGTCCAATGGCAAGGAGATTGCATGGACCAGCACACATAGGTAGAGATGCTATGGTGAGAGTATTCAGACAAACGTGGTATAATCCGAAGTTTAGAGTAGCGGCAGAAGCAGTATGTCAGCGTTGTGCGATCTGTCAGCAACTAAACGTAGGGAAAAGAACACCAGTCACATTGAGTCACATAGGGAGGTCTGGGGGGCCTTTCAATAGAATGCAGCTGGATTTTATTGAAATGCCCAAGTGCAATCGACTCAGATACGTCTTAGTGATTGTCTGTATATTTTCCAGATGGGTTGAAGCTTATCCTACACGTAGGTGCGATACACTTACAGTAGCAAAGTTGTTGCTTAGAGAGTTAATACCGAGGTTTGGGGTGCCAGCCTCTTTGGAATCAGACAGAGGAACTCATTTCAACAGCGAAATAGTGAAGATGCTATGTTCAGCCTTGAGTATAGACCAGAAGCTCCATTGTAGTTATCGACCAGAAGCTTCGGGGATTGTAGAACAAATCAACAGCACAATAAAATCCAGACTCACCAAAGTTTGTTCATCGACATCCCTGAGTTGGCCTGATGCACTTCCATTGGTCCTTATGAGCATACGTAGCACACCAGATAGAAGAACAGGTCTCTCTCCACACGAGGTGCTAATGGGGAGAGCTATGAGACTGCCATCGGTTCCGACTGCAGCATTGTTGAACATCACAGACGATTTGATCTTGGACTACTGCAAGGGACTATCTGATGCCATTCATTCTGTGTCCCTCCAGGTCCAGGCTGCAGAGGTTCCATCAGCTCAAGACCTGTGCCATGACCTGTGTCCAGGGGACTGGGTCCTTGTGAAGAAGCATGTCAGGAAGAACTGTCTAGACGTGCGCTGGCGTGGACCATTCCAAGTCATACTAGTTACGAACACTGCAGTAAAGTGTGGAGGCTTGCCCAACTGGATACACGCCTCACACACCCGAAGAGTTCCAGCACCACTGGAAGAAACAGCTCCTCTCTCGGATGAAAATCCAGCAGAAAGCGGAGAAGCCACAGAGAGGGAAAGTCAAGCTGTAGAGGTGATCGAAGAGGCTGAACCTGTGTCGGAACAGGCTGATGACGGTCAAGACACCAGTGAGACCGAAGCTGTCTCAGAAGAGGAAAGTAGTTGGGAATTCGAGTCAGACACCGAACAAGCTATAAGTGATCAAGAGACGAGTCCGAGAACAAGGAGCAGGAGAACAAGGAATGGAGAAGCTAGTTGGCCGGAAAGAAGGAGAAGGTCGACCTTGAGAGCAAATCCAGAGAGCACCCTTGTCCCGATCTCTGAAGATTCAGATCTAGACGAAGAAGCTACGGACTCAGGCTCTGAGAGTCCGAGAAGATCCAGGAGGGTACGTGTGCCCTGCAGAAGATACGCCACCCCAGAGTGGACTTATCTAGCAGATGTCTTGGGGACAGAGATCTGGGAGAGTGAGAGAAGTGCAAGTGACCAATCTCGATCCAATTGTGACGGTGGAGATATGGATGTTGACGCCTGGAATCGAGACTGAGGGGTTACTGACCTTCACACTTCCCATTCCCCTTTTCCTAAGTCTGATCAAAGACCTAGTGCTGAATCGATTAGAGTTTCCAACTTTTGGTCATCCAATACCAGCACAGGAAGAAAAAGTCATTCGTTTAGAACTGTTGGAATATGTCATTAGAGCTGCAGGTACGAGAATCATTGTAGATGCATAAAGACTTTTGTGTTTAAGCTATAAAGAAGAAGATAACCTAGCGCCGAGTGGAAAGAAGAATAAAATTAGGGATTACATTTAGAGGACGGAGAAGGGTTAGGGTTGTCTGTTGCTGAAGATAAAAAGACATTGTTGTGAAAAAGAGACTTTTTGTTGATTAAGAGCGCTTCACAGACTGAGAAAAACAAATAAAGCAGATAAAGACTTGAAAAAGAAAACTTTTCCAGGAGAAGGAAAGAGCTACGTTGTTTGATAACATGGAGAATGGCAACCCAAACCGAAAGAGCCAATGCATAATAGGTACACTAATAGCAGTAGTAATTTTTCTCATCATCACAGTAGTTACTATATCATACATAGTAGGACATACAAGCGTAAAGGAGACAACAGATGTAAATCCTGTAACGACCTTGAAACCTGCTCTTGTTGGGAAGAAGGAGGAGAGCAATGTAATCCGTGAAAAGGCGTTACTGGCAGAGGAAGCTCGTAGATTACACGTAGACGAGTCGCAGGGAAATTTTAAATCAAATGCATATGCCAAACTATTGTACGAGTATATCGATGCCATGGAGGCCAAAGATTGTTATGTTTGTATGCAAACGCCGGCTTCTGTAGATGAAGGTATCAGATATCATCATCTCCCACTGACATATGGGATAACATGTAGTTTATTGCTCAGTATATTTTATGGTAGAGAAGGGTTTGAGTACTACTTTTCAAATTATGATTCGGTACTGCCTGAAGTCCCGAATTATAAACAAATGAATAAGTGGGACTACTACAAAAAGGAAGATAGATTGGCAAAATTCTTTCTTCCTTGGGATACATTAGATACTTCATATGCACGCAGAAATAATCTGACTTGCAAAGTGTCAGAGATTGAGAAGAAATTCATTGGACAAGTAGATGACAGATACAGGAGGCAGAAGATTCTAAAGATGTCAGGACAGTGGAAAACAGATTGGACCGAAGAGGAAAAGGCACACAAAAAGAAAGGTAGCAATGGTCCAATAGCTTTGGATAGAACGCAGAAAGGAAAGTTATGTTTAACTCGAAGCAAGACATATTATGAGAGTGTATTTGTAGGTGAAGTTAATTGCGAACATGCTTTCAGGTTAGAGTATTATACGAAAGATTTTATGAAAGAGATGCAAGCGATTCCTAATGTATATTTTGTATGTGGAAGGAATGCCTATGTAAAATTGCCTGACAATTGGTATGGTTCGTGTTATCTGGCAATTGTCTTCCCCAAAATATATCATGCAAAGGATTTAGAGATCATAGAAGGAAAGGCTTCGACAAGAGCGAAAAGGGATATAGGAGATGCTGAGGTAGTTGGAGACATATTTGGAGCAATGTTTCCTATTTTAGGTTTGGTATTTAACGATGTTAAGATCAGGAGACTAGCTACAGTTGTGGATAGATTGTCTGCTAGTACTGCAAGGTCATTGATGCTAGTGGAAGGAGAGATGCAGTCGATTAGAGCAATGGTTCTTCAGAACCGTCTTGCTTTAGATGTTCTGCTAGCAAAAGAGGGCGGAGTCTGTAAGGCTCTGAAGGTCCAGGAATGTTGTACTTACATTCCAGACAATTCAAAACCACTTGAGAAAGTCATACAGAACATTACAGAGATACATCAAGAAATCGAAGATTTAACAAAAGTAAATGTTTGGGAAAAAGTAGGTCATGGAATGGGTAAAGTTGGAGATTGGTTTGCTAATCTAGGTAAAAGTATTGTTTGGTACATCTTGAAACCTGTCTTAATAATATTGATTTGCATAATCATATTGTGGGGTTTAGTGAGACTGTACAAATGGTATAGGACGAACCGGTTGCAAAGGTCCATGAGAGAGCAAGAAAGGAGATTAGCTGCTTTACAAGATCAACAGTATAAAAGTTTGAGAGCTCTCGAGACGATAAAAAGAGGGAGCCTTGTAACTAGTTCTGTGTAAAGTATCATTCAAATTGAGGTGTTAGTGATGACCCCTAGAGGTCATCAAAGGGGGGAACTGAGAGAGCGCAATTTGAATGAAAAGTATATCCGTACCATATTTACAAGACTGTAGCGTAAAGTTAGTATATGTAACTTAAGTAATAGGATGTATCTGTATTTACTCTAGAAATGCATTAGAATTAGGAAACCCGTATATAGGATGGGCTAAAGTAGAAATATGTGAAAATGTTTAAGAACAGTAGAACGTGCTAAACAGAGAATGTACGTAGGGAATTATAAAGCGGAGAAAGAAGATGAAATGTAAAGTGAAGAAATGTGCAGAATATATAGCACTGTATAAGAATAAGAGTATAACGTTGTATTTTATGTAATACGGATTCACTTATAATCAAATGATTTGTTAATTCGATTATATATATATATGTGTGTTAAAAGTCATACCGTGTAGAAGAGTTGTAGGAATTTTAGCATGATGTGTTCATATGTGGTTTTAACCTAACTGACCAAGGGTTCGCAAGAGTGTAGTTCACTGCATGTAATTTAGTGGGCTCACAGGAATAGGAATAGCTTTGATCTGAACGTGCGAGCCAAGAGTCAAAGGTCTTGTTAAATTTAAAGTGACAATGCTGGACGGAGTTTATGGCCCAATGAGATAAGAGACGCTTGGAATTTGGGGTCTTGTTTAGAAGTGACTGTTCACAGGACCAAAAGAGGTTATAATCACAACTGTAATGAATAGAGTTCTGTTGAGGTGATAGACTTTGGACTGAAAGTGTCAACTGGAATGTCATGAGGTTACCAGCACGAAGATGAAGATGGCGCCTAAGAAGCAAGGTCAACTTAACAGACGACTCGAAGAGACGAACCTATGGAAAGAACCAGAAGCGGGATCACGTGAAATGAGCACATGGTGGGCGTCTCAAAGGGGCGTTCCACCCATACTGTGATTTTGTATTTAGGGACAGCACCCCGGGGAGGAGAAGTCAGATCAGCGCAGATGGCCTGAGATCAAGGGAGCGAGAGCAGTAGGCCGAGGACCCTTAGAGAGCGGATGGGTAGGCAGAAAGGGTACTGCTTCTCGACATAGGTTTCCATCTTAGACTAAGAAAGTTTGAACTTCTTTGGAAGTCAAACTGCTGACACCTTTTTAGGTAAAGGACTTGCTAGTAGGGATGTCATCTAGCATAGAGTAGGGACAGATTTAACTTGTTTATTCTTCTTTTTGTAAATGACGCATCAGATTCACTTTGTGTCTATGCTATTCAATTTGTTAGTATTGGAATTGGTTTTGATTGTATTCTTTTGTAGACTAAGATTCTTTAGGGAATTTATGTTCCTTTTAGTTCCTGTATACTTGTTGAATCTTATCTTGAGAGGATTGTATATGCAATTATCTATGATCTTATATTAAACTTTTTAAACTTTATCAGTCGTAAGTGGTTCTTCAGAGTTGTGTCAGTCTATGGGGTTGATTTAACTTATGTGGGTTTGCCTTTTACTCAATGACAGACAATAATCGATCCAAAATTGGATGAATGAGATAGGTATCTAGGTAATCAGAAAAGGTATCAAAATCTCATTCCCCGCAGGTTTGCGCAGCAATTCTTCTATTTCGCTGTCTATAGAACTCGTATCTAGTCGGCAAAAATGGAGAACCCTCAGGGCCACCCTCTGTGTGGGATTCTGATAGAAAACTAGGTGCAACCCTTGAATGGTCTGAAGGACCCATGCATCTTGAGTCAGGAGACTCCAATTGTGTAAGAAAAACATTGTGCGACCCCCCAGAGGCATGCAAAAGCAATCCAGAGCGCTCACCTGAATTGTTCTGGGCGTGGAATCCTGCCCTGTTGCCGCCTCCATGATACTTGTTTCTGGAGTATCTGCGACGGTGTGGGTAGAAGGTACCTCCTCTTGTCAAGTCCCAATCACCTCGACCTCTTCCGAAGTCACCTCGGGGGGACCTTGATTGCCGAAACGGCCTGGCTAGCGTCCCCTTCCTCGTCCGGCCCTATTAAAAAGGCTATTCTGCAGGGCCCGCTTGATGCCTGATTGGGCCTTGTCCAGGGAAGTGAAGGTTCGCACGTATTTTGAAACGTCCTTCACAAAACGATCTCCAAAGAGATTGCCCTCTGCTAGGGGACCCGGCTCAGCTGTAGCTAACTCAGTCAAATTCGAATCCATTCTCATTAACAACGATTTACGCCGTTCTGAGGACACTGCGCAGTTAGCATTACCGAGGAGACAAATGGCGCGCTGGGTCCAACCAGCCAGAATATCCGGATCTATAATGACGTTGGTCTCTTTGGCATGCAAAGCCATTTCTAAGATCTTGGCCAGGGCCCCACCACATCTAACATCTTATCCTGGCATCTCCTCCAGGCACGATCCAAACCTTTCTTGGGGTCTTTGGCGAACTTCTTTAAAAATGTCAGCATACTGGCGTCGATCTCTGGGGTCTTAGCAACTCTGTGGGGAAGATCAGGACGGGGACACTCAGACCGCAGTCTGTTACGGACCTCCTTATCGAACCCTTTTCTCAGATTCTCCTCTAGTTACTGTGTCACAGCAGGGGCCGGGACCCAATCTTTGGAGCGAGGATGCATAATTTCCGAGGGGTTGAAAGTAAACGGAGTGTCGGAGGAGCGGGTTCTGAAGCCGAAGAGGCAGATTTCTTTGCCCTCTTCTTCGGGGGCTGCTCCTCATCCGTGTCGGTAGTGTTAGTGGTGTCAGTGGTGGCGGTGGTATCAGTGTCCACGAAATGCTGTTTACTCTTCGCCTTACCACTGCTTGCATAAGCGTGATCTGAATTGGACGGGGTCGGAAGAAAGCCCAAAGCCCTGGAGTGTGGCCATTGATCTGAGGAACCTGCCTGCGTAGTTGGTGTCTGCTTTTTACCGGGCTTGTGTTTGGCATAGCCATGGCGCTTAGCGAAGCTCTCGAGCTGTTTGGTGATTGGCTTTAATGCTGCCGCCAATGCTTGCTGTACAGTAGAAGGCACTGCACTTTCTACTGCCTTACTAACTGAGGCCTGGACTGATGCATCCAGGGCCTCCACAATTTTGTCTTCCACTGCAGCAGAATGCTGCTCTCCATAGGGTCTTTCCTCCGCCTCCTCATCATAATAATATCCATCATCTTCCATAGTGAATTGCGATAAGACTGAGAATACACACCTAATCAATAGAGGTTGGCACTAGAGGAGTCGGGGGGGGGGGGTCAGCCTCAAGCACACTGTAATGTTATGATAGAGTCAGGTTATAAACCCCCTCAGCAGATGCTGTAGTCAATTATTACAGCCCAGCAGGGCGTCAGTGCCAAAATATATATATGTAAGGAGCGTGTGCCACTCCAACCTAAGGCAACGACTGTTTTTGCAGCCAGTCAGGCGTTAAAACAACCAACTCCGATCACTGTCCGGTGTGTAGATGGTGAAAAAACGGCATTCGGCGTGTGTAGCCCAACACGCACCCAAATCCTACTAGAAACTAGCCCAATGGGCGCGTTGTGATGCACGCTCCTGCCGTGTGGTTTGCGGCTCGTTTTGGCGGTCGGGCGATCAGGGGAGCCCTCGCGCAACCTGCCAGGGGACGAGGGGAGCTGTGGAAGCCCCAGGTAGGCGCGACCGGTAATCGGTCCTCTCCTGACTCATGCGCCGCTAGGCGCTCACTTGGTAAATGCCGGAGCAGCGCTCCAATTAAGCGCGAAGCCCGCCTGCCAGACTGCCCGCCTACGGCAGGGAACACACCGCGGGAACACCCGCGCTAATTTTACAAAGCCCCAATCAAACGGAAAACAGGCACAAATAATAAATAACATAAGCGCTAGGCACAAGGGGCGTATTTGCAATCTTTTAAATGTGAAACCACTTGCAAATCGTCCTCAATCAATTATAAAGCATTTGAAAACAGCACACATGCATAGGTAAGGGGCTGGGCACCTAACTCTTGCTGTGTGAGCAGCAAAGAGGAAGCTGATGGTGTGACCTAGGCTCTTATGGGTGCTGAAGGGGGCGTGGCTACGCCAAGCATCATGGACTTTGAAGTTTTATTTGCACTAAACTGTATGTTTATTGGCTGCTGTGTTTTCTACAGTAAAGAAAGAGAAGCCTCCGGTCCTGTAATAGAATTAGTCGGAGTTAAAACATGCTAATTATGTGGGTTGGGCAGAGTGGGTGGAGCTTAGGGGCAGTGGGTGTGCTACATTTTCATATTAGTAATTGTTAGCTGTGCTGTAAAGTGTACTTGGAAATTGTTTTCAAATGTTGGTAATTATGCGATACTTAAATAGCGGAAATTGGCGCTGGACTGACCACAACCATGTTTCTTTATTTAATCTGATGCCTACGACTCCACACCTCCTGCTTTTGTTACTCGTGCCGCAACCCTTGCTTGTTAGGAAAATACTCTACCACCTATATAGCGCACCGTACGGTCTAGTAATGACGTTCTCTGCAAAATAACTATGTCCGTCATGCTCAACGAGCCCTGGCGACGAAATTATCAGTTGATTTATTACCACTAAAATGAAATTTGCCACCGTTTCTAGATGGCTGCTACCTACGTTCCTCGTTTAATAACTGCGCAAGCCCCGTCGTCTCTTTAGTCCGTCTTTAATTGCTATCCCCACCACCATTTTACTTCTAACCCTTTATGTCATTTAATCTAGGAAACAAGTTCCAATTTTAAGACATAGGTGGCGCACTCACGCTTGTTTTGGCTTGACGGCGCTCTTGCCAGCTTCTCGCTCTATCGCCCCTCCCCCTTCTATCGCTTTCTGTGACCGCCTCTCATTCCATTAGCCGTGCGGGAAGGCGAGTTACGAACACCCGCCAAGCCTCAATCCCTGAGCAGGATACAACACACTCCCACCTTTCAGGCGGAGCCACAGCGGGACGGACCGCATCAAAAAGCAGGTAAGAGAGGCTTGCTGACCATCTTGGGCGCATAGGTCAAGTCAGCTCAAGGCCTACAGAGCGTGCAGCCACCAACGGACAAAGGAGGCTGCAGTTCTTGAACCGCGGCGAAACCCCTGCCTGTACCTGTTTACATTGTTGTTCTGCCGTTGCTTCTTTCAGATTCCGTACAGGGCCATTGGGTGATGATACTGATGGCGCCCCTGCAGAAACGTGGGAGGACCCTCATCTAGGCTGTTCTTCCAGTCCAAGGGCCTCTCTACCCAGTCTGCAAAAGCGGACCTCCCGCCATTCCCACCGAATCATGGGATAGCTCTTTCCACGAATCGTTACAGTCTGTCTGCCATCCCATCCACGCATTTAGAAACACAGGTCCACTCCCCTCATTGGGTCGTTATCCCCGAGCGTCCAGTACTAGAATTTTAATTCCAAGAGGACCCACTGCAGGGTTGGTTTTTTGTAGTGCTTACCGAAAGGTTAAGTTTATGGTATTCCTTGTATCAATGGAGCGCCTGTTATGAAGAAATCCACCGCTCGGTCTGGTTTAACCTATCGTTATTCATATGAGGATAGACCTGTGCAAACAGGTACAGCCTTCACAAAGTACCACGGAGTGTCCCTAACCGTTCACCTGGAGCTGTGGTCTTCAAACTTTTTAATGCCGCGCCTCAGAATTATTTTACTAAATTGGCAATGTTTATATAGGTCTATACATATTCAAACACTGCAGCTACGGCCTGTTCCTGTTTTATTAATGCAAACAAATACATGATTAACAAACCTACTATTCTGTTTAGGCAGGTTAAACATACAAGTTCTCCACAGGCTGACTAATAGAAGTGGGAGTTTTTAAGAATATTTGGAGTCCTCTCCTTTTGATGCCTCCTCCCTACTCAAATTACTTCATATTTTTTTTACTATACTAATGTTCAACAGTAATCCTTTATGGGTTATGGAGTGGCGTGCTACTCGCCAGAAAAAGCGCTTCAACGCCCATCAGGGGTAACAAGTTCTATATGAATGCAAATCTTTCTTCCCCTTATATCCCTCCGCTATCCTTCGCACTCCAAGTAACTGACTAATATCCACCTGAAATTACTTCATATTTCACCATATTAATTCACCACTAATCCATTGTAGGCTTCCTGAATAGTGTGCGTCAACAAGCGCTATATAAATACAAACCTTTGTCCTCCTCTATCCTTCTGCTATCCAATTAACTGATTAACCTATCCACCACTTAAAATGTAACTGCATGTTTCACTATATACTAATTCAACACATCCTCTATGGGTCCTGGAGTAGCGTGCTACTCGCTGAAAAAGCGCTTTGACTCCTCGTCAGGGGTAGTAAGCGCTATATAAATGCAATTACAATAGAGGAAAATAAAGATACATAATCCTTCAACCACATGTTTTATTTTCTTTCTGTTAGATTCTTTGACCCCCAACCTCCCCTTAGAAGGGTTCTACATCTAGCTATTTTTTTTTTTTTTTTAAATTCCTCACCCTTCCATAGCCATGCAGCATTCTTCATCACTTTCCCAACTTTGAAGGTCGCACATAACCTACTTTTGGTACCTTACCAGGTTTCTTTACCCATTGTCCCGCTACAATTTCAAATTTTTTGTTACAAGTTTGTTATCATACTAATCTTTTCTTTTAGTTTGCACCGATTCCAACCTCCCTTTTACTGACTCCTCTTGCCACTCTATTATTCTTGATCTGTACACCAAACCATATTCTCCAGTTGAGTCTCCCATACATTAAATTTTTTTACCACACACTGGATGGCGTTCTTTAACCCCTTCAGCGCTACGTGGATTCCGCTGCGCTGCTGAAGGTTCTAAAGAACCAATGGAACCATGACGGAACTGTTCCGTCATAAGCACAACCCAACCGACGCTCATGACGGAACGGTTCCGTCATGAGCATGGAAGGGGTTATTACTTGGTTGAAGCGCTCAACCATACCATTGCTGCTTGGGTTGTACAATGCCAATCTCTCAAAGTATTCTTTGTTTTTAATGGATGTATATTGCACCCCCTTATCACAAAGTAAGTTTTCTGTACTACCAGCCAACAAAAATAACTGATCTATAAATGCAAATACTTATTAGAGACCACTTTCTCCACAATTTTAAGAATAGGTGGCACGAAAGTGCCCTCCTTTTGCATGGTTGCCCCTACTTTTTTGCTGAATTGCTGATGTACCTTGACTGAGTGTGCCCTGGGCACTTGCCAAACAGGTACCCTGAGCCTATGTTCTTTCCCTAAAACTGTATTGAAAACAAAACCCAATTAGTACTATGGCCACAGGCCAGCCCCATGTAAATGGTACCACAGGTACCTAGGGCACTGTGGCCATAGGGCTGCAGAACTTATTGTGCCACCATTGTAGGCCCTGTACCTTTACACACACACACATTGCCTTTGCATGCTGCATGTTTTGGTGCAGAACAAAGTGAAGAGTGGACATGGCACACATCCCTGTGTGCCATGCCTACAACCCACTGCCCTGGCATAGATCAGCCACCCCTCTAGCTGGGTGCAGTATACCAATGGTTAGTGTACAGGTGCATGAGACCTATATCCCTACAGTATCTAAGCCAATTCTTAGACATGGTAAGTGTAGTAATGCCATTAAGAGTATATGGTGCTGGAAGTTTAGCATTACAAACTCCACAGTACCATAATGGCTTTACTGAAAACGGAGGAGTTCGGCATAAAACTCCTCAGCACATTAAACCCTCACTGATGCCAGTGTGGGGTTTAGTGACAAATACACACAGAAAAAGTGGCTGCTCCCCAGCTGCCACAACCAGACATGTCGCTGGACTCCTGGGTCGAGAGCCTGCTGCTCTCGGGGGTCTG
The DNA here is from genome assembly GCF_964263255.1 of Lissotriton vulgaris. Taxonomy (NCBI): domain Eukaryota; kingdom Metazoa; phylum Chordata; class Amphibia; order Caudata; family Salamandridae; genus Lissotriton; species Lissotriton vulgaris. Next base: position 75,842 of record NW_028244737.1, on the reverse strand, counting down.
AAACAATGCACATCCTGGGACGAGGTGGGAAGCCTCCTCCCCGGGATGAGTAGGCTCCACGAAGGCTTGCCGCCTTTGTGAGCTTTCCCTAGGCCTTTTGCTGCTTCCAGCAACTGGTCCCCACCGGTTCAGACCCCCCACTTTGGGCGGGAGAACCGGTGGGAAAACCAAGTGAGGAAGGGAGATGTGCCCACCTCTGCCAACCCCACCGGTGGGAGAGGCAAGGTGAAGCAGAACTCTGTCAACGCCATGTTGCAGATGGGGGTACCCAGCCAACCTAAGTGAGGCATATGCCCCCCTCCCACTCTAGGGTGGCTTAATAGGGGGTGTGCTCAGCCCATGGAATGCACCCATTGGTCCCAACCGTTACTTACATGTAACACCCCTAAATCTAGTATTTAGGGGCACCCCTCGAACCTTGCCGCCTCAGCAAGAAACAACCAATCTGCCTGTCCCCACCTTGAACCTGCAGAAGCGAAACTCGGGTGTGTCCTGCAGCCAGCAACCTCAAGACCCCAGAGGATCTGCCCTGCATTCCAAAGAAGACTTTGTCTCATGTGAATACAGATTTGTTCACCCACAGACTCTGGCCCTGGCCAAATCTGCGAGTCTGCACCTGTCGCCTACGACCCGAGTTCGAGTGGCCTAACACCACAAGGTCGTCTCCCCTGAGATTCTGATCCGTGATCTCTGACCTGCCTCAAATTCCCAAGTGAAGCCTGCAGCCTCTTTCTGAAGGATTCCCCCCCCCCCCAAACAGCGTCCAGAGCTGGTAAGAGAAACCCGATGCCTGCGCCCACGGCCTTGGGTGGCCCAAGCGACAGTGTCCCATCATCCCCAGGCATCCCAACTTAGCTAGCTCTCTTACCTGAGGTTGAAATAAGAGTGCATCCTTAACCCTGGGGAGAACCCTTGTTCTTACCCCAAAGACAGAGTACTTACCTGGTAACCGTTATCTTAATTTCTCTCCATAGAAACCTATTGACTGTTTATTTTTCTCTGAAAAAATGTTGCGTGGAGTTGATTTGTTTGGAAACCTGAAAAATTACAACTGTGCAAATCGGATTTTACTTACCTCTTCTCTAGGAAATGCCCCAGTGTGATAGCTAAACATTTCACTCTGAGTAGAAAAAGTAACTTAAAAAGTAATTGTATATTTCACTTACCTGTGCCAAGCATGGCTTAGTTCCAGAAATAAAAGAACTTAATATTTTTATACAGAAAAAGTTGGTCTGAGTGCGGTCTTTGAGTGTGTGACATCATTTGCTGATTGAGTGTGTACAACAAATGTTTTCCATTACCCTCTGGTACAGCCTTACTGCTAGACCACACTACCACAAATGGAGAGGACGGTTACCTCTGCCTACCTTTGGAGTTCTACTGGACTCTTTGTACACTGTACCTCGTTTTTTGTATAGTATATACAGAGCCAGCTTCCTACATAGGCCGTCTGTACAACATATCTAAACTTGTGTCCGTTTCTATTGATCCCATTATGTTAATAACTACACACTCACTTGGGGAATTACGTACATGACTTGTGCCAATTGGAGGTCTCAACGTGACTAATGATTTGTCAGCTGTTTTGTAGACCTCGCAGTCACAAACGTATATCACCTTATTTCTGTATCCATCTCAGGCCACCAGAATGATGCTTTAATGGCCTGTTTAGTGTTGACTATGTCAAAATGTGTGCAATGTCGTAAATTCACCACTTATTCAAACACTACTATGGTATGAGCCCTGGCATAATCAGAGAGGCTATATAAGAGCTCTTATATAATGTGATAGCTGCCATAATTTATCGCTGCCCAACATGGCACCAAAGGGACAAGTGGATTTTGTTACAGGACAAGTAGATTTATGAATCAACCTGCCCCATGGACAAGTAGATATTTTAAAAATTTCCACACCCCCGGCAACCACCAGAGGTGAAACCCATGAATGCCTCCATGTTCTATTATTCTTGCAACCTCCAGTTTGTCCAGTTCTCTCGCTACATCTTCTTAATGATATGGAGATGTTTATGACTTTGTGTTTTCAGTAGAACCCCTTCCTTGAGTCTGATTTTATGTTTGAATCCACACAAGTTGCCAATATTTTCTCAAATGCAGTGACATTTTTTACTATTTTATCCCCTAATTTCACACCTTCATCCATAACTAATACCTATTCTCTGCCATTTGAATAAAGATACTGTTCTTAATTCTGATCCAACCAAGCACAGATGGACCCTTCTCAGAAATGTTCAGTACATATGTACTACGAATTTTAAATTAAAGTTTGAATCAACAGTATCCTGCCATTTTGAATTTTTTTTCTCCTCTATAACCATCTGATCGATAGGAGGAAATAGCTTCGAACCCACTTTATCCACAAAGTTCTTCCTCTGTACCTCTTCATTTATAATAGTATGAGGTGAGCTGGAATCCGCATAGCTTTTGATACCAACTCCCCCAATCTTCATCCAACACCCAGTTTTGTCTTTAACTCGGAACAACATTCTCATCTGCCTTCATCATTCCTACTAGTGTCACCATCTGATTCTTCATACTCCCTTACACATTTAGCTGATTTTGTTCTCCTCCTGCATACCTTTTGCCATGATGAATGCCACATGTGCTATACTTCTCTTTTTTGAAGGACCTAATTTCCCAAATGCTCAGCACTTCCACTCCCATAGCACTTGGGGGGGTTCTTTGTATACCTTCACACTTCTAGGTGTATTCCATGCTTATTTCTGTTTTGTGCTTCTTTTTATTTTAGCAATCATCTCTGACTGTTCATTTACTTCTTTCCTCAATGCACTCGCGCATCTACTAGATATCTCTGCTTTGCGCAAACTTTTGTTAATATTCTCCTGAGGCGGAAAGCCGGTAGACTGCACAGCTTGTAATTGTTTTAACTGTGTGTTACGTGCTACTTGCTTTTTAAATTGTGTAATTTTTGCTCTGCTCAAAGTACGTGGTGTGTGGAGATCGCGCATTTCATCCTTTGCTGCTCCAGGATATAGGCGCCCACTCACTAACCTTGTTCTTTCTCAGCCCGACCCCTGATCCTAGTGCAGCCGACTAGGTGCTGACGCCGGATCGGAGAGGGGTAAGCTGCCATCTTTGGGGGGGGGGGGACATTGAGGGTGCGGACTAGTTGTTTTCCATCTTCCCGCCCTCCTCACGCCCTATAAAATGTGCATCGGCCCTCTCCAGCGCAGGCGGCAGGCGCGCCGGCGGCGTGCCGAATTCGGGCCAGTCTGCGGCCGACCAGGGCTAGGGGCTCGAACCCCTGCCAGTTTTCACCCAAAAAAACATTACAGTTCCCAGGAGCTTTTAGCTCTATGTCCTCCAACACGTAACAGATGCCTGCACAGCATGAGCCTCGAACACTGATAAAAAATGTGCACACTGCCCCTTCACCGTAAATCGTCTACTTAGGACGAGGTGCAGGGGACATATACTAAATCTAGCCCACATCAATTGTCGCTTGCTAGGGAAGTATAAAACGGAAGTTCATGATTATTTGTTGGATGGACAGGTGGATGTCCTTTTTCTCACGGAGACATGGCTTAATGCCACCTCGGCGCCAGAAGTGCTGAGTGCCCTCCCGTCAGGATATGGCATTAACAGAATAGATAGGAAAAAGGGGAGAGGGGGAGGGATAGCCATAATACATACACATGAGCTGGCCTGTACCCTGGAGGAGGCGGATATTGCGGGTAGTGAGACTGGTTTCTTCTCTATCTCGGCATCCCATGATCACGCCCTCAAGGGATTTCTGACCTACCAACCCCCTGGGCCAGGAGCTCGGTTTTCCGCACAGCTAGTAGAAAGTCTTACACAACCAGTTTTAAAATATGAGAGGCTCCTCCTCTTAGGGGATCTGAATCTCCACTTTGACGCGGAAGCACAGGAAATCAGACAGGAATTAGCAGGTATACAACTGCAACTGAAATCTGAACTGCCCACCCATTGCCAAGGCCACCTCCTGGATCCGATCTTTGCTAACTGGGAAGCACTGACCGTAGCACCCCCCCACTCCAGTGGCCTGGTCGGATCATTTCTTAGTCGCATTTAGAGCAGCAGTTCCTGAAACCATGGTACAGAAAGGGACTAGTACCGGATTTAGACACAGAAAATGGGCAAAGTTTTCAACGGAAGCATTCAATAATGCAATAGAACAGGGAGGCCACCCTGGGGGTGTAGGAATTGAGTTAGCCTGTGAGGCACTAGACACGCATATCCTAGAAGCGCTAGACTGCACAGTGCCATGGACGCAGAATACACCCCTGAGAAAATCCAAATCGGCCCCATGGTTCAATGTTGAACTGCGGGAAAAGAAAGCAGAGTGCAAACGACTAGAGAGGAGATGGAGAGGAAGCTATTCAGAGACAGAGAGGGATGGATATAAAAGGGGCCTGAGAGAATACCACTCACTCATCCGGAAAGCCCGCAAAGCCTACTACTGCACCAGAATTGAAGGTGCGGATAACTCCATGAAGTAGCTGTTTCTAGTATATAAGGAACTGTCAGATCTCGCCAGGACAGCAGCCCCTATGAGTGGATCAGTTAAATCAGGTAGCAGAGTTCTTTGCTAGTAAGGTAGACAAGATCTACTCCGCCTTTCCAGATTCAGCCAGGATGGGTGATGGCAAGACTGAAACCCCCATTATCCAAGACAAGAACTGCCTTACTGCATTTGTTGTACCCTCTCGAGAAGCTTTATGCCAGATTGTAGGAAGCATTAAATCTGGCTCCCCCAGAGATCCAGCACCCCCCAAAATACTTCATGGCAGTATAGAAACTCTTGAGCCCCACATCAGACATTTACTTGAACTCTCCTTCAACTCGGGACATGTACCTAAAACCTGGAAGAAAGCAGTGGTCCTTTCCCTGAGGAAGAAGCCCAATATTAGTATGGAGAAATTAGAAAATCTACGTCCCATCTCGCTGCTCCCATATTTCGTTAAGATCGGAAAAAGCAGTCAATAAACAACTCTGCCCATATGGAGGCCAACGGCTTGCTCCACTCTTCCCAATCTGGCTTCTGTGCCCTGCACTCGACGGAGTCAGCCCTACTACTTTCTATGGAAACCTTATGCAAATATGCGGACGAAGGTCAAACAGCGGCTTTGATCTTGCTCTATCTTAGTGCCGCATTCAACACTGTAGCTCATCACATTCTGCTACAGTGTCTGAAAAAGGGAGGAGTGGTGGGCAATGCATGGAAATGGTTGGAGTCATTCTTAACTGACCGTAGCTTCCAGGTAGCACAGGGGCCTTTTCGGTCTAAGGAAGTCTCAAACGGGGAGTACCACAGGGGTCCAGCCTCAGCCCCGCACTATTTAATCTATACGTGGCACCAGTGGCTGGATCACAGATAGATTTGGGGTTGAGGCAGTGTTGTATGCTGACGACACTTAACTGATCGTGACCATGTCACAACCCAAGGAACAATGTGCCGCCAATTTTTCGGCATGTATGCAGGAGCTTGCCACATCGATGGCTGAGAACTGTCTCCAATTAAATGGTAAGAAGACAGAGGTACTTATTGTGGGCAGAACCCTTTCAGTCTGGACCTCGGCCTGGTGGCCGGATAGGCTGGGTGTACTTCTCTCTCCCAGCGAAGAACTTAGGGATCTGGATAGACGATAAAATATCGTTTGAACACCAGACCAAACAGGTGGCGGGCACTTTTTTTGGAATGCTACGGGTCCTCATGAAAACACTGTATCTCGTGCCTCAGCCGGTCAGACAAACCCTGGTCCATGCCCTAATAACGTCCAGACTGGACTATGGGAATGTCCTGTACTTGGGGGCCAGTGCAAAATGTCTCCAGAGACTACAGCGAATAGAAAATGAGGCTGCCCGCCTGATCCTGCGGCTGCCCAGAAGAGCATCAGCAAAAAAAGCACTCGGGACCTTGCATTGGTTACCGGTTCGGGAACGGGTGAGATTCAAGGCCCTCTGTGTAGGTCACGTATTCTTCAGGGAAGGGGCCCTAAATACTTATATAGTTTTCTTAGTCGGTATGAACCTACAAGACAGTTAAGGTCAAAGGGGACGGGGCAAGTTCATGTCCCTAGGTTCAACAGAGTGAGAAAGGAGGACGCTCTTTCAGGGTCCAGACCGCTACGGAGTGGAACAAACTGCCACAGAGGCTACGTCTTGAAACGTCAGAGTCCATCTTCAGGAGAGAACTTAAAACCACTCTGTTCCCCAAAGACTAAGCCAGTTCAGAGGAAACTCTTATCTCACCGGCACCGACCCAAGAGAGAGTTCAGGGGGGAGCAGCGCGGGGACTCACTAGCCAGTGCAACCAGGCGCTTTATAAGCTGTATAAATAAATAAATTCCAAGCTCATCGTCCTGACATGCTTCCTCATTCATCCATAGCCTTTCTTAAATTGCAGGATTTGAGGCATGCATAACCACCCGATCACAGATCGAATTTTATAACAATCTAGTAACCGCAAAATCTGTTGCTAAGTTTCTGAACTTACTAACATAGTTGTCGATTTTAACTCCAACTTCAGTTGTTTCCCTTTTTTTAATACCTTTTTTTAAATAAAGAAACATCACAATATAAAAGCATCAGGTTGGCAAAATATGACCACATTGCAGGGTTAAAACTGTCATTCGTACAAAATCGTAGATACAGTATACAAAGTGTTCGGGATCATGGGGATTCCAGCTTTGCAACTTCTGTGTCTTCGGGGGTGTACATAAATCGCCGCGGTGGCTATTCCAGAAACGTTTTTTTGTAAATTTGGTTGTAAGTTTTTAGTATTTGTGGGCCCAATGAAAGCAAAAGAATGCGTTTCTTGTGTTACGGGTACATTTTACCATCAACATCCATTGTTTTAGTATAATTAAGGAAGTACTGTTTCCATTCAGTCCATCTCAATCCGGTTCCGATCCTATAAGATCAAAGTGCCTGCAGAGAACATTTTGAAAATGTTTGCTGGCTCATTATAAAATAATAATACAGGACACAAATGAAGATAAATGTATATTATGTGGGATTCTTCAGTGTTTGGCAAAATGTAATAAGCCACTGTCCATTCTTCACCACATAATAAATATTTACTCCTTTATCAAAATTATTTGTAAAATTTCTCGTTCTCACTGTATAATTCTTATTTCAGATAAAAACTCCACTGGGCACTCGTGAAACAAGCTGGCTTAATATCCACATCCACAGTGAAATGTGTTGTAAAGCTAATACGAAGATTTTGCATATTTAAAGTAAAACGCTGACCTGCTGACTCCTTTATTTGTGCACAAACTTGCGAGCGTTGACACTTCACCATAGATGGCCGTCTGCTTACACCATCACGTTGTGTTTCTGTCCAATTCGATATGGGCGCTATATGCCATGCGTAATCATGTCTTCTGCTCCTATTATGCCTCACCAACACCTTGCTACTTCTGTTATGCCTTGCACAATCATGTCACATGCGAAGCAGTAGCGGCTTACAGATTCACGGTCGCACTGCCAGGATAGCAGTATTAGGTCAGCGAGTCGAGATCGACCAAGGCAGCGGAAACCGATTTAGCACCAAATAGAATACATTCAGTAGTAAGTTACTTGCAGTTGATCTTGCCAGCGTATGCACCGAGAATTAATATGCAATGCTTTCTCTGTGGTTCATGTTCACCCATGAATTTCGGCACGGAACCATTCTCTGCCTGCTCCTTTCTTCCGTGATGTCCTCCAGCTCGTTGCCAATTTTGATATGAACAGTTCCCCCAGAGATTCCACACACCCATCATACAATTATCTCATCCATCATTACAAACTCCCCACCTCAATATTCCAGTATCCTGTAAGAAAGTATTCTTGACTTAACAGCAATATATGTTAAGTTTGTAATCTGGAAACTCTAGTTGCTTGGCATATACTTACATTTAGAAGATTAGATAGGAATGGGCGCATCATAGGTACAGTTAAAGGAGATGTACGAAAAAAATGCACTGTGGCAAAGAAGTCGGAGAGCGAGGACGTATAGCAGAAATTGAAGACATGCGAAAAGTCAGAAAGAAAAGTTTAAGATACTGCAATAAAGATGTTAAAGAAGAGGACGAAATCTATTAAAAATAACTTTAGTCAATTCAAAAGGATCATGGCTTGAAAAATCCACTCGCTATGGCAAGCTGGATTTAATCAGGAAGAGTTATTTTTAGGGCCTACTCTCCCGCTCTGGCAAACTGACAACAGGCGTTCTGCTTGCTCATAAAGTAAACGAGCAATAAATATGCTTTTATATCTTATCTTGTCATATTTGTTTGGGTTTTTGAGACGGATGTGAAAAGTCAGTTTGTCTTTCTACTTTACTATTCTTTCTGTGACTCAAATTAGTGTTTTGTAAAGTGACCTGTGTGACAATCTGCACTGTACAAAGCATGTGAAATGAGAGGCTGTATATTTCAGTCTTTTTTTCTAACTCAGCACTAAAATAGCTAATAAGTGAACTGTTCAAACATTTCAGATATATTCCACTAATTATGAAGACACATTTTTAGTTCTCGCCTAGCCTCGCAGCGCATACGTGGCTCGCTCTGCTAGATCTATTGTCTGGTTGCTTTCAGAAGTCTGGTTGAAGCTCCACCCATGCTTTTAATTGGCACGTGTCACAGTTTGTTAAACGCTCGCTTTTGGTTTGGAGTGAGGCTTGTTTGTTCCCGCCCTGTCTCCTTTTGGCCCCTGCCCACCCGGACTGGATATTTTGCTTGCGCATTGCGTCTCTTCCACCTTGCTGCACGTTTGCAGACAGTAAACCCTGGAGATCTCAGCTGCTGCTTGTTGAAAGATTCACTAGGTTTGAAATCGGGAGCCTCCAGCGTGAATCGGTGTGTTTAGTTGTAGAACTGTTGCTATTCCCTTCGGGCCCTGCTTTCCGGAGTGTCTAACGGCCGACAAAATTCACCTGCTGCTTTCTCATGCGTTTTCTGGGCAAGGCTGTGTGGGTACCACCAGCATATTACATTGATCTGCTTCTACTAATCTTTGCACTTCCTTCTGACTCCTCTAGAAATGTAGACATATACAGCACAGCTGCTGAATTGGGCACCCTTCAGGTCAGAAGTGCCTTGGGTGTGATACCCCTCAGGGATGTTAATAAACTACACTGCAGTGAAGTTAGGCCAGCTACATTCTTCTTCCTCACCCAAAATTCCTTCCTACACCTTTTTGTTGGTGCTATGTTTTTAACATCCCTCCCCTTGTGCTCATGTGTACATTTTAGCAGGCTTGCTTAACACCTTGGCTGCTAGGCGTTTTCCCCTCTCATGCTGGATCCTTTGCTTTCCCATTGTTTCATGACGAGCTCAGCTCGTCATCAGCACAGCTCACCCGTGCATCATGACGAGCTGAGCTCGTCATCAGCATCGAAAGGGTTAATATAAGCAATGTAACTGTTTTAGGATATTTTCAATTTCAGCTTTAAAGCAACAACAAAAAAAGAAACCTTCTTTCGCAGCTTTGCTGGTCACACGTAAGGCCATATTTTAATCAAAACATTCCAACACTGCAGTTAACTGATTTTGGTGCAATATTCTGTGCTCCCAAAGGCAGATACCACTGTTGTTTTACTCTGGTTGTGCCTGCCCATAGGGTATCCACACACAGGTCATTGATACTTCTTGGTCCTCTTCTCAGGCCCAGTCAAATGACCCCCACCCCCCACGCAACTGCAGCATACGCTTGCTGCAGAAGTCACCAGGCCCAAACTTGATTCAGCTAAAATGACACTTTGCAAATGTTTTAAAGTCATTGCTGCCCTGTGCGGATGTAGGACGTCTCAGAAGGCCAATCCCCAAAACTCGATTTTCCTAGTTGCTTCTATGCACATGCCTTGGTATTCAACAGCAGGCTCTAAGCAACAAGCACCTAACCCACTGAGTTATTTCTCCGTAGTGTTTAGTTGTTTCAAGTTATGCCAATGCAGCTTATTAAAAAAACAAGCATTTGCAATGCACTAGGTCTCGCATTGGGAAAGTTTGATCTATTGGTATTGTAAATGACAAATATTTTATTTATGTGTTGGTTTTGAAAATAGCGAAATTAATAGCTTTGTCATTTACAATGCCAATAGTTCTAACTTTCGAAAGCGTGACACCTATAGCATTTGTAATGCAATATGTGTTGATGTATTAATATTACAAATAACAATGGATTTTATTTTTTTGATAACTAATACTTAAATAAAAGTTATTGTAATTTATAATGGCAATAGCTTAAACTTATGTAATTATGTTCAGTGTATTTTATTGTGATGAAAATCCAAGAACAGCTGTGAAATAACATTTTTTGTGACATTTGTAATAAAGCTTGAAACATTGAGAGAACATATTAAAACCAGTTGTTGTTGAATGGCACTGAGTGATGCTGTGGCCTTCAGTGGTGCTGAGTGATGCTGTGGCCTTCAGTGGTGCTGAGTGATGCTGTGGCCTTCAGTGGTGCTGAGTGATGCTGTGGCCTTCAGTGGTGCTGAGTGATGCTGTGGCCTTCAGTGGTGCTGAGTGATGCTGTGGCCTTCAGTGGTGCTGAGTGATGCTGTGGCCTTCAGTGGTGCTGAGTGATGCTGTGGCCTTCAGTGGTGCTGAGTGATGCTGTGGCCTTCAGTGGTGCTGAGGGATGCTGTGGCCTTCAGTGGTGCTGAGGGATGCTGTGGCCTTCAGTGTTGCTGAGGGATGCTGTGGCCTTCAGTGGTGCTGAGTGATGCTGTTGCCTTCAGTGGTGCTGAGGGATGCTGTTACCTTCAGTGGTGCTGAGTGATGCTGTTGCCTTCAGTGTTGCTGAGGCATGCTGTGGCCTTCAGTGTTGCTGAGGGATGCTGTGGCCTTCAGTGTTGCTGAGGGATGCTGTGGCCTTCAGTGTTGCTGAGGGATGCTGTGGCCTTCAGTGTTGCTGAGGGGATGCTGTGGCCTTCAGTGTTGCTGAGGGGATGCTGTGGTGCTGAGGGATGCTGTGGCGCTGAGGGATGCTGTGGCGCTGAGGGATGCTGTGGTGCTGAGGGATGCTGTGGCGCTGAGGGATGCTGTGGCGCTGAGGGATGCTGTGGCGCTGAGGGATGCTGTGGCGCTGAGGGATGCTGTGGCGCTGAGGGATGCTGTGGCGCTGAGGGATGCTGTGGCGCTGAGGGATGCTGTGGCGCTGAGGGAGAGGGAGAGTGAGGGAGGGAGAGGAGGGGAGATAGAAGGCAGAAACTGCCTGAGAAACAGACACAAAGAAGGAGTAAAAGAGAAAGGATGGCAGGCTTTGAGGAAGAAGAGTGCCGCAGACAGAGATCATGCGGTGGGAAACGGGAGGGGCAAAGGCAGATATGGAAGACGACGATCCACCGAGCAGGTCAAGCCGCGGAGAGGCACAGGCATAGAGCAGGCAGAGCACTGGGAGAGGAGGGGCACAGAGGGAGTGAAGGGCAGTGGCAGCTAGATTGTAGGTGCTATGAAAGTAGGAGATAGTGAGTCTGAAAAAGGTACGAGTGGGCCAGAGAGATTGCGAGAGAGAAAGACGAGAGCAGACAATATGAATGAATGGGAGAGAAAGAGTAAGACAAACTGGAGGGAGACAATGAGAAGTTGGGGAAAAATGAATGCATGGGGCTAGCAAATGAGGGACTGGGAAGTATGTAATACAGACGCGATAGTGGTAGTAGATGGACGAGTTGAAAAAACGAGATGGGCAAAAGGCAGTACAGAGAGAACGAAAGAGAAAGAAGAGGGCATCATTGGGTAAAAGTGACAGAGAGAGAGAGGCAGGAGGAAGTGTAAAGTTTGAGTCCAAGAGAGGAGAGCTATACAGACAATAAAAGCATGGGTGCACAAACAGACACAGGCAAGAGATAGACTACTCAGGGAGAAATATAGCAACGAGAGATAGTGACAGCAATGAAGAGACTAGGAGAGTGAATGGGAAACTCGAAATTCCAATATTTTAAGGGCAGAGTAGGAAAGAGACATGCATTAGACAGGCAATGAGGATGAGAAAAACTAAGATCAACGCACGAGAGGAAGAGAGCAATAAAGACACTTAGTGGAGACAATGAGAAATTATAGAGAAATGTAAGTGCACCCACGGGAGAGACTGGGTGGGGCAGGACAGACAAAGTGCGATGCAGAAAAGAGACATGCATCATTCAGAAGGGAAGGGGCAAAAAAGAGAGACAGTAGAAAGAGATGGGCAAAAGGCAGTACAGTGAGAAAACAAAGATTAAAAAACATAGAAAAGGGTAGCAAAGAGAAAAGGAGGCTGGCAGAAGACAAACAACAGGTAAAATAAAAATTAAAATAAAAGGAGACACGGCCTGGAGGCCGTGAAACTGAAATTACGGCCGGCGGGCCGTGAATAATTAGGGGGGCCTTTGATGCAGCAGGGGGCGGAGCGGGAAGAGCTGCTGGCGCCACCAAGCTGTGAGTGAGATGCAGAGCGTGAAGGGGTAAAACAGACAGAAGAGGGCCTGGGAGGGGGCTGGGCAGAAATGCGAGTCACGGCCTGGCGGCCGTGAAGTGTGAAGCAGTGGGCGGGGAGGCAGGAGCAAATGGTAAGGGGAGCCTTTGAAGAGCAAGGCAGGGGGATAATAGACTTGGCTCAGGTGGGAAGGTGGACTGAAAACTTCTGAAAAACAAACAACGGAGCAAACGAAAGAATGACATCTGAGAGCTTTAAGGAAGAACTTTTGGGGCCTTTCTCGGAGGCTCTCGCACACATGAGCCAATACGTACAAATATGGCACTTGAAAGGGGACAAGAAAGTTTACAAATCTGGCCAGGTCATCTTGGAGGAGAATGGCACATTATAGTGCAAAGAAAGCCCAGCTGTCATGAAACTAACATTACACATTAGACGCACATGACATCAAATGTGGCTATCTGAAAACATTGTTCGATTGCGTCAACCAAACAGCTGTGTTGTAACAAATAACTGAGCAGATCATGGTTTTTAAGTAAAATGAAAACATATATTGTGCCATTCGAAAAGGTTTTAAACAGAGCAGAGAAAGGTCGGGAAAACGATGAGCGAGAGAAGGAAGAAAGGCATGGACACATAGATCAAGAAGGCTGCGAGTGGGAGAGAGAAAGGTGGGGGTGAAAGGCTCAGAGTGGATGTTGGGGGGGGGGGACAATGGGCTTGAGAGAGTCTAAGGCTGAGTGCGAGCGGTTTGCAAGGCCACGTAAGATAGTGTTTTTGAGAAAGTGAGATTGAAAATGAGTAAGAGACTGAAAGAGAAAGGTTAAAAGTATGTGAGAGTAAGTGGAAATGAAGAAAGCGAGTAAGAGATACAGGGAGAGGAAAAGCGAGGGTGAAGGGGAGGTGTGTGTGTGCATTCGTAAAATAAAGATAGTGGCAGTCTAAGTGGGAAAGCATGAAATACAGCTCTAAACTAATGCAAAAGGACTAACAGTTGTAAATAAGAGGTTGGGCTGGGCAGAAATGCGAGTCACGGCCTGGCGGGCGTGAAGTGTGAAGCAGTGGGCGGGGAGGCAGGAGCAAATGGTAAGGGGAGCGTTTGAAGAGCAAGGCAGGGGGATAGAAGCGCGTTCACGAGCACGTGCACTTCTACAAATCCGCATCGTGAACTCAGCTTTCTGGTTTGACTGCAATAGGTCTCTCTGCGAGACCTAAAGTCTACCACCACATATGGCTTATTAGTGTTATCAGGGAATATCCAGGTTTGTTAGTGTTGTCTTAATGACATTTTGCTTTTGTTGCATCTACAAGAAAATTAGGGATAGACGTATAAGAATAAGTTTCATTTTGAAGATTGTGTAAATCCCGGAAGTGGTGTTTGTGCTTTGTTGCACAACATCACTTTTTTTTCTATATCCATTGTTTCTAATTGAAACCGCTTTCTTTCAAAATTGGGTGATTTAGTTTAACAAAACCAAGATTTGAGCAAATTAATGAATAAATGAAGAAGAAAGTGAGTATATACAGGGACTTTCGAGGTTCTGTATAGTGTCAGTGGATTTCCCTATACACTGCTGAGTGAGGTAAATTGGCCACTGTTGACCCATTTTTTTCCTCACATGCCACCTTTTTCCACTACACATCCTCTCACCACACAATTCCAATTCAACACATCTCTCCCTTCCACTTCCAACAACCCTGCCAACTCTCCCTCAAACTCACTGCCTCTCATCTTCGCCACACTGCCACACCACCTCTCAGATCCCAATCGACTGCCTTCTCTCATCCCTCCCTACCTCCTCTCTATACTGCCTGATCACACATACCAGGCACAGTTTCTTTCCCGTTCCTTTTCAAGGTTCCTGTCCCTAAAACCCACACTCTAATCCTCTTCTTAGGGTATCTTCTGGTACACAGATCCTCCCTCTTTATCTGTATGTGGCCTTCTCTCTTTCTCACACACTTTCTACTCCTCTGTCTCAAGTTCATTCACCACTACCTGCTCAAACTACCTGTCTATCTATTCTGTGCAGCTCACCCATAGCTATTCACCATACTACACAATTCCATTGAACAAATATACTCCACATGACAAAATTCAACCCCACACAATTCCACAACTGTCCATTCCAATACAATCCACATTATTCCACTCCATACCACATACATCCACTACACTCCAAACCAAAAACATATAGGTAAAAGACATTGTCATTTACAACACTAATGACTAACTCTTGCAAATGCAAGACCTATTGCAAATGCTTGTAAATCTGGTGAAAAGATTTGTATAGGATCAAATCAAATCTGAGCACTTTACTCTGTGATTTGCTGATGTTAAATATTTTTCCTGTAACACAATTTCCAAGCATTGTCTATGCCCCATATAGTTTTATCATTTAAACTGCATGTTGGTGGGAACGTTTTGTGCCCATTTCAATGGAAAATGTGCTATCAGTAAATGGCAGTGCATTACCACATCATGCTTTAGTAAGATATTTATGAAAAGTGAGTTTTTAAACATGAACTAGGAAATATTCGTGCTCTTGCCCATATGCCAATGCTATCAATGAACCAAGAGGTCGTGCCTACCCTATATGTGGGCTCCATTCTCATTATACACTGAGCAAAAGTTTAGTAAATATATATATTTTTTTTTTGTACAGCAGAAATCGTGAACTTGCATATCTGAATGTGCACTCTTATGTGATAATGAAGAAAAAGGCTGTTCCATAAAACCAAATATTTGCCTAGGATTACACACACAATTTGAGGCAAGTTGATGGGTTAGGCCGAGTAGATTATTCAAGCTACTAGACTTGTATGTCTAGATAACTTTTTTATGAGAGTTCGAGCACGGAGGATGAATAAGAAAACAAGCACTGGCGTTGCCAATAGGTCTCGCATTAGGAAAGTGTGAGCTATTGGTATTGTAAATGACAATCATTTTTTTAATGTGTTGGCATTGAAAATATATAAATTAATAGCATTGTTATTTACAAAGCCAATAGCTTACACTTTCCTAATGCGAGTCCTATTGGCTATGGGAATGCTTGTTGTTAGCCAGCAAGGACAGTGCTGTTGTGGTGCTGAGTGATGTGGTGGTGTATTAGAGTGATGTGGTGGAGTCCCAGAGTGATGTGGTGGTGTCCCAGAGTGATGTGGTGGTGTCCCAGAGTGATGTGGTGGTGTCCCAGAGTGATGTGGTGGTGTCCCAGAGTGATGTGGTGGTGTCCGTGAGTGATGTGGTGGTGTCCGTGAGTGATGTGGTGGTGTCCGTGAGTGATGTGGTGGTGTCCGTGAGTGATGTGGTGGTGTCCCTGAGTGGTGTGGTGGTGTCCCTGAGTGGTGTGGTGGTGTCCCTGAGTGATGTGGTGGTGTCCCTGATTGATTTTGTGGTGTACATCAGTGCTGTGTTGGTGTCCCTAAGGGCTGTGGTGGTGTCCCTGAGTGCCGTGTTGGTGTCCCTGAGGACTGTGGTGGTGTCCCTGAGTGCCGTGTTGGTGTCCCTGAGTGCCGTGTTGGTGTCCCTGAGGACTGTGGTGGTGTCCCTGAGGGCTGTGGTGGTGTCCCTGAGTGCCGTGTTGGTGTCCCTGAGGACTGTGGTGGTGTTGCTGAGTGGTGTGATGGTGTCCCTGAGTGATGTGGTGGTGTCCCTTAATATTTAACACAGAAACTGCAGTAATGGCCCGGACTAGTGCTTTAATTACGATTTAATACTTGCTGTTTGACAGCTGAGCTTACTGGACTTAATATGTATTGTTATTGTTGCTGGGACTGTTATTACATTGTTCCTTGTAATATTAGCAGAGATCCTATTAACAGCATGGGCATAGTTCACACTGACGATTTACATGTATGCATTAGTGGTGCAGCAGGCGCAGTGACACTAAGACGCATAGGGGCAAGGGGCCTGGCCAACAGTATTTCATGTAAAGCTAATGTTTTAATTTACATCTTTTCTTGGTGATGTATTTTACGGCTTTTGACAGTTTCCTGGGTCCGTTCTCTTTGTAAAATATAGGCAAAGATGACATTTTTATTTATCTTGACGACTACAAAGTAATAGCATTTTCCGTGCATTTAAACGTATGCGAAGAGGGAGTTGTGTTTTTACCCCTTACTTCAGCAGTGACTTCTATTTTTTTTCCGAAGCTTAGCTTCCTGCTGTTAGTTGATTTGCATCTCACAGATGATGCTTTAACAGATTACAATCTTTATGACGCAGCTTAAAGCACTAAAGTATCCTGTTCTTGTTTCGTTTCCAACTGGTGAAAACATGTGATGTTTCACACTCTTGCAAGCCATGGAATTCCTTCCTTTGTTCTGCACACTTTCAGGCGTCCAGAATACCCCGCCATAAACCTCACAATTACAACAGCTCCAATAAAAACAAGCGAGTGGCGCTCAGGAGACAGTAGCAAGGAAAATGGTTAAGAGTGGAGATGGGGTGGGGTAAATGAGGGTCAGACAGGACAGAGATCTCTCAACCGTGAACAGCGGGACGGGGTGATTGAGGGATGGGGGAAGAACAGGCTTCTGAGTGCGTTCGGGAAAGAAATGAAAATAAAAGCGGGGCAATACAAAAACAATTAAAGGCGCGCTTAAAGTGAATGTGGTGCCATTCATATACAAATAAAGGTGCTAGAACATGCTATATGTTAAACTGCATCACTCACGTCTTTAAAGATACAGGGGAAATCTGTGTGCATTCGGGAAAGAAATTAAAGTAAAAGCGGCACCATACTTAAAACAATTAAAGGTGAAGAGGAACTAAAGTGTGAAATAATCCCACACGTATGTTACAAGCAATAGCACACAGAGGTAGCAAAAGAGCGTTATCTTTTCGGGTAGTGAAAGATAATTGATGTTTCGATTTAAAAAAATAAATTCTGCAACAATGTAAAACATCTAATTGAAGCCCAGAATGTGCATAGCGAGCTCAAAGTTGGAGGGGATTCTGGAAAGCTGAGTCACAAAGAAGACATTTTGTAACTTGTAAGGCGTCATCACCAGCGAATGGAGGCTGACAAAGAGAGAAGCACGGATAAGAAGGATCTGCCCCCATTTTCTAGCAAGAGAATGCACTGCACCCTTTCGGTGCTGGTGCCGGGAAACTTGCACGCTGCTGTTTTGATGGCAGAGAGAAAAAGAGACATTTTGGAGAAAGGCTAGAAGTACAGTTAGCACAAATAGTTTTATTAGTTGAAGAAAAAGGCACACACACTGTCAAGCTTTTAAACTAGAAAGCAAAGTGCAAGCTGTGTTTAAAGAGACGCGGGAGTAAAAGTGAAAGCGAAGTGAAAGCGATGACACGGCCGGGCGGCCGTGAGACGCGATCTGGGGTGGGGGAGGGGGGAGGGGTGGTTGTGAAGGAATAGAGAAAGTTTAATATAAATCAAAGAGGATGGAGTAAGATACAAGTATGGAGAGAGCGGTAAATGAAGTAATTTGCAGGGAAATGTTTCTCAATGTTTATGAAGGTAGGCAGCACAGGACTGCAGATTCATTAGGCACCAAACTGCGAGGTCGATAGAGATCAATCAACCAACAAGGCAGCGCTGGGAGGGGGGCTGGGCACGAAGGAAGGCGAAATGTGAGTCACGGCCCTGAACGCATATGTGAAGGTCCATGTCGATGATTAAACATACCAAAGTCTGTGCACATGCAAGTATGGAGAGAGCAGTAAATGAATAATGTTTCGGGAGAGCCTGGTGCGGGAATGCGAGCAAGGGGAGGCAGGCAGATTACGAGGGAAGCCGGATGGGGGCGGGAAAGCCTGGTGGGAGGCGTGAACGCCGGATGGGGGCGGGAAAGCCTGGTGGGAGGCGTGAATGCGCGAGGGGAGGCAGGCGGGAGGCAGGCGGATTGGGAGAGAAGCCTGATGGGGGCGGGAGAGCCTGGTGGGTGGGCGTGAATGAGGGGAGGACTGGGCTGGGCTTGCATGCGATGCGCGTGCATGTACACGGGCACTGCATGAAAACCGCGGGGCTGAAAGCCCTTTGGTTTGAAGATGTTTTCGCCACATGAATTCTCGCTACGCTCGATGCGCTTGCGCGCATCGATGGGTCGCGAGACCTAAAAAACCTTGTGCTGATTTTTTTCGGGGGGGGGGGAAAGAACGTGCTACAAATGGTGCTTAGGAAAAGCATTTTAGCTCCTGGAAATCAAGTGGGGGGAGTTAAGTTTTGAAAAAGGTAGACTGGATTATCATTCATTGGAGCCTTGGTCTAAGATAGTTGGATTGCTACTTTCAGAGGGTCAGCCTTGGAGTGGGGTTTATTTATGGTAATTGTTGTATAATTGTCCTGTGGGGAATACATGCCATGTCATCTCTAGTCTGTGTGCTTACGGGGCATTCAGTCATTTGTGTCTGGCCCTTTTTAAAGTGCCTATGATCTGGCTATATAGCTTTGTCGTGTTCTGCATAAGGGAGAAATTGAACAAGCATTTTCAATGCAATAGGTCTCGCATTACTTAAAGCTTGAGCTGTTGCATTATTATTTGCAATGCTAACCACTCAAACGTTTAGTAATGGTAGACTTGTTGGATTGCAAATGTGCATGGGGCAAGAAAGTGAGAGAGATGGAAGTTGGGCGGCCGCGCTGAAGGAAAACAGAGGTTCGCCAAATCAATTTTGTAAGTTATATGGTAAGCGGCACAGCACGCCTCCTGTGCTGCTTTTCAAAAGCATGTAATATTGAAACAAGCCTTTGCAATGCAATAGGTCTCGCATTACTGATAGTTAGAGGTATTGGCGTTCCAATTAATACAACACCAATACCTCATACTTTCAGTAATGCGAGACCTAGTGCATTACCAATGCTTGCGTAGTGAGCCAGGAACTAGCATTGTATGTCCCAGTGTAGTACCGCAAGCTGCTCCTAGAGCTCCCTGGTGAGCAAGGCACAGCATTGCATGTCTAGGTGCAGTACCTCATGCTGCTCCCTAGTGAGCATCAGAATCATAAACCACCTAAGCAAAACAGTACACAGCTGCTTGAAATATGAGCAGCTATATGTTTAACTCCTTCGCCGCGGGGGAAATTCCCCTGCGGCTCTGGGGGGAGGGGGACGCGTGCATCGCCACCGTGCTTGTGACGAGCTCAGCTCGTCGCGCTGCACGGTGGCGCTGTGCTCATGACGAGCTCAGCTCTTCATGATCACGCCTGTTTGCGTGGAACGCTCAGCACAGCAGGGGAATTATCCCCGCTTGGGTCATGAAGAGCTCAACTAGTCATGGGCACAGCACAAACGGAGGGGTTAAAGAAATAGGGCTGTGGTGACCACTATATCAAAACAAGCCCGCCCATGTTCGGGTAAAATAAAAGCACGTCAGCCATTATCCAATCTGAGGTGTCCGTGCAGCTTGAAGTTTAAAAAAACATTGTGAGAGAGAGCGAGCACGGAGCGTGTCCTGCCGACAGCAGGCAGAAAAAACCCAATTGAGAAAATAGCACTTCCAGGCTCTAATTAAAGCATACATGTAACCGCCAAATTAAAAGGGCCAGTCCTCATGGGAGGATACAAATTAAAACAAGACCATACTAAGGAGGTACTAACAAGCCAATTAACCAATCGGAAGCCTGCATTTACGAAGGACAATGACACAAGCCAATGGCAAATGTGGGCAGGGCTACAAGTACATACTGCAATACCGCATGCCTCACAGAGGAGCATATGCGCGCTGACTCTAGGCTCGACCTAAAAATAGTTTGGCGAGCCTCGCTGAAGACAACAAAGGTATGCCTCGTTGCTTATAACGCGGAAGAGCTTATTGTGCCTGCAACAGCGGCTAGGAGAAAGGCATGAATAAAATAGTGCTCATGGGAGGTTCTAAAGGAGATAAAGTGGTACTAAGGAGGGACTACTAAGCCTATTAATCAAAACTACCATTTACAAAGGACAGTAAGAGGAACCAATTGAAATTCATGCATACTAAATTTCACAGGCTCTCTCCTCACTAACAGGTATGGTTTGTTAGCCTTTGTTTACCTAAAATCTAATATATACTATTCAGTGGCAAGATTTGTTTAGCTCGAGCCTGGGCAGCGCATGCACTGCTCTGCGATTTCGCAGCCATCTTTTCAATTGGCTCCTGGTACTGCCCTTACTAAATTGTTGCATTTGATTCAGGAATAGGCCTAGTAGTCCCTTTTTGATACTCCCTTGTCTGCATTTCTAACCTGCCAGAAGGACCGGATTTTCTGCTTGTGTTCTTACACGGTCTGCTTTATCTAGTCTGAGCACTATTTTCTTCAATGGTTTCCCCTATTCCACCCACAACTTTCCTACAAAGTAGCACAATTTTAGATTTTAATTAAGGCTGAGTTTTCAGTTTTACAGATTTTTAGGTCTCTCTTAGGTTGCAGGGAAGAGAGCCTTGCACCGCCTCCGCTAGAAATTTTGTAGGAGAGGACTGTCAGAAGAGGGCTTTAAGCCCCGCCCATAATTTCCATTGGCCGGTGTCACCGTTTATGATAAACGGTGGCCTGCCATTGGAAATGAGGGGTTTCTGTTCACGCCCTTTCTCGCCGGACTGGCTCGCCTGGTTTGCGTCTGTCGTGAAGACCTTTCTAATCAGCTTGTTTATTTAACAAGCTGATAAGAAATGTCTTCACGAGAGAGCCGTGATGAAGGAGGCACCTGGCGTCCTGCAACCACGCTGCCTTCATGTCTGGAGCATGCACCAGTCAGCTCTCTCATTGGTCTGCCGGCATCACTGAAATGGATGCCACGGTTCTCAGCCAGCAGAGGGTGGGAGGGGTGGCATCTGCAGCACACAGTGTGCGAACACGCTGGGGAATGTCGGGAGTAGAAGCTGCTCTGTGAGCGAGAGAAGCGGAACTGGCTCGTTCAGTGCTTACTTTAAATCAAAACCCTCTCCGTGGAGCAGACCCTGGTACCGCTTGTTATGCATGTTGAGGACGGCTACAAGTATTTAATCAGGGCAGAAAGACACACACCTATTATCCTTCCCTACACCACGGCGGCTGATTTTTATTCAGACCCTGGAATTGCATGCTTAGTGCTCTTGCAAAATAAATAAAAGGCGCCTATGGAGTAGCTGCACCACAAAAAGTTGATGGACGGAATGTTGAACATTGTCAAACATTCATCCCAGTCACAGATCGGGGTTTAATCCATCGTTATTTTGCTCGCCACGCCACCCCAGTTTAGACATAGCCATGTGCAAATCAGTCTTGACCCTGTTCCTCATGGGAACAGTCCAGACCGAACTGCCAGGCCATGTTTTCCCTGGACAGGAATCCAGCATCCTAGGACCGGTATCGGGCTTTATGCCCTCATCAGCCAGGATAGCTTGACTCCAGTGGCGTATTGAGCACGGGACTAGGCTGAATGTATGACATTGTTTTGCATTCTGTCCATCAACTGTTGTTTTTGTGGATGGAGTAGCTGGGCGTGGAGAATTGCTTAAAACAGTGGTTCCCTTGGAGCACACACCATTAAGATAGCTCAGTGGGCTGCGCACATGCTGCAAACACCTGTGTTTTGAACTCACTGGTCACATGCTCGAATCCCAGCAGGCCTGGCTGAGGCGTTCATTCTTCCTAGGTCTATCGCTGTGAAGTTGGAACACTTGTGCCAAGAGACCATTCACTTTACTGTTGTGTGCCTTTGGAAAGGCCAGTACAGTGCCTTCTCTAACACAGTTAGTCTGAATGATTGATTCCTCTAAGGAGAAATTATAGTTCTGACGTCCATATACACAGCTGTTGCATTCTGGAAGCAGTAGTTACAGTGCTTGAAAAATTAAGGACTTGCATTGCAATTGTGGGGGTGATAGAACTGCAGTTCTGGGCCTGGCAGACCGCGTATGCCTGCGTCATATCATAATGGCTTTTGCCCAGAGAATCTGCATTCCTTCAATCCTCAAAAAGAGCAGAAGGCGCCTCGGAGCCGGGGTTCCCTGGGGTTCGTCCGATGACGGATGGGTATCCGTGGCGCTAATGAGTTATGATTAAAATAAGCCTCAGTGTCTGGTGTGCGATGTATTCTTACTCCGCTGTCAGAGTAAATAAAGCCTTGGTGTGTATATCTGATTTCTGATCAGGGAATACTACATTTTCCAGGTATCGCGACAATTTTAGATTCTATTAAGGACACGGAGGCGAGGATTATGCGTACTCAATTTCTTTACTGCAAACACAGCAGCCAATGGAAAGTAAACTACACATTGTAAAAACATCAATACCCATGAGGCTTTGAACCACGCCTCCATTATCACAGCCAATCACTGCATCCTAAGGTATACAAAGTAGAGGGGCACCAAACTGGGTTCCTCTTTCTTTGCACAAACTCCATCCATAAGAACGAACCAAAAACCAAAGTCTTAAACTCTCAACTAAGAGATGAACAGTTCCTTTACGAATTCTCAATGGAGAATAATCCACAGCACGCTAAGTCATCTGCTTCAGTCAAGAGGGCGATTCATCTCCATCCGGAGTGACCATTCAATTCTTGTTGGAATCATTTCCTAAAATAGAAACAAGGTTGAGAAAGGGAACCCACAACTTCACTTCTCAAAGGGTGGGCACAAAACGGTGTTATGAATATAACTTTCAACAACAACTCTGTGTCCTTAATAGAATCTAAAATTCTTGTTGCGATAGCTGGAAAATTTGTATTCTATATCAGGACCGGAGGCTTCTGATTATGCTGGTTCAAAGCTCATCAATCACAGCATCAGAAACATGAGAAATGGGCTTATAATAAACTTTAAACATAGAATCAGAAGACCATTCAGCTGCTTTGAGGATGTCTTCCAAACGGGATCCAGCAAATAGGCTTTGGAGGCCATAGCTCCCCAACAACTGACCCAAAGGATCAGATCTGTGTGCAATAGTACGTTCTTCATAACATTTCAGGCATTGTAATTCACATAACTTGTTATTATGAGGGAAAGAAGGATACTCCACTGAACTTGAATTAGTCTGTCTGTCTCGTGATCACAAAAGAGACACCCTGTGGATAAAACATCCTACCAGCCAGGTCTAAGGCTCGAACATCAGACCGTCTCCAGCAGGAAATGAGGCATAGCAACATGGTAAGTTTGGCAGAAAGTTGCTTTAGAGACAGATCAGCGTTCTCTGGCCAGGAATCCAGAAGGGAAAGAACCTTGGAGACATTCCTTAAAGTCGAATACCTGTGACGAGGAGGATTAGCCACTCGAACACCTTAAGTAATTTACAAAACAGAGGATGCACCCCCACGGATTTACCATCAACATGATTGTGACCTGCAGAAATAGCAGACCTGAAATTATTAACTGATCTGTAAGCATGGCCTGACTCTGCACATTCAGATAGGAAGTTCAAAATCTTAGTCACATCTGATCTGTGTGTGTGTCTGTGTGTGCGTGGGGCTTTGTGTGGCTCTGTGTGTGGGTGTGTGGGGCTTTGTGTGGCTGGCTCTGTGTGGGTGTAAATGCAATAGGTCATGCATTTGCGAGCGATTAAGCTATTGGCATTGTAAATGACTGCCATTTATTTATGATTTAAAAAAAAAAAAGTCATGAGCAATGCCAATAGCTCTACCTTTAATAATGCTGAGACAATTGCATTGTAAATGCTTGTTTTATAAGGGAGACTACTGTTGCATGCTTAAAAGCAGTGGGAACCTTACCTTGGGCAAGTGACTCTTAAGAAATGGGAGCACGCTCTGGCAAGACGGAGAAAACCTCTTTCAGGACGTGCGGAGGACAACAGTCATTTCGTTGACCCCGGTGTGACACGGGTCATTAGTTCTGATAGAGTTTTAGGACAGATGAGTTGAAAGGTGTCTAGTATGCATTGGTTGTTTGAAGTATCATCCACTGGTTCCCAGTTAGAGGTATTGGGAAGACTGGCTTTGATGGTGGAGATTTTGTCCAGAAAGTAGTTGTTCAAGGAGTTACAGAATTCCTGGGTGGGGGTCTGAATAGGCGAAGTTCTGGCATCATTACACTATTTTGAAGATTTCTTTGGATTTCTTTTGGGCACTGAGTTATTTTGTAGAAAAGTAGGCCGCTTTGGTGGTCAGGATGGCTTTTTTTATACATTCCGTGAGCATCGGAGAATTGTTCCCTGTCTTCAACGGAGTATCTTGATCTCCATTTTCTCTCATATTGACGCAACTCAAGTTTTTGTTTTTTAAGGTCGGTGGTATCTGAGTGGCGAGAACGAGAGAATTTCACAATTGGGGCATGAGTGTTACTAGCAGAGGATAGCCACTTGGTGACTTTTCCCTCCATGGTGTTGATATCCTGACAGAAAATGGGTATAGGGTTCTCAAAGGTATTAACAAAATCCAGTTTACGGATTTCCTTTTCCTGGTTCTACCACCCGCCGAAGAGGAAGTTTTTTTTTATAGCCGCTGGAAATTATAATGAATTGTATCATATGGTGATCTGACCAAATGCATGGAGTAATTAACGGTGTTGAGAGCGAGATATTGCGGGCCCAGATATGATCCAGAATATGTCCCTTTACATGAGTAGTGTTGTGTAGGTGCTGGACTAAATTTAAGTTGCATAGAAGTTCAGATAGTTCAGCAGCGTGGGGTCCCCTGGAGGCATCATTGAACCAGTAGTTCAGGTCCCCGATAAGGAGCACCTTCTCATAGTTTATCACTAAGGAAGTCATTTGTTCACCTAAAGAGGTGGGGAAGGTAGGCATTGCTTGAGGGAGGTGGTAGATGAGCACTAACACCAGGGATCCTGTGTCCATATCCAGTTTTATGACCATATTCTCGTCCTCGGGGAGGATAAGAGAGGTCATAGTGGAACATTTTAAACTTTTGTTATGGCAGCGATCCCCCCACCATGCCCCCCGCCCAAACTCCTGTCTTCCCAGACGTCCGGTTTACCGACAAGATGCAATAGTCGGAAGGGAGGGCTGCTAAGATGTCAGGTAGAGAATCATCCATCGGTTAACCAGGTTTCAGTAATTAAAAGGACATCTGGTTTGTCGGAGGGCGGTTTGCTTAGTTACTGTGAGTTTGGCAACTGCAGGAGGATGTGGGGTATGACCACTGGGGAGGGCGCGTACTACCTGAGATTCTAAGATACCGTTGGTTAAGATGCAACTGTATGTGGTGGGGTCCAAGGGGTAACACAGTCTATATGGCGGTTTGAGTGATTTTAGCTTCCGGGGTGAATAGCTGATAGTTTGACCAGGGTCCGTGGCCCCTGGATCCGGCCAGGCGCAGGCGGGCTTGCCTTTGGCGCGCTTGCCTTTGGCGCGCCTGCTGCGCTTTCTTAACATGGGCTGAACTTATACCCAGCAAGGCTAGCATAAGGGGGGGCGCGTGTCTCACAAACACACGACGCAAGGGTGCAGCCAACAGTAGCACAACTCGCAGAGCTTCAGTCGAGTGTCGCTGAGGCTACAGACATTATGTGTAGTTTCCGAGAGCCAGCATCGGGGGTGGGGGATGGGGGGGGGAGGCATGTCTCGCTCTGCCCGGTCCGCCCTCCACTCAAACAGCTGCGGTGGACCGGGGTCGGAGCGTGAGGCGTGCGGCGCAACCAAGGTAAGAAGAGCTTCCTGGCAGCAAAGGTATTTAAAATATTTTAGAACATAAGAGTAAAGGTTTAAAACAAAAGAGACCAACACATGACGCAAGGGTGCAGCCAACAGTAGCACAACTCGCAAAGCAATCAGAGTAGGGGGTTAAAATCCTGGCTTTTACGGAGATGTGTAGTTTTGGTCAAATCGCTGTATTTCACAGCTGTGTGTGCATTCCAGTTGTTCCAAAGTGTAATTATCCGATTTAAGAAAAATATGCACACTATTTCTGAACACAATGGTCCAAGGGTCATGCAGTGACTTTTGGGGGTCACCTTTGTTAATTTCCCCACAAACCGACTAGAGCCCCACGGTCGCCACAAAATGGAGTGTAGGCCTGCGCGGTGGGAGGGGAACACAAAGGGGAGTTTGGAAATGTTTGTTTTATGGTGACCATCCGATTCCAGGCACCTCATTGAGCATTAATTAGCAACTCCTTGAGGTGTCCTCTGAGCAGCGCAGATGGGCGCCTGACGCTTCTAGGCACTCTCAGTGCAGCCCAGACATGCAACAGTTGATGTTGTTGCACCAAGGATGTTGTGCTGCATAACTAAACTTATAAGGTCCCAAAAGCGACACCTATTTGCTATACCAATGCTCTCTGCCCCTCCCCCCCAAACACTCCTTATTTTATTTTTTAACTTTAATAAGTGCGGTGCCTTCTTCATGGACACCGTGCTATGCAATGCAATAGGTGTTGCTTTTGGTATTGTAAATAACAATGCCTTTTCATTTTTTTAAAGGCATTGCCATTTACAATGTCAGTAGCTCAAAATAATGGCGTTGCGAGACCTATGGCATTGCAAATGCTTGTTATAAATACAGGTAGAATTTTTTTTTCTTTTTGTGTTCTATATTTTTCTGCTTTTAAAACCAAATGCAAATTGTGCTTTTTGTGACTTTCGACACTGTTCTTCATAAATTCCAAACCAACATCTGAACAGAGAAATAGCATGGGGAGTTTAAAAACCGGATGGGATTTCCTTAAATGTTGGCATATGTTAACATATATTTGTATGTATTGGTATCTTTACATGTGGGTGTAGTATTCTGCTATATTGGCTGCTTAATTTACTCAAACGCAACAGGCATTAAAGTATGAGTGCATATTTATCAGTTAAATAAATGTGGAAATATACCATTAATAACTCCATTTATTATTAAAACCCACAAATTTGGATAAATACCACTAAGATGGCTGGAAGATAAATATGGATAAATACAGGCGGAAATGTTAAAAAAAAAATGCCATAACACGGGGAGCTGCTGCATTTCTTATAACTGTAAAAGAAAAAAAAAATCCGATGGTTGCTGCATTGTGTTCGAACGCTTGGAGCATGCCTCACATGCCACTTACATAATTATCCTTGGGCCAAAATGGCAGCCACATGTGAAGATGTCCTCATGGTGGAGGCACCCCGGTGTTATACGTAGGTGCGCCTCCATTGTAGCACGTGTACATAGATCATAGCTGTTTTTGCTTAGCAGTGGCACAAAGCATTTGTAGAGTCATAATGTTTTGGCTTTGCCAGTGATTTTGTTAGGAAGCACATCCTGTTTATCTTGTCGGTAGGCTAAGACTAGTAACTAATCACCCATAGAAGGTCAATTTTGCTAACGTTGGATATGTAGCTTTTCAGTTCACGAAGTAAAGATGTAAGCATTTTCCAAAACCAGTATGCCTGACCTTTTGGACCTATTGGATTTGTCTGTGGTTTTTACCCTTGCTGTATTGTGCAGCATGGCAAATGAAAGTAATGCAGTGATATTATAATTTTAAGGTGTGTGCATCGCACATGCCTACAAAATGATGAGGGGATAAAAGAACAATTGTTTCTAATGAGGTGTTTACTCAATCGGCAAATGATCACACTGTGCTTAGAGAATTAAAATAAACAAATGTGTGTAGCATAAAAGAAGCAATAGGCGAACAGAGCATTTGTTGTTGGATCAGTAAATATAACAAGCATTTGCAATGCAATAGGTCTCGCATTAGGAAAGTTTGAGCTATTGGTCTTGTAAATGACTTTTTTTTTATTAATGTGTTGGTTTTGAAAATAGCTAAATTAATAGCTTTGTCATTTATAATGCCAATAGTTATAACTTTCGCAAATGTGACGCCTATAGCATTTGCAATGCAACATGTTTTGTATTTATTAACTTGGATGTATTGTTATTACAAATAACAATGGCTTTTAATTTTTTTAAACAATTAATACTTAAATAAAAGTGATTGTAATTTATAATGGCAATAGCTTAAACTTTTGTAAATAACTTTTGTGAAGATTATGTTCAGTGTATTTTATTGTGACGAAAATCCAAGAACAGAAGTGAAATATTAACATCTTTTTGTGACATTTGTAATAAAGCTTGAAACATTGAGAGAACATATTTGAACCAGTTGTTGTTGAATGGTTGCACAGATTGATGCTGTGATGGCGCTGAGTGGTGATGTGTTGCTCCTGAGTGGTGATGTGTTGCTCCTGAGTGGTGATGTGTTGCTCCTGAGTGGTGATGTGTTGCTCCTGAGTGGTGATGTGTTGCTCCTGAGTGATGTCGCGGTGCTCCTGAGTGATGTCGCGGTGCTCCTGAGTGATGTCGCGGTGCTCCTGAGTGATGTCGCGGTGCTCCTGAGTGATGTCGCGGTGCTCCTGAGTGATGCTGTGAAGGCCGTAAGCGTGCGCGTTCACGCACCCAAATCCAGCAAAATCGGCAACAGAAGCGCGTGGCACCCTCCTGTCCCTAATTCCCCCGAGACGGCTGACTAAAGTTGTCGAACTGGAGCATCCTATCGGATGCAACTCCAGCTCGACCTAAAAATGTAAGTGGCAAGTAAGCTTTATTTAGCGTGGATGGGATGAGCAACACATGGCTGGGGTGGAATAAGAAAGTAGTATGGTAGTGGAGGGAAGCAGTGTGTGGGACAGAAGCAACAAAGCTAGGCGATTGGGAGGAGAAGAAACAGATGAGAGGAGGGTGTGAGTGGAGAGAAGCTAGAAGACGGGTGAGAAAACTTCATGAATTGTGGAGATAAGTACATAGGCGAGAGCAACTGTGAAGTAGACTAGGGCGAGCGCAACATTGAGGGGAGAAAGAAGCCTAGAGCAACACAGAGTGCAAGGAAGAAGTACTTGAGACAGCTGGAGTACACATGCAGTCTAATGAAGTTCTTAACCCAAAGAGAAAAGTGATAGAAAGCAAGCAGTGAAAGAATTCTAGCCAGCCAATCAAAAGACTGAAAAGCAGGTATGCTCCATGGGAGGGACAAACACAAGATTGGCATGCTGGGACAGGAATAGAAGCAGGCAAATGACAGTAGCATAAAAGCCAACCAATTTTATGCAGTTGGCAGGCACAAAATCCCTTGTAAGCTCCTGGTACGACCACAGTGTTCATTTTGCAGCCAGACAGCTGTGCTTCTTGGTCGACTCCATCTAAACTAGAGCTCCCTCAAGTATGCATGGAAGGATACAACTCCTACAGTTGGAACTCTTGAAGCCGAAATACTTCTTGGTGCGACAAACACACGACTAGATAGGAAAGCAGTGGAATCACAGCCTCTCAACTGAGATTGATAACATAAAAAAAGCCATTCAGTCATGGGCACGGGCTGGTCCAAATCTCGCATTAAGTACAAGGTGTTTTGGAATCAATAGGTTTCCCAAGCTGTCTGTAGGTGAAACCTTTAAAAAACCTCTTTATATCACCATGACGTGTGGTGATTACGTGTAATTAAATGGATCAGATCAGACTACTCTGGAAACTACACAAATGAATTGCAAAGTAATAAAAGCAACTTGAGCAATTGCATTCAGTGTGCCACTCAGTATCCCAGCTGTGCCAGACAGGGCTTAAACAGCGACCGGTAAACATTGAATATGATTGTGATGCGTCACTAGAACAGTTTTTTTTCACAGATTAATGGTTGGCATACAAATGAACATTTGTTACTGTATATCAAATTATAGAAAAGAGACCCACTGAAGAATGCAAATTGTTCCATATGCAAGACTTTGTTAGTGTCTCCTGCAAAGGTTGTCTGCTAGTTGCGCTTACAGCTAACTAAAAGTACATGTTTGCTTTATCACACAAGTGTGGTCACATAGAAGTTTCTTTGAAATAATAGAAAATATGGCAAAGTTGCCTAAAAAGACTGTTTCCTTCGTAACGATTGCTAAGATAGAATGCTAAGTTTTATCTTTTCAATGAATAGCATTAGTAATTAGGTTGTCTGGTGAAATCACAACTTCCCCTCTACCATACTGCCAGTTATTAATCTTGGACGAGTATAGTCTGCTTCACAACAGGGATTCTTTGGTCTCATCATTGGAAGTGTTTTTATATCGTACATGACAAAGCAGGCTGCCTCTTGTGTTGCACCTCATAAATGTTGATACTCCAAGTTTAATTTCCATCTCGTCCCTTCCTAAGACTCAAGTGTGAGTCCAGTTGCAAATAAGTCTTTCTGCTGTTAAAGCTCACTCTTGGCATCACCCATTAGCATGCAGGTGGGGTTGCTACAATACTGTAAACACAGGACAGTTGCTAACCTTTTCACTGCCAGTGCAAAGACTTTAAGTGTGGGGAAAAAGTTCTTCGTGCAACACCTGTGTCATTACCATGTAATGTAATGTAATATAAACTCACACTTGTATAGCGCTACTATCGCTCCAACGAGCATCTTGGCGCTCACCATTGATGAGGATGGCATATAAAATAGTGTGGCCCAAACAAAGTGCCCTTGGTAATCCGAGGGACTGTGAAATGCTTATTTCTTGAAACAGAAGCAGCTTCCTCCCACAATATTCCAATTCTGTGAGGTGAGGGGGCTCTGTGCCACTAAACGGTGTTGGGCACCAGACCCTGCTGATAGAGTACCTAGCAAATGGTGTTACCAGACCAATCTGACTAATGCTCTTCACCGATGGATCCTAGAGGAAGGGGGTAGCGCAAGTGGAAAACAGTGAGGAATGTGCCTAGCGCGATGGGAGCACATAGAAATCTATGAAGAGGGGGATTCAGGAGGTGAGAATGAGAGCGATTTACATTGTAATCTCGTGTTTCAAGAAATGGCAGCCCATAGTATTATAGAATACAAATTCGGAATCCTTAAAGCCTGTACTGCACCAGTCTTCTTGATTACATTTTTTGTAACCCCATGTCAATTTAGCTTTGGGTGTTTTTTGTTCAACTGCAATGTGAGTAACAAAGCAGCTTTAAATGTAAGGATTACTAATTTAACTTGCTTGAATAATCTGTTCATTTAAGATTGCGAATGTAGCTGTGGGGTAGTGGGCAAGTTGTTGTACATCAATTTGTTCTTGCGTCATGGTAAAATTGTAGTGAGTAAAGTATTTGCCAATATACAAGCACTCTTAAGCACCCTCAACCGGTCTGCTCCACCTCTGACCTTTCTACTAGTAAATATCCTGCACAATGACCCCAGATAACCTGAAGTCAAACTGTCCGTACCGAAGGTACCAGCCATACTAAATTGTTATGTTCTACTGTATATTAATCCATGCGTTTATCAGGCATAATAAGCACGCCTCTCGTAAATTATGTATGTTACATGATATACATTTTGGACAATGCTATGTCTAGAGTATTTCTGTATGCAGTCCTCAACTTGATCTTTTGCGGAGTAAAATTACATTTTTTAATGTGTGACAATCATTGTAATTTGGGCTGAATTTTATAAAGCAGTGTTGGTAGCCAACATTTTAGTCCTTTGCATACCAGAAGAGAGAGATGTCTTTTGCCACTCACTACATCAATGAAGATACCATTTGTTATGTTCCTTCTCTTTAGGGGTTTAAAATGTCTTCCTGGGTTAAGGTCACTCGGGGACGGACTCAAAAGCCACCTGCCGTGGAGAAAAGGTGAGTAATCCATGTTTGATGATTTTAATGTGTGTTATATCAGTTTGTATCCATCTTAACTATTTTGGCCTTTTCATTATAAAATAAAAATTATTCTTCCTATTGCTATACACCGATAAAGCACTATGCATGAAACAATGCCACAGTCCCATGGCGTGCAGTTTCGTTATGTGCTTACTTTGTGAAGAAAAAGTTCCAAAATCGAGAATGTTGATGTCTATTTCTTGCTCCATCCTGTTTTTGTTATCTCAAAATAGAAATTTGATGCTTGAAATGATTGTCATATACATGTAATAGCCTAATCTCCACAATAGTTGTGTTCCTGAACTGAAGCTTGAAGCAGTGCTTGACATACGCCATATTTGTTTCTTTCATTTCAGGCCTAGACCTGGATGGATTCCACGGCTTCTTGAGTAAGTGTCTGAGATCCAGCCGCGATTTAAAAATTATACTTAGTACAGCTTTACACGAGCGCCTAGATAACCTACTTGACACCAGGAACGATTTTTTTGCCCCCTCATGTTGTGCTTAACCTCGTCCCTCAAATGACCAGCAACAGACTTTCTGTGGTCCCCTTCCCCACAGGGTAGATAATAAGTCTATAACACCAATCTGTCCTGGTGGGAGGGGCAAAAAGCCCAGTAGACATATGCAAGTTTTTTTTTTTATTGCTATAAGGTGTGGGGGTGGCCTGCCTGCACATTGAGCCTAGCCTCCACCTCCAACATGAGCCCGGGGACTAAAGGATCCCCCGTCTTTTTGACAAGATGGGTAATTCTGATTTTGTATTTTTTTTTTTATTGTATTCATATGGGTAGCAGAGTTGAGCAAAGTTCCAAAATCATCCAAGTTTTATCCTGAACTGCAGCACTTTTTAGGCGCAGGTCCGCTGCCACCTGGGGAAACCTACCAAACCCAGACATTTCTGAAAACTAGACATCTAGTGTGGCACGCCTCCCGTGGATCCCACAAAGTTTTCTTGCGTACAATGCCCTGCAAACTTCAAACTTAGCCTAAAACTGCACATTTCCACAAAATACCTACCGCCCAGCGTTCCCCACTTGTCTTGAAAAAATTCTACCCCTCTTGTGTGCCATGGCCCAATGCCCTCGACAGGCACATATCAAACCAGGATCAATGAGAGCTGCTTCATTTGACTCAAATTAGCCATGCTTGTGGCTTGGCATATCACCCTTGACTCACCTGACAAGTTTAAAAAAATGTACAGGGTTGCTAGGCTTCCATAGATCCTGGCTGAGCTAGGGTCCAAAATCCACAGCTACCCACTTTGCAAAATCACATTTGTTTTGGGTAGAAATATGTGATGTATCCATGTTGCAATTTGGGCTGTTTACTGTTGCGGGAAGGAGGCCTACCCTCACAGGTGAGTTACCATTTTCATTAGAATACTTGGGGGGGACTGCCGGGTAGAAGAAAGTTTGTGGTTCTCCACAAATTCCAGAACTTCCCATCCCTGAAATGTGAGGAAAATGTGGGTTTTTTAATTTTTTTGTCAGTCGGATGCCTGCAAGAGATTCTAGATAAACCAATCTGGTGAGAGCCATGCAAGTCCCATGGATTCCCATAGGTGTCTAGTTTTAAAAAATAAACTTGTTTGCTAGGTTGAGCTCGGACTAAATTCCATAACTACCCACTTTGGAAAAGGCAGGTTAGTTTTGAGTGTACAAAACGTGATACATCCATGTTGAGTTTAGGGCCACTACCTATTGCTGGCACTAGGCCTAAATGTAAGCAGTGTGTGAATTGCCCATACTCTATACACAATAAAAACCATGGTATGGTGCAGCTCAGTTTTTGATCTACACATCACCCCTTGCAGAATTCAGAATTTTGTCTACTTTTCAGAAATCTATAGCTTTCCTGGATCCCCTATGGGTTTCACACTGGCTTCCACCATAAATTGGAAGTATGTTGAAAGCACAAAAAATAGAAAATATGGGCTGCCACTTTGAAAAATGCCAAAATGGGGTAAAAGAATCCGTTTTTTGATTCAGCTCTGTATGTTCCTGAAAGCTGGGGACTTTAGCACATCAAACTGTTTGTTGATGTCATTTTGATGAAGAAGAGAAAACTGGCACTGCTATCCAGTACCTCAGCCTCAAAAAAGCTTATCACTTGGGTTTTTTTTTGGGGGGGGGGAACCCTAGCAGCAAAAGGGTTACTTGCTTATGTACATTCTTGTACGCCAGCATTTACTCCTTTTTGTACATTTTATTTTATTTTTTACAGTTGAAGTAGGATAATTGTGGGGTTTTCATTTGCTGTAAGTTTATATTGTACTGTTATTTTTAGAATCCTTTCTAGGCTCATGGGGCTTCCCAAGCTGTAGGTGAGGTGTCGGAGCTACTTTTCAGTAAAGGTATAACATTTTGAAGTTTTTTTCGCAAAATGTACATGCATGCCCTTTCTCTCACATGCAAATGCAAGTTTAACCAACCATGGGTGGTTATTACTTTGATTTACACGCCCTTTAGGCCTTTAGCTATCATTCATCAGAAAGATTGGAACAATACCAACAAAACAACTGTTATCGTGCGGAGGTTAAGGGAAAAGTAGTACTGTTTTACACAAAAGGCAGAAGCCAGTATTTTTTTTTCTAGGGTGAACTGTGTATGACATGGGTTCATGTGGCGCTTGCTTTTGACTATGGTGTTGAACCTATATAAGGTTGACTTACTTGCTTTTTGTTTTCTGCAACTCCGCTTACTAGAACTTAAATCAAACACTGGAAAATCCAATAGACCTTGCTTAAATGTGCTTATGATTGCAAATACATTAAAGCCAGTGGGCCAGCTGTCATCGCCATGGCTTGTTTAAAAACTTTGGTCTGGTGATGCTGTGTGGCCAACACAGTGCTTGCCTATACCCCTGGAAATAGTCCCCCCCCCCCCCCCACTGCTTTTACCTACCTGTAAACGGTGCATCTTAAATCACCCCCAGTCTTTATTGGGTAACACCGGACTCCGAATTTGACGTCTGCACCATGCCACCCATGTGTCGCTGGTGGTGCAGTATTGGTGCTAACTTGGACCGTGCCTTCTGTTGACCTGAAACCCTGAAGAATAGATTTGTAAGTTGTGTACTTACCTACAAAACTGGTTTCTTGTTTTCTTCCCGTAGGTTAACATCATGAAGTATTTCTCATGAAAAACGTACACACTTTTGAATGTAGATCTTGGTTTTAAAATAAACCTAAAAAGAAGAGTATTTTTCGAAAATTGGTGTGGCTGTCCTCTTTTTGTTGTGTGTCATTTATTAATCACGGTGTGTATAAGAAATGCCTTGCACTCCTCTGTGTTAGGCCTAAGGCTGCTCGACAAAACTACCGAGCACTTTGGGTTTGCATAGAAGCCCTGTACACCTCTGGAGGAATCGCTGGAGTCTTTACATGATAATACCAATTATTGGTATATCACATAAATAGCCAGCTTCCTACATTGGTGGTGCAGCGGTGGGATACAAGACTCAGCATTTTCTGTACCACTTGATTGAGAAGTGATTTCCCCCACTGTTGAGAAATTAAGTCTGTAAAGTAGTTGGGCCTTTTGAGGTCCATAGCATTTTGACTGTAAGTTCCATAATACGTTTTAGGCTAGTTTAAACACCCATTTCTGAGATCCCAGGGACCTCCTAGGAGTTCAACCTTGGCCCCCTATGCACATCTGAAAGTTCCACAACTCCAAAGAGCTGTGTCAAGGCAGCAAACTTGCCATGGGTCTTAAACCCACAAAGGCCCTTCAGCAGCAGTTGCTGGCAGAGAATGACAAAGCCCTGAGAAGTCCTGAACAGTGTCCTAGAGGAGGTAGATAATGATCTCCAGAAACTGGCCAAAAGGATAGCCTTGGAGGATGAACTCCAGGCCATAGAAAAAGAGCTGAGATGGGCTTAGAACACATCTCTGGTGACAGCACAATAATAAATAGGAATGGAAGTCAATCTTTTGACCCTAGAATCCCCAAAAGGAGTGTCCAAAATACGTTGAGGGTGGTGATAGTACCAAGTGGTTCATTTCTTTTGAGAGGGCCTGTCTTAGCTGACCTACTATTAAGAAGAAAAAGGGAACCCACTCGGTAAGCAAGGACCAAGGGTATTGGTAATATCGGTCTACAAAGGTCCTTGACAGGAAACAGAATGCACAGACTTAAAATAATTATAGGCCACAATCTGCACTATAGTAACTAAGGTGTCCAGCCGGACCCTGAATTTAATCAATGGCAAGAATAGAAAACATTTAAAAACCACATGTATGTAGTGGGACACAATCCTGTATCCACAACAAACAACAAGGCTAGACAAACAGTATGCAAGGGTAAGAGGTTTAACAGGCAATTTTACAATTTATGAGAAGCTAGTGCAAGAATAGAAAGAATCAATCTAGCTTTACTCTTGTAGTAAAAACGCATTTATGTCACACAGTGGGCAACTAGTGTTTAAACTACAACAACTGACCGACGGCGTTTCGATCCTATAAAAATGAAGGATCATAATCAGGACAACCAATGCATTGCCTACTATGCAAGCCTGTGAATAGAATGGGAAAACAAAAAACAGAAAGGACATTTGTTTAAATTCTTAATTCATCCTACAGTACATAGCATAAAGAGATTTCACGCCATGCCTTAAGGTGGAAACACTGTCTACGTGCAGGTGAGTGCAAAAACCGGTGACATTCATCCATAGTATCTTACTAGTGATCTAACAACCAGTGAATAGGGTACCGTGTTTGACATAGGAGGGGGAGGGCGGGAAGGCTAAGGATTACCTATTTACAGGAAGAAGTACATGGAAGCCGGGGATGGCTGAAGCTAGAGGATATCTTAATCTTGGTTCCAGTGGGCACTGATGGCTCGGCTGGGAGGGCAGAGCAAGACCTCTGGTAACTGCATGAGGGGTACCTTCATATTAATGAAAGGTCTTATGCTGGAAGAAGTTATTGATACTGTCAAGGTATAGGGGGCTCACCTGGGTAAAATGGAAAGCCAAACGTCCGATTGCGCCGCTGTGGTAATACAGCAGGATGGACCGTGGTGGAGAATCTAAGGAAGGCATCTAGCTAGGAATGAGCCTAAAGACGGGGATGGTAAGTCTAAAAATTAATGGCAACAGCGCTTACCCACGTGCAATTACGATTCCAAGGGGTTGCAGCTGGAAACATGAGATGATGGACGCCCTAGTTAAGGCGAGCCTGTGAGGAAAGGAAGGGAATAATCAGCCTGGACTCCATGGGGCTTGCAAGTGATAGTGACAGGTAGGACCAGCGAAGGTTAGGGGTGCTTACCTAGATAAGAGAACATGCAATGCGTCCCGTCTAGTGGCGCCGCTGCGGTCAGAGGAAAGGTGATAGGAATCCCTAGAGGAAAAGGGTGACCAGATTAGGTTTGAGCCTGGGGACAGGGTAGTCGGTGTTGGGCAGGAGGAGGCGGTGGCGCTTACCGGCGTGTATTATTGGTTCAACCCAGATACGTTATTGATGGGCGCAATAGAGGTTACCGCCCGAAATCAAGGCTGGACCTGTAAAAATGAAATTATGTCAGCAATAGTACGAAGAGCTTGTGAATGAAGCTCACGTGTCAGGGGTAGCAAGGAGAGAACTGCGCTTACCTCCGTGTTCGCAATGGAACAGCAGTAAACGCCTGGCGGGCAGTATCGCACCGGTCAGGCGCCGGGTTGCACGCGTGAAGCATAGAAATAGTGTCGGCCATATTGGATGGGGCTAGTACCCACACGGCGGTCGACTCTGGCAGCCATTTTATTGTGGGATAAGGGTTTCGAGAGGGCGGCCATCTTGGAGTGGGGTAAAATTCCGACGCAGTGAGGGGAGGTGACTGGCACTAAATTAAATTCATAGATTAAAATGATGGCGCTGTGAGTGAATAACATTAGTTTGAACAGATTCTTAAGGAAACTGTGTTCAATTTGACCATAGACGTGACATCAGAAAGATACACCTTATTAGATCATGACAGCTTGGTAATGTACTTGATCAACAAGTAGCCTGTTGGAGAAGAAGGCTTCATGTTCATTGCAATTCAGTCTATTCCTGATACTGTCCATGAGTAGAATCCTTTTCAATTCCTCTCTATTTAGTAGATGCACAATATCTCCTCCACGGGGTGGCAATTTCACTGATTTGAGGACAGTCCATTTCAAATCATTGTCACTGTGTCCCTTTTCCATAAAATGGTCCACTAGGGGAGCGTTGGGGGTTTTGCAGCAAATTCTACTGCGGTGTTGGCCTATCCTGGTTTTTATCTTTTGTTTGGTTTGACCAACATATACAAGCTTGCATGGACACTGGATCAAATAAATCACATCACTGCTGTTGCAATTGGTGAAAGTTTTACAGTTGATGGTGACATTGTTAAAAATAAACATTTTACCTTCTATAGTGAAGTCACACGATCCACATTTTGCATGACCAACAAGCGGTGTTTGGTTCCAAAGAGAATTTATCGTGTCTCGTGTAGGGGGACTAGGGAGTGCAGCCCTGACCAGATGGTCCTTTAGATTAGAACTTTTCTTAAATACAAACAAGGGTCGATCATTGTGCAGAGTACCAGCATTAAGTATAGGCCAGTGTTTGATTATACTTTTTTTCAAGGCATTGGACACAGATGAAAATGTAGTCACAGAAGCTATTCTATTATTGGATTCATTTTCTTTATCTTTAGGGCAGAGCAGAACCTCTTTAGGACAATACCAGGCACGTTTTACTGCTCTCCTGACGAGTCTTCTGGGTAGCCCCTGTCTTTTAGTTTGTTAGATAGGACTGCGGCTTCCCTGAAGTAATCCTCTTTTGCGAAGCAATTCTGTCTAATGCGGAGTAATTGTGAATAGGGTAGGGAGTCCCTTAGCGCTCTAGGGTGATTGCCATTATATCTGTGTGTTCCTTTTAGTAGGTTTGCGGTATAATTTAGTGTGTATTGAGCCTTCAGAGTGATAGATGGTAAGGTCTAGAAAGGGAATAGACTCTGCATCAACTGTGCTGGTGAATGTGAGTCCACAGCAATTGTTGTTGAGCCAATGGATAAACTGATTCAGTCTGTCAAGGTCATTATTCCAGATTAAGAAAATATCGTCGATGTAACGTCTCCAAATGGAGATGGCAGAAGAAAATGGATTGGAGGGACTCCGTATGGTGTCAGTCTCAATTTTGTCCATAAAGAGTATGGCCAAATTGGGGGCAAAAATAGCCCCCATAGAAGTCCCCTTGACTTGTTGGTAGTATTGTTGCTGGAATGCAAAGAAATTTCTTGTCCAGCAAATTTCCAACAATTGGAGAATGAAAACGGAAGGTACCCGATGTGGTCTGGGCCTGTTTTCAAGAATGTCCCGTATAACCAAGAGGGCTGCAGTCTGGGGGATGTTCGTGTACAAGGACTCAACCTCCATTGTACACAATACCTGATCTCCCACAGAGAAGGGTGTCTCTTCAATCGGGTTCACCATGGCCATGTTATCCCTTATGTAACAATGGGTGACTGGTACAAAATCTTTAATAAAGAAATTCACATAATGCCCAATGGGCTCAAGAATGGAGCCACACCCGGATACTATAGGCCTACCCGGTGGTTTAAAGACACATTTGTGGACCTTCGGGAGGGTGTAAATTACAGGCATTCTTAGTGATTTGATGTTCAGAAATTGGAATTCCTTTGAACTAATAATTCCCAACTCTAAGGCCTCTCTAGTCATTTTAGAAATAAGACTCTAAGTCCTTAGTAAGGTTGGTGGGGAGCCTCATATAGTGATCGGTGTTAGCTAATTGTCTAAGAATTTCCTTGGTATATGCATCTGTTTTGTAAGACAATGCCTCCACCCTTGTCCGCACTTTTGATGATTAGTGTGTCAATATTTTTCAATGATTGAATGGCTTTCTTTTCTTCCATTGGCAAATTGTATGGAATGAATTTTTTGGTTTCCTTCAGCGCATTAAGCTCTTTGGTCACCATTTTTAGGTCGAGGGACCGTTAAGCTGCGAAGCAGCTTCCGGTCCGGAGAATTAATGTAATCTAGTGGGGCTTCAGAACCCGCCTCCCTGCCCTGTCTCTCCACCATTGGCTGACTTCCTAACCGGAGGCCAGCCATTGGAGGAGAGAGCCGTCCCTCCAAAGAAGCTCCCTCTTTTTCGGATTCGGGGGCGTGATTTTTTGCATTCTTTAGCCCTGTGACGTCGTCTGTCACTCAGGGCGCAATAAACACGACCCGAATCTGAAAATGGCGGCGCTTTTCTTAAGGCCAATTCACAACAGCCGCCCCAACCTGGCAGTCTGTGTGCCCAAGAGTACACATCGCGCCTCTCGTTTTCTGCTGCCCACCGCAAATCGAAGGGGACGTCCACCGCTGCCCATCTGCGCCCCACGCACCCAGGAGCAGTGAGTCAGGACGCAGACCTCACCAACGTTGTGCTTTGGTTTTCTGCTTCTTCCCGGCACACAAAGTGCCCCCTGCGAGGCGCCGAGACACCCCCCCCCCCCCCCCCCCCCCCCTGAGTGCAGGCAGAGACCGAGGCAACACCAGCGAGGAGCAGACGGCATGTGCTGATCGCGCTGCCCGCGAGGAGAGCTGGAAATCGGCCAGCGGCATTGAGGCAAGCTCACTGCTCATTTTTAGCAGGGCCGAGTAATCGAGGTAAAATACCCTTTCTTATTTCACAGACGTACCCCACACAAAACACGTCCCACTGCCTGGAGCGCACATTCATCTCCCGAACATTGAATGTGGCAAATTACGCAATTTTCCCCCTCTTTCCCCTGCTTCATACACACGTTTCCAGGCTTTTCCCCCCTCCCGCTGTCTTTTGTGAGTTGATAGACACGGCATTAAATTGGATTTTGTATCAATCATTATTAAAATGTGAAGTGTCGGTCACAGGGCCCACATCTCGGGCCGTTAGCTAAATCGCAACCCTCTTGATTATCCCAAATTACTGCTGGGCTCTGGAGAGGTGAGCAGTTTAGCCAATTATTGGCATTTCAGGCGGATTTGCAGGTGATTAGCTCTTGGTGGAAGCCAGTCTCGGTGAGGCCTTTGAAGAAGCGGCTCGTGTAATTCTTGCAGCGGAGAGGTAGGGAGAGACGCGGCTAATGACAGCTGGGTCACCAGGGTGATGCAGCCTGTGCGGTGGGCTTTTTGGGTTTAGCAAACAGGACTCCTGCAATAACAAGTGCGTCACTCACCCGCCATGCATAATCCCGGCTTTGGAGGATTGCCACAGATGCTAACAGCTCAATTAAAGTGTAACCCTTTGTATAACCCGGAGCCGGCAGGGGGACAGAAATATCGCCAACAAGACAGACAGGAGGGGGGCCGCAATGGAGGCCGTCCCAGCGAGGAGGGCCGGGGCGCAGGCTAGCACTTCATCTGGAGCGGGGAAAGGCCCAGTGGAATAGGAGTGCCTTCTGCCAGAGGCGTTCAATGAATGGGCCCTCGATTGGAACATTTTCGCGTCTTCCTGGATAGGTACATCTAACAACCCATTGCTGTGCACTCACCTGTATGTGCCCGTGTGAAAGGTTCTGGCCGGTTGTTATGGAGCAAATAAGCCCCCATGTACAGCTAAACCCCGTATCAGGCCTGTGGTATAGAACAACGGCTACCAAATGTAATTAATATTAAGCTGCCTTGATAATTCTATAGCAGAACGTTGGCCCTGTGCAGGATTTGTGTGTGCGCATGAGCCTGTGCAGTATTTGTGTGTGCGCTTGAGCCTGTGGAGTATTTGTGTGCGCGCTTTAGCCTGCGCAGTATTTCTGTGTTTTGTGCCTGTGTAGTACTTTTGCAAGTGTGTGAACGTGAGCCTCTGAAGTATTTCTGTAAGTGTGCGTGTGAGCCTGTGTGAAGTGTTTGTGTGTGTGTGTGTGTGTGTGTGTGTGTGCGCGTGTGAGCCTGGGCAGTATTTGTGTGTGCGCGTGAGCCTGGGCAGTATTTGTGTGTGCGCGTGAGCCTGTGCAGTATTTGTGTGTGCGCCTGAGCCTGTGCAGTATTTGTGTGTGCGCCTGAGCCTGTGCAGTATTTGTGTGTGCGCCTGAGCCTGTGCAGTATTTCTGTGTTTTGTGCGTGGGCCAGTGTAGTATTTCTGCAAGTGTGTGAACGTGAGCCTCTGAAGTATTTCTGTCTGTGTGTGCGTGAACCTGTGCAATATTTGAGTAAGTGTGTTCATGCGAGTCATTGCAGTATTTTTATTATCTCTGAAAAGTGCTGGCGATGCGGTGAATTTTTGGGTTCGATGAGGCAGGATCGGGTACGGCCGTGGGGGAAGATTAGTCCTAAATATGTACTTAAAAAGAAGAAGAAAAAAAGTCAGCAGATACTCAGTCTCCCCCAAAAACGAACTGTCCGTGTTCCCGTTTTTGTGCCTCTGGGCTCCCCTGTCCGTGTTCCCGTTTTTGTGCCTCTGGGCTCCCCTGTCCGTGTTCCAGTTTTTGTACCTCTGTGTGGGTGGCTTTGTGTGTGTGGCTCTGTGTGGGTGTAAATGCAATAGGTCATGCATTTGCGAGCGATTATGCTATTGGCATTGTAAATGACAATGCCATTTATATAACGATTAAGCTA
Source organism: Lissotriton vulgaris (assembly GCF_964263255.1). NCBI lineage: Eukaryota > Metazoa > Chordata > Amphibia > Caudata > Salamandridae > Lissotriton > Lissotriton vulgaris. Next base: position 33,411 of record NW_028244737.1, on the reverse strand, counting down.
TTGGCAATGTAAATGACTGCCATTTATTTATGATTTTAAAAAGAAGTTATGAGCAATGCTAATAGCTCTACCTTTAATAATGCAGAGACCATTGCATTGTAAATGCTTGTTTTCAAAAGTAATTACTTCTGGAGGAACCATCCCTGCTGTAGGAGAGAAGGTGGAAGGTGGTCTAAAGGGATTGTTTGCAATAGCCAAGGGTGTCTGGTTTATTTGAAAGAAAGCTTCTAGACTAATCCTCCGAAAAAATCTGAGGATTTCCGTCTGTAATTCAAGAAAGTCGGTGCGTATGGTGGGCACGAAAGAGAGTCCCTTGCTGAGAAGTGACGTTTCGGCAGCGGACAAATTATGAGTAGATAGATTAAAGATGGGGATGAACAGTATTGAACAGTTTTCAATGCAGTGAAAAAAGTCCTGGATCAGCATATTTGCTGCATTAGAAACTTATATATACAAAGTCTCCCATGTGTCATATAAACAAGGATTGAGCATCAAGAAATCATTGAATACTGTTAAGTTTAATCAAAATTGAATAATTGAGCTACCTTTGTTATTCAACAAGGACTAAGCTGTGCGTCTGGTTTTACGAGTGTGATGTCACTCCCACCATGTGATGTGTTAGAAGACTTGTCCACAGGAAGCTGTGGAGTGCTATCCTATGTGAAGTGTTCTATGGAAAGTGCAGGGATAAACTGACCCTTGACCCTGGCCCTTCCCCGTGGTCTTTGTTTTTGACAAAGGCGTCCCTCCATTTTTGCTGGTTCGTTTTGGCGGCTGAGTTTTGGTGGCTCAGGCTGCGTTGAGTCGTGAAGAGGAGAGAGGGATGCACACATTGGGGCAGCCTGCGGTTTCCCTCCTGCCCCAGCTGCTGCAGGGCCCTGTCTCTAACCCCGCCTGTGCAGTGGACATTTGGGCAGTGGGGACTAATCCTGCTGCTGGCATTTGGCAACCAGGTTCTGGAGCCGGGTAGGACAGCCGGGAATGCAGGAGCGCTGAGCTGATTTAGGAGCTGCATTTGTGCGTGACAGCGTGGCTGCCAGGAGAAACCGTGCAACCAAGCCATTGCCACTGCCATTCTGGTGCCATGTCCCCGTTGGTCTTTCTTCTCTTGAGGTGTTGGGGGGGGGGGGGCGGCTGGTAAAAAGCTGGCGAGGAGTACATTCAAATAACAATAAATCAACTAACTATATAACTACAAGAGGAAGGCACCAGTGGATTGTGGGGCTGGTGAGACTGGTGTGCTTGAAGTTGGTATTGCCTGGCTCCTAATACCCAAAGCAGGCCAAACACAGCTAACCGCGCTAAATTCTGCTAAGTTGCCCTAATTCCAAAAGACCCAAGATAAGACAGTCGGAGCAAGCAGAGCAGAGGACAGCATGAGGTCAGGTCGCGTCCGGGGGAATACAATGGTCAAAAAAGAGACAAAGAAACGAAAGCGTATAACCAGGAGGCCAGGGACGAAACCTCACCAGAAACTGGTCTGGCAACCCAGAAAAACTGCTCCCTTCTAGAAATACCTGTGTATATGGAGACACCTCTTGGTTAAAGAAGAGTGGGGAAACACCACATTTAGAGATAAGCAATAAATTAATAAAAAAGCAATTTTCTCATCAACCAAAAATCTTTACAAAATTCTACTTTCTACAAAACCCGGGGAACACTCTACTATCAAGCACCAGAGCGGTGTCATGCCTTCAATCACCTCTTCAGCCTCTACAATTAAATCAATCATCACAACTTACGGAAGAACTAAAACCAATTTATGAAAGGAGAAGTCTAGATACTAAAAGAAATGCTAGCACAGTAGCTACTAGCCCTTTACAAACAACATTAACTCCTCAACCCAGCAAAACACGGATAAGCATTGAAACTACAGGTAAAATACAAACTGGGAATGTAGACAATCCAAATACACAGGCAAAATGAGATAAGTAAGAGGCCCAACGACACCCAAGAAAAACAAGCACTGGCGTTGCCAATAGGTCTCGCATTAGGAAAGTGTGAGCTATTGGTATTGTAAATGACAATTTTTTTTTTTAATGTGTTGGCATTGAAAATATATAAATTAATAGCATTGTTATTTACAAAGCCAATAGCTTACACTTTCCTAATGCGAGTCCTATTGGCTATGGGAATGCTTGTTGTTAGCCAGCAAGGACAGTGCTGTTGTGGTGCTGAGTGATGCTGCTATGGTGCTCAGTGATGTGGTGGTGTCCCAGAGTGATGTGGTGGTGTCCCAGAGTGATGTGGTGGTGTCCCAGAGTGATGTGGTGGTGTCCCAGAGTGATGTGGTGGTGTCCGTGAGTGATGTGGTGGTGTCCGTGAGTGATGTGGTGGTGTCCCAGAGTGATGTGGTGGTGTCCCAGAGTGATGTGGTGGTGTCCGTGAGTGATGAGGTGGTGTCCGTGAGTGATGAGGTGGTGTCCGTGAGTGATGAGGTGGTGTCCGTGAGTGATGAGGTGGTGTCCGTGAGTGATGAGGTGGTGTCCGTGAGTGATGAGGTGGTGTCCGTGAGTGATGAGGTGGTGTCCCAGAGTGGTGTGGTGGTGTCCCTGAGTGGTGTGGTGGTGTACATCAGTGATGTGGTGGTGTCCCAGAGTGATGTGGTGGTGTCCCAGAGTGATGTGTTGGTGTCCCAGAGTGGTGTGTTGGTGTCCCAGAGTGGTGTGTTGGTGTCCCAGAGTGGTGTGTTGGTGTCCCAGAGTGGTGTGTTGGTGTCCCCGAGTGGTGTGGTGGTGTCCCCGAGTGGTGTGGTGGTGTCCCCGAGTGGTGCGGTGGTGTCCCTGAGTGGTGTGGTGGTGTCCCTGAGTAGTGTGGTGGTGTCCCTGAGACACACAGGTGGGGGGAGGGCAGCCGATCCGGGCTGACTCACCGGCGGACTAAATTTACACTAAATATTAGTGTATTGGGAAGAAAACTGTTTTTATTAATGATTTGTCAAATAAGATAGCATCGTTATTAGGAGCACCGCCAGTGCGGGAGGAACATTCTATTTACAATGAATCGGCTCTACGGCAGGTGTAGTATTGGCAATGAAACGTAGTGTTCCTTGATGCGCGGAGGGGGGTTTTAAGATACTGCAGGAGTCTGCAGGGAGGGCGCCGTGAGCTGGAGGTCTTGCGGGGGTGAGCGAGGGCTGAGGGGAAGGGTTATGACTGAGTCTGGGTAGTTAGAGGGGGAGCTGGGTAGTTTCCTAGGGTTATAGGGCGATGGCATCTGGTGTTTTGAAGGGTCCATGAAGAAACGGCGGAGTTCTGTGGTGGTCGGGATGAGGGGATGTGGCGGACAGTAAGGGGGTCTGAAGGAGAGGGCGAGCAGCCCGGGACGAGAGAGCTGCAACGCGAGGATGTGGATGACGGGGGGGGGGGTTGGTGGGAGTCTGCGATGATCAGGAGCGGGGGAGGGGGTCCTGGGGGCTTTGATGTGAGAGATAAATTAGGGCGGGGTGGACTCTGGCAGGGGAGGGAACATGGCCTGGAGAGAGGCCGAAGGGAAGCCGGATGGGGGCAGGAGTGCAATTAACATGGTGTAAACGGTCCGAATTCAACGTAATGTGGGGGCTCTGTGGTCTCTATTCCTCACAGGAAATGTGTCGCTTTTAGTTGCTGGAATATAGCAGATAGTGGGTTAAATGGACTTGGGACTGCTCACCTACAGCAGCAAAGTCAGGGAGCAACAGACTTTCAAAATATGCATCAACACAGTCCAAACTGCTGCCCACAGACTCCCATAGCGCTTGTGGATACAAAACAACAGGAGGGAAGGGCGACATCGCATGTCTGGCCCACGCGCCCCGGGGCAACTGCGTGTCCATGCGTTAAGATATTCCTTACACACACGAGATCCTGCTGCCAATACGATCTTGGGACAAATTGGAGGCCAGTTGGAAGCCGGCGGGAGACGGGGCTGCGGAGGTTCAGTGGCTATGGGGAGGTAGGCAGAGGTTGGTGTGAGATTACAGCGCAGATGCTGGGGGGGACAGTGCAGGGGAGGAGAACAGCTAGGGATTATTGTCACTGTGTCGCATTAAATGGCAATATTCCAAAACGATTAAAGGGAGCTTTGGTTTTAAAGTGACGAAAAGTAAATCTTAATGTTCTCATATCCGAAAAACATGAATTACAAAATGAATAGCAGGGCCAGTCTATGAAGTGTTAACAAAGAAAAAAGTAAAGTTTTCAGGTTTTATTTTCCACGGCGGGAGAGCCTGGGGCGGGAATGCGAGCGAGGGGAGGCAGGCAGATTAGGAGGGAAGCCGGATGGGGGCGGGAGAGCCTGGTGGGGGTGTGAATGCGCGAGGGGAGGCAGGCGGATTAGGAGGGAAGCCTGATGGGGGCGGGAGAGCCTGGTGGGGGGCGTGAATGCGAGAACCGAATACTCTGAGCTTTCCAAGTGTTTGTGAAAATTTATTCCTAACTAGCTAAAAGCGTCAGAATACGTGCATGGTTATTACGATCTCTATATTCCAATGTGATTGTCATATCTAAAATAGTATAGCTCAGCTGCTCGTGAAAAGTTAAAGCTCATTTTGAAATGGGTTCTCACGAGCTGCAGTTACAAATATGATGTCATTTGTTTTTAATTGGTTATTTTTACCGTGTTTTTATAAGGAGCCCTCGGTGGAAAAAAAGTGGTGAAGTCCGTTTTGTATGTTTACAGATGAGCGCTCCGTAATGTTGTGTGCAGCTGTCCCGGCATCCCCTTTGACTGGTGATGGCTGAATCATAGAGTGATGTTAGAGCGGAAACCCGGGTCCCCTGAATCAGAGTTGTTTTAGGATCCACAGTGTTTCGGTCAGACCTAGGCTCTCTCTCTTGAACATGGCGGCAGTGAAACAGCATCAATCGCTGCTTGAAGAACCTCCGCACCTCAATGGAGAGTTGGAACTAGAGGACAAGGATGATGAGGCAGATACCAGACGGCAAGGCTGTGATTGCGTGGAGAGAGGGGAGGTGCTGGTGTGGGAGGGGGAGGAGTGCTGCTAGGGCAAGGCTGTGATTGCGTGGACAGAGAGGGGAGGTGCTGGTGTGGGAGGGGGGAGGTGCTGGTGTGGGAGGAGTGCTGCTAGGGAAAGGCTGTGATTGCGTGGAGAGAGAGGGGAGGTGCTAGTGTGGGAGGGGGGAGGTGCTGGTGTGGGAAAGGGCAAGGCTGTGTTTGCGGGGAGAGAGAGGGGAGGTGCTGGTGTGGGAGGGGGGAGTTGCTGGTGTGGGAGGAGTGCTGCTAGGAGAGGAGTGAATGCTCGTGCATGTTTGCTCACGTGATTCACGTGAACTGCAAGAAAACCGCGGCTGAAAGCCCTTTGGTTTGAAGAGAAAATAGCCGACTTGAATTCTCCCCATTTCCCATTCCTGCGGAATGGTAAAGGCGAGACCTAAAAAACCAAGATATTAGCTACGATTTGAATGGCGACATCAAAGCGCTGATCACAGTAAAAAAAACTCAGTCGAAGATATAGAAGACATAGAGATCTCCTCATACCTTGGAACAGCAGAATGGAAAGGCCGCTTACAGCCAAGACCCAAGCAGGAGTGGGCATAATACCGAAACTCATGGCAATTTACCTGCATATACTCAAGAATCACACGAGGGAGGGTGAAAAAAAATGAAGATCGAAATGAGACAACAATCCCAGCTTGTATGGAGGACTCTCCAAAAAAATCCTAGTCCGGGAACGGCATGGCCTAGCTTGCTAAAAACAATGCAACTATTGGTAGAAGCGCTCCACTGTCAGTCAGATAAGAAGGATGTCCAGCTGACGCTCTTAGGTACTCTGGCTGTTTTTGTGGTAGCTATCGATGAGAAGCTGGGTACATTAAGTACATTGCTACAAAATAAGCAGGACCAAGCCCAAAATAAGAGTGTGGGATGTGGATGCGGCCCCATTATTGACAAACTGGCCACACTACCATCAATGTTGAGCGACCTATGTACACAAATAAAAAGCACCTGCGAGGAAAAGACAGCCATTTGGGTGACGGACAAGCAGTGGCTGATATGGATAAGCACTCCCTTGATAGCTGTACTGTGAACACAACAGATAAAATAAAAAGTACAGGAGCGTTAATAACTATGGAAAAACGTATGCCCGGGGGTTAAGGACATACAGATCTTTAAGAACCGAAAAGAAGTAGTCAAAGATACAATAATAGCAGATGATCCTCACGGTGATCTCAGCGGGAGCGGTTGAAGTGGAGGCGACTCTCTCGGCTCGCTCAATCGACTCTCAATACTCAGCTGCTCTCCTCTAAGGCTGTTTGAGGGTGATTTCACAAAATCTACCCAGATCTGACTGGGTTTTCCAGCCTATCTGATAGAGTGCCTGCAGCTTCAATGGAAGACAAGGCGGAGATACAACTGAACGCAAAACAAGGGCGGGGAAAAAAACGTAAACGTAGAAATCAAAAAACAACCCTAGATCGAGAAGGATTCAAGCATCTTTTCGGGTTAACGTCACAGGTGGACGAATGTGATCCCGAATTCTCAGACGACACCAATAAGAATGAAGAAGGGGAAACCAAAAAGGAAATAAATAAAAGGGAAAAAGTGGAAGTTTTGTACCGAAGAGAGACTTGCAGACTGTCTCCGCTAACAAAGAAATAAAATAAAATCATAGATTCAGCCCAGAGCCATCAAGTAAAACAGAACTCCATGAACCGATCGATCATCGACACTGCAATCACCTACTGAAACTAATGGAACAAAGCATTGGAGAGAAAGCACCCAGCATATACAACTGAAAACAACGAGGGGGGAACCCAAAGAGTCAGATGATAATGGACTGGTATCTAGTAGACTCACGTCCATATCTATTGACCAAAGAGTAAAACTGAGAAACGATATTAAGACACACGTAAGGGGCGTAGGAACGGAATTTGCAGTTCACGGCCAGGGAGATGTGAATCCAAAGTCAATCACAGGAGGTCAACAAACACTCCGCCAGGAAGGGAGTGATGGAGCAGCACCTTTTACACAACAAGATTTATTGAGAACATTGCAAGGACATGAATTTGAGTAAGGACTAAATGATGACGATAAACCCATCTACACCACCTATTTTCCTGACGTGTAACTTTGCTTATTACTTAGAGGTAACTTCTTGGGCTGACACCCCAAGAAGTTATCTCTGTAAGTAATAAGCAAATAGGTGGTGCAGATTGGTTAATTATTGGTGTTGGCAAGGTGACTCAGTATACACTTTTTCTCATGTTTTGCAGTCTCATAGAGCCATAGAGCTCACCACAAAAAGGTACGGTATCGGATAAGGGCGTTGTTGATAAAAGTAAAGAGATGTTTAGGACACCATGAAGCTGACTCACTTATATGTAATTCTGTCTTACAGCTTGTTTGGTCCTGAAGAGAACTGCCTAGAAGTCGGAGTTCTAAACGCGTAGACCGTTTTTCCATCCAGCTTTAGGATTTACTACATTTGTTGGAAATTAGAAAAAGCATTTAAAAAGTTTCCACGGCTGTTAATGATGAATCTCTTGTCCTCTATGTATATAATGTGTTGTTGTTTTTGTAATAACTGTTGTAGATAGTGTGTTTGTGAATGTTGGCATGATTGAGAAGAGTAATAGAAGCAGAATGAATTTTTTTCTTATGTTTTCTATGGTGCAAATGTAAATCTTGTGTATTACAAAAAAGAAAAATCATTTTTTGATATGTGAAAAACTACAGAATGATTAAAATTTCAGACTAAACAAAAGGTCTATGGCACATATTATTTGATTTTCAATACGTTGCTTACAAATCCTCTCAAATAGAGTGGCAGTACTGGCAAACAAAAACAACAGCAGCATGGAAAATATAAAAAGTGCAACAAATATTGTATGGTTTAACCCGGACTATATCTCAAAAGGAATGCATGATATACTGAATAGAGGTAACATCTTACGGCTGTTAGCCCATATCCCATCCTGGCTGGTGTGACAACTCAGGACTTGGCTTCTATTGAATTTATAACAGAAGTTGGAACGAAGACCGAAAGAACAAAAGCAACATGGATAACCTCTTTAGTTGCACAAAAAATACTGGCAGAGACTCCAACCTTTAAAAATTGGGGAATAACAATTGCCCCCTACGTGAAACCAAAATATCCTGATCTACTAATTCCAGCAGTAACAGATGGAGAACAGAAATCCTCCAATAGATCTAGATTAACAGTCCCCAGAGGAGCCAAAGGGCTATACGGAGCAAGAAGTGTGGAAGATCTTAATGTTAGGGGACGTACTTTAGATGGTGCATCACTAGGATCATTTGATCTAAGATGGATCGCCAGAACAATAAATAATCAGTTAAATTGACCAACAAAAAAATCTCCCTCAAAAAAACAGGAAAAAACTGTTTAGAATATGCTCATGGAACATCAAAGGTCTCTCCTCTAAAACATCGAATCCAGAATTTGTTAGCTATCTAAGATCCTTTGATATTGTGTCCCTGCAAGAAACTTGGCAATTGGAGCCTCCGCACTTGCATGGCTTTTTACGTTTCTTCACCAGTGCAGTGAGAATAGCAAAATATGGACATCTTCAAGGGGGCCTAGTAACTTAAGTTTCGACTGCAAGTGCCTATGAGATCAAGGAACTAGGACCAATCAGTCCTGATCTAAATATAATACATTTATTCACCTCGAAACCAGGCAAGAAGGGCACACAGCTTATATTGATCAATGTCTATATACACCCGAAAAGGAAAGGTAGTAAAAGAACTATGTAAATGCCTGGAGGCAATTATAAACGATACACCGATAACAGACGTTATGATCACTGAGGATTTCAATCTTAATCTGATGGGAGCCTCGACAAATGATGAGAATGATTATCAAAACATAGCTTGGAATTTACCACACCAAGAAACTCTACAAACATCAAAACATTCCAATTTAGAAAAGGAGGTGTTAAAGAATTTTGAGTGCTACAACATCAGAGCATTAAATGGGAGATTTACCGGAGATAATCCACCAGCGTATACATTTCACGAACAAGATTCAGTTAAATATTGGATTATACTTTCATGTCACTATCCTTATTTCCTCATATTGCCTCATTTCAAATGGGGAAAAAAGTTGATAGCGACCACTGTCCTCAGGAAATTACACTTCACATCAGCAAACCTAAATTTGAGTGATCTCTGGTACCTGAAGAACTAATTTATACCATCAACTACAAAAGGATTAAGTACTCAGCAGTAAAAGATGGAGACCTACAAGAAAGGGCAAAGCAACACTTTGATGGGAGAATTGGAGTGAACAAGGTTGAGAAATGGGAGAGTTTTACAACAACCATGGCAGGTTATACCACAACTCCAAAGCTCCAATATGTACAGAAGGACAGCAACATGACTTCTTTTACAAAAGATTACAAAGTAAAGATAAAACGCATAAAAAATGTATCTTTAAAACAATGCGCCAACTAAGGTACTTTCCCAGAGAAACGGCGAAACACGCCCTTCTACGAGATTTAAAGGCATCCTTAAAGAAAACAAAATGGGAAGCAAATAGAGCAATGGAGGACAGCTAAAACTATATGCAGACACTAAGCAGAATGACGGGGCAAGATTCTGGAAAACAATTAATTCCGTTATAAACCCTAGGCATGATGGAGTCTCCTCTAATGTCACTGAAGAAGCATGGGCAAACCATCTTAAAGATCATTTTTCACAACATTCAATTTTCGATTTGGCGACAGAAAATGAGGACAACAAATCAAAGTCTCTATGCGACATTCAATACACCATGAAGGCCGAACTACGAACATAGGAGTGACAACCCTACAAAAGATAATCTGGCGCCTAATCAAAAAAGGTAGAAGAGACGGGGCGCCAAGCCCGAATGGTATCCATCTCATTCTCTACAAGCAGAATGAAAAGGAATGGGCTTAAGCCCTCGAGCCACTATTTGTGGAAATTAAACATTTTAATATATTACCTTTTCCCTGGAAGGGCTCTATCATTTCCCCAATATTCAAGTCCGGGGACAAATCTCTACCACGTAATTACAGATTGGTTGCCCTTATATATAATGGAATTTGACAACACTAGTACCTCTGACACCATAAATGAAAATTCAATCTTTTCACAGAAGTCCCTTTTATTGACTCTGCGTTATTGTTCATTCAATTTGCTTTATATTTTTATACATTGGTATCCGCATTTTGTTCAAATGGCTCTCCTTTTGTACACACAAAAAATTATATAGGGTTATTACCACAACACAACAAGACGTGGTGATGCCCTACAACCTAATTACAGCCCTGATGAAGACCGCACTACAAAAGTTCACCTAGTCCTAACGATAAGACGGTCGAAACGCGTTGGCATTATTCAGTGGATTGGAGACCTTTATGCTCGATAACCAGATTTATACATATATAAAAAAAAGACTTACTCCTTGAAGAGCATAATTGCTGACAGTAACTTTCTCCTACACTATCTGGGACTATCGATTTAATCTAAAATCTGAGGGACATATATTCCTACCCCAGATCTAGCATTTGTTAAAGTACAGTAGGATGATTAGAAATGACTAGAATGCACTAACCAAATGAAGTGTACAGTTTAACCTTTTTTGATCGTATTGTGAGTGTATATATGTTTTTGTGTAGAGTCATACGTTTTTGTGATATAAACACGTCTTGTTGTGTTGTGGTAATAACCCTATATAATTTTTTGTGTGTACAAAAGGAGAGCCATTTGAACAAAATGCTGATACCAATGTATAAAAATATAAAGCAAATTGAATGAACAATAACGCAGAGTCAATAAAAGGGACTTCTGTGAAAAGATTGAATTTTCATTTATGGTGTCAGAGGTACTAGTGTTGTCAAATATTGTTAGAGATTCCACCTCTGATTCCCTCAACTGAATCAACCCCCCTTTTTTTTCTTATATATAACGAGCCAAAGTATTTTGCTGGGATCCTTTTGGAGGAATTGCAGGCCGGGGTTACAGAAAATTCCCTAATTCCAGTAAATCAGACTGGTTTTGCCAAATCGGTACGGACAAACAACAAATATTTTGGCTATGGGTCTGCTAATTGACAAAGCCAAAACCACTAAAATGCCAATTCACTTGTGCTTCATAGATTATAAAGCGGCTTTCAACCAAATCAACCTTAATCTTCTATGGTCGAAATTGAAGAAGTGGGGGATAGCAGGGCCATTGCTAGACCTGCTGATTAACTTGGATAGCGAAACATGGATACAGGTGAAGCTGGGCGACGGCTCCCATTTGTCAAGACGTATCCCAACAAACAAGGGTCTCAAACAGGGATGTGTCCTGGCTCCAACACTTTTTAATTTGTTCTTAGGAGATCTTATTCCGGTTCTTAACAATTGCAACTCCCATGCACCAAAACTAGGAGGTCAAATACTGCCAACGTTTCTATATGCGGATGACTTGGTCCTGATCAGTCCTACAAAAATAGGGCTGCAGAATCTTGTGGATGCCACAAAAAGGTACTCTGATGAGAATCATTTGACGATAAACGTGAAGACCCAAACAATGTCAATTAACAAGAAAGGAAAAACCCCACATAGCTGGTTTTGGAATAATATTCGCATAGAAGATACAACAACGTACAAGTACTTAGGGGTCAAAATTGACAACAGTGGCCAGTTCATCATCCAAAAAGATAGCATCAGACGAAAAGGCATTGCTATAGCCACCTCCCTAAAAAAACTAAATGGCAGACTTACCAGCCCATCTCTTCTTCCCCTGGCACAAGTCATACGAGCCAAACTCTTGCCTACAATTACCTACGGTAGCTAAGTACAAAGAGGAAGAGATGCAGCAATTCTGGATAAAACTGTGACAGCTGCATACAGGATCATCTTTGGCCTGCCAAAATATACTTCCCCGGCTCAACTTAGGCTAGAATTTGGCGGCCAGAAGCAGTCTCTGGCAAGACAGGGGGCCTACATAACCATGTGGGACAAAGCCCGGAAGGCCATTAAGGGAACCTTAAACAGCTTCTTATGGTCGGAACTACAGCGAAATCCAGCCTCGCCAGCCGCCAAGTATTTGGAAAAAGAGCCTGGAGAACTTAGGTATACAAAAGACTAGTAAAGAAAACAACAAAATATCTTTCATGGATTGAAGATAAGGCGACTGTTGCAAGGAGGTCACATCGATGGATTATCCTAAACTCATATTCTAAACAAGGTCAACAGAGCTATCTGGACTTGGGGTACTAAAGAACTACAAAATTGAAGTTTCTAATGCCCAGTTTGGGCCTGTTACCTTGCATATGCCATCTTCCGCACTGGCTGAGGGATAAAGGGGGATCCCTATGTCGTTTATGTGGCATGGCATCTGAGGACATGCCAAATTTGTTGTGCTCCTGCGACAAACTGCTGGAGGAAAGAGAACGTTTGCTGAAATTCCAATTTAACCAACGAGGAATACGCTCCCGTAGACATGCAGTTCTTGCCTGTTTTGCACCAGACGACCCGCAGCTGAATTGCAGCTTGGTGAAGTTCATGAAGGAGGTGAAAAAAAAGATGCAGAAACTTTACCCTCAATTATGCTCGTAGTTACCAAATCAAGCTGATCTATACCTAAAATTTTATTTCATAGTTTTATATCTATGAAGGCAGCGGAAAAGTGGATGCTGTAACTCAACCTTTTTATAAGCTCTCAGAGGACATTGAAATCGAGCTGAATTTAATTTAATAATGTTTGTTAAATTGTAGTATTCTTCATGATTTTAAAAATGGAAGTATATATTTTTTATATGTAATTTTATGGTATTGGTGGAAATGTATTGTGTGCATATGTATTTGTTTAAATGTAGAAATTGCAATGGTTTTAATTAACTATGCAAATACATTTTTTTTACTTACTTGCCTTAGAAAACAGATATATTCTGGTGGTGGTGGATCATGCCTCCAGGTATCCTGAAGCTATTCTCCTTAGGTCAACCACTGCTCCTTAAGTGGCCAAGGCACTTCTTGGTATCTTTACCAGGGTTGGCTTCCCTAAGAAGGTAGTATCAGACAGCGGTACAAACGTTATGTCTGCATACTTGAAACACATGTGGGAGGAGTGTAGAGTGACTTACAAGTTCAGTACCCAATACCACCCACAAACCAGTGGCCTGGTTAAATGATTTAACCAGACATTGAAAGGTATATTTCATGAGCTCCCTGAGAAACTCAGTAGGAGATGTGATGTCTTACTTCCATGTCTGCTTTTTGCCTACAGAGAAGTAGCACAGAAGGGAGTGGGGTTCTCCCCCTTAGAACTTATATTTGGGCATCCTTTTAATGGGTCCTCTGAGTCTTGTGAAGATAGGAAGGATGGGAAAAACCATTTAGAGAGCCTGAACAAGACATACTGGATTATGTGCTTGATCTTCGCACCAGGATGTCTGAGTACATGAAAAAAGCAAGCCAATACTTTCAAGCCAGAAGCAGTGGTAGGACTAATATGGCTGCTGTGGTTAAGTTCCAACTATGGCAGTAGGTATTGGTACTGGAGCCTATGGCGCCTAGGGCCCTCCCAAGACAAGTGGGGTGGACCCTACCCTGTCCTTGAAAGTAAAGGGAGATTACCTATTTGGTGGAATAGTTTTGGCCTCAAAAAGCACACCTAACCACAGTAGTTCCTGGCACTGAATAAAGCTACTTTGTGTGCTGATATGCTCCTTGTGAAAGAGCAGAATGCTGTCACTCACAGTAAAGCCAGCTGATAGACTTAGAGAGAGAGAGAGAGAGACAGGGAGGGAGAGAGAGAGAGAGGCGCAGAATTTTAATAAACTCAAAAGGCCATGGTTTACACCAGACCTGATTACGGGCCCAATTATTAAAGACCGTCTCAAAAGTGCACTCATGGTACGCGTCCTTGTATTAAGTGCTGATATACAACTTTTGTGAATTCACAAAGTTACATAAGTAGGCCAAGAAATAGTACCCCTAGAAAATATTTGGGAACTGCATTTTAGCATGAGTAAATGTGCATGTGTAGGTTTGCTCATTCGAAAATGTAAGTGCTTGCAAGTTTACTTTCCCTCTAAACAGTTTTTTCCCAACCCTGAATAAGTTTCACACCTTCCATGGTCAGTAGTTGAATTCCAACCTTTCTCAGTATGGGAAAAGATTAGAGAAGGGTTGGTGAAAATCCTTAAAACATGCAAGTTAGTAAGTTTGCACAGACTCAAAGGCATTCCAACCCTGGAACTATTGCTTACCACTACCTTCAGCCCCAGTATGTAGATCTGCGGAAACGTGGCAGCATAACGGTATTCAAACCCTACTATGGTAGGAGCCTGGCATAATCATAGAGGCTGTATCCGAGATCTTGTATAATAAGATTGCTGCCATCATTTGTTCCCCCATTACATGGCACAAAAGGGACAAGTGGATTTTGTTACAGGACAAGTAGATTTGTGAAGCTACTTGCCCAATGGACAAATAGATATGTTATTAAATTCCACACCCTTGGTCACACCTCTAGCAGGCCTCAAGTCCTAAGGCAGGGTGCAGGCATATCTGCATGGGCAGATATGCCCCTACAATTTTTAAGTTTATTCTTAGTGTTAGTTCCATGGAAGCAATAGAAGGTATATCGGCTAGAAACTCAGCAATTTGTGTTCCCCAGCACCATGATGGCTTAACTGAAACCGGGAGTGTTTGGTACCGCACAAATCCTCTTAATAATTCCACACTGATGCCAGTGTTGGACTTATTAGAACATGTACCTAGAGGCCACCTCCGAGGAGCCCACAAAAACCTACCAACCCTGGTGTGATCTGATTGGCTATCGGCAGCCTGCCACCACAGACATGTTTCTGGACCCATGCGGTGAGAGCCCTTGCTCTCTGAGGCCAGAAGCAAAGCCCATACTGGGTGGAGGAGTCTCACCTCCCACAGGCCGGCACAGTGCGCAAGAGGAAAGTTTGAAGGGCCTTGCTACCTTCGTAATGCGACCCCAGCCTCTGCTGCAAGCAGAAGGTGGCAGCCCCCGGTTCAAACCCCCACTTTTGGCAGGAGAACCGGCATTAAAACTAAGTGAGAATAGGAGGTGTGCTCCTCGTTGCCTACTCTACTACCCCTCTGTGCTGCATGCAAAGTGTAAAAAACACAGTTGATGGACAGAATGCAGAACAATGTCTTACATTCACCCCAGTACAAATATCTGGGCCTAAATCCATCGTTTTTTTGCACTCCACACCACCCTAGAAAGTGAAGCACATTTTTCAGTCGCCACCATTTTGAAGGCTACTTTGAAACATAGCTGGGTGGGTAGGGGGGTGCTGGGCGTGGCAGCATGGCTCCTGGTGTAATGCAGTGTCTTGTGTACATAAAAAAAACATATTGTAACTTGACATAC
Organism: Lissotriton vulgaris; assembly: GCF_964263255.1. Taxonomy (NCBI): domain Eukaryota; kingdom Metazoa; phylum Chordata; class Amphibia; order Caudata; family Salamandridae; genus Lissotriton; species Lissotriton vulgaris. The sequence continues at coordinate 18,084 of NW_028244737.1, read as the reverse complement.
TGTCTGTAGTAGTCAAGTGAAACAGGACACTTGCAGTGTTGCGTCACTTCAACCAATGATAAGATATAGGTTGAGTAGATTGAAACTGTAACTAATTTTGTACATCATTAAAAAATAAATGGTGGCCCGCTGTTAAAGTATTGGCGAGACTCATTTAATAAAATGTTTTTTTGTAATATGCATTTCATATTCAGTATGGTCTCATTCAAGCGATTGGTTATCACTTGCAATATGATGATTATTTTTAAAATGGGTTGCTTTCTTAATCCTTTGAAGAGAAGTTCCTGACTTTTGGGGTTTTCATGTATTTCAAATTGTTTCTGAACCCTTGCATCGTCATTTTGAGTAGGCGATTCAGTATATTTCAAAGTGATTACAGAAGCAGGGGGATTAGTGCCAGATGTTAAGACGGGAAATAATCACAACAGGAAATAAACCCAAAGTTATAAGTCCCATGGTTTCCCCTTACTTGATAGCTTGGATCCCTGAATAAAGGACAGCTGGGTTGATACGCTTTTCTCCATTGTGGGGATCTCTAGTGGCAGCCTTAAATATTTGATTAGTCACCACCACGTGTAGGGATGCTATGGCATTTACCACATATAATCTTCACATTTAGCTAAAATTTCTTCTTTTCACGCTTTTTAGGTCTCGCTGAGCAGGCGCATGCGCAGCTCCGAGACATTTAGTATCTGGATTTTCAAAGTGCTGCGAGGTGGCCTAGCGTTTGTGCTCACGCGGGCGTGCACATGCGCATCTGCCTCCATTCCAGCATGAACACTTAAACTTTTTCGGGTTTCACTTTCGTGCTTGTATTTACTTTTTGCGCGCGCACAACTCCTGGTCATGACCGAACTTCTTGCTCGCGATTGCTCCATTCATTGATGAGTGTTTTGATGACTGTTTTGCCTGCTCCAGCCATCTCCTACGTTCGTGCAAATACATTTGTGGAATTCCTCGGTCAGGCACGTAGTTTGGCAATGCCTACTTGGGGTGTGGGTGGAACTCCAAGCTGCTCTGGTTTCGAAGGTCAATTATGTAAACTTTGAATATTAGCGACTACATTTAAAATTCTGCAATATACAATGTTGTGGCCATTCTGTGGTATGACCATTGGGAAGTCAATCTGGTGCTCCTAAAAGGTTACAAGAAATCCTTATTTAAAACCCCTATTGCCAGCCAAAACTTGAATCCATATTGCTTGTTTATTTCGCAGTATACTATAAAGCAGTTCATTGTTTGAACTGAGCGGTCTTTATAAAACAATACTTATTGGTTAGGGGCTCCCTTAGATAATGCCGTGCTTTTCACGTCAGCACCACAGACGGTAGTGGTTTTATTCTGTAAAATCCCCTGGAATCTGCTTCCTTCTTCTGAAGTCTGGCAGTATGCACTTCTGTCATTGCCACTTCATAAGACTGCATTATTTTGCAGGCCATCTCCTCCCACCCACACATGCATTTTGTGGTTGCTTCTCCCAGTCCCTCCCACTACCTCCCTCTTGCTGCTGCTTTCTCCCTTTCCCTGTACTGGTCTGTTGAATGATCCTACCTCCAACCCCCGTTGCTGCTTGCCTCATCGCTGCTTGCCCCCCCCCCCCTCCTGTCATAGCTTGAAATGTTGCCTGTAACCCTCCCCCTCCCCACCCCCTCTGTACTTGCTTGACCGTGCTCACCGATCATGGTATTTCTTCCCACCGCCAGTGAACGCTCACAAAGCATCAGATTTATTCTTCCTCTTCGAACTTTCTGCCACTAAAAATCAGTAGGAATGATATGACAAATCCAGTCAAAAAGAAATAACATATTTTAGTTTTTACTGGTTACTGTGTTAACAAGTGGTGCGCATTAGACAGCCTGCATGTATAATTAAGCAAGGCTTCAAGTTTGCAAAAAAATAACTAGCTCGGTTGGTTTGGAAAAACAAAATTGTTGCACGATGCTGGGCTATAGTAAGAAAAGCATGAAGGTATGGCTCATGGTTACCAACAGTGAATGCTAACGAAATTCCGATAGGCTGCATTCTCCATCTTTGCTTTTCCCTTTTACACACAAATATGTTGTAAGGTACTCTAGGAACTTGCATGTAGGCAGTGCAGTAGATTGAGCAGAGCTGCTTAGATAGTACTGGATGATATTAGTGATTTTTAGAGTTGTCATTGAGATGAGATAACTTGAATTTAAATGAGTGGGCTACAGAAGAAAATGGGGAGCATTTCTGTTTTGAGTGGGGAAGGGCAAGCCGGAAAACTTAATCCCTGTTGGATACTCCTTGTTAGTGTGCATGTTATGCGAATTGTTAGGCTGCTGAAGGAAATTAAATCTAGTCTGGAGTATTGTTGTCTTTTGTTTTGTGGGAGGGTGATGGTTGTGAGTTTCACAGTGGCTGTAATTGGTTGGATAATGTATGATCCAAACTCTATGTGAATTAGGTTCTTTCAGTGGTTGAGTAAGAGCTTAGAGAGGTTAGACTCAATGTTTTAAGATACGTGGTTTATATTTGAGGCTGTGTTGTAGTAATTTGGTTGGTTGGAGAGCAAAGTTTCGGTACCTACAGGTGAGGATGAGACCGGCTTACTTGTTGGATGTTATTAGATATTAGAAATCTCTTCGTGTGATGAAGTTATTTAGGGAAGTGAGGTAAGAAGAATAGGATAGGGTTCTGGTGGCTATCTTAGTGAATGTGTGCTGGTTGATGTCCCACCGCTTTGCTTTAATTGTTTAATAGTTTTACCTTAGTTAAGCGTACACAAGTGGAGGTATCTTTCCTGGTCAGAGTTATGCTCAAGGTAAGGAGCCATGTTTTATCCTAGTCCTGATCTCCACTTTAAATAGCGTGGTGTATCATAGAATACTGACACTGAGCAGTTGGCACAGATACTTGGGGGGGGGGGGGGAGGTTCAACTCCTGAAGGAGAAAAATAAAATATGTACGTGTGATTTTCACTGTAGTGCGCCATAAAAGAAAGTTGCTTTCTTTAGCATAATGTTTTTGTATAGCTGAATAGTTTCATTTTTATTTGTTTTTTTTACAGCATAAATCCATACAAACCTTACCAAAAGAGTGATTACTCTGTTCCAGATGGATATGCAAAGGAGTTTGAAGAAGTTAACAGGTAAAATGGAATAAATATGTATTACAATGTTGTCTCATGGCATACTTTAGTGAGCATCTGCTTTCTGGAACTTTATACCTTGATCTGTGAGGTACATTCATTGACACTCTTAGGGCCTCAGTTAGACCCCCAGTGCCTCAGTAACCACAAAGTTGAAATGCCTATTATGAGGACTTAAGTTTAGAGTGAAAATAAAGACGCCTGCCTTCTGCTAACTGGTTATCCTGTGAAAATAAAAAATGGCATACTTTTGTTCACTAAAGAAAACTTCAATTGGGCAACTTACGGGAAAGACTTGTATCCGCAGTGAGACTTGATTCTCGGTGATGTATTTGCTTGTTAACGTTCTAGTTGGAGCGTGGATAAATGTAGGTAATAAAATAACGTAGGCCAGTGTTGCTATTAGTATTCATCCACATTTCTTTTGAGTATTTCAGCCATGTTGATTTCACCCTTCTCATGCAGACTCTCAACTGACACTAATTCCCTTCTTTCCTAAACTTAAAGTGGCATCCTAAACTCTCATTAAGAGCCACAAATACAATATATCTTTATTTAAAAGACCTTGTATACATTTTTCGTCTTTGGGTAGATAGATTTTTAAATAAGAAATTTACATGGGCAGTTTGTCCACAAGACCTACCAGCTTACGCAGTCTTCATTACACACCTCTTCATTGATGACCTTTTACAATCTGTTCCATATTTCTTTTTTTGTTTTTTTGTGTTTTTAATAGCTTTGTTTTTATTGAAGCGTGGGTGTGTATATGTTATACATTGGCGGTTGCCACTATGTAGTTATAGTTGGGTCAATTTCTATATGAAGTGCTTTTTTTAGTTTCCCATATAACTTTGGTGCCATTTGACGAATCTGCTTGAAACTTTACAAAAAAAATGTTGCCTCCTCCATGGAAAGTTTTGAATTGTGATAATGGTCATAACCTTTGATCACATGCTGGACGCATATCTGTTCAGTCGCCTACTGTTTGGTGGAGGTTTCTTTCTGTGAACTAAAATTCACCTATCTTAACAAAAAAATGCCACTATAACCTTCTGTGGGATTACCCTCTTTGAAAATGTTGAATACCCTCCAAAAAGAGCTTGTACTCTATTTACCATAACCGGATTACCTCCTCAAGACTTCACATGATCCACAGATTTAAGTGAAGAGGTTGTCATGTATGCGTTTGCCACTGAAAATGCACCTTCTGCTGGGCGCCTTGGAGAACCCTCCGTAGTTTGGTAAAATCCACTACACTTATTCCTGAAATGGGTACAATAGCATGCACCTTAGGGCTATGCTTACAACCCCAGTGTGAGATAAACAATCTGAGTGAGACACCTCTACATTATCCATTATTCTGAAATCTTCAGTGCCTCAAAATCTTATCTTCAGCAAAGTCTTGGAAATAATCTTCCACACCTTATAAATGTCCTTGGTACTTAGAATTTGTTTATATTACGGTATTAAAACTATGTAACATGGGCTCGTGCCTAGGTATCCACTGGTGATTAATCTATTGCAAATAGGGTTTGAAACATACCTCTGCAATCCACATCAGGTGCATTCAGCCTTTACCATACTAAACATGGAGTATTATGTGCACCTCAAACTTCAGCGATTTTGTAAATGTTGCTCCATACATGCTTAAACACGTACAATCGCACATTCTCTGCTGTTTCTAAGCTATATACCAACACATGCGCACAGAGTAACTCTATGCTGTATAGGACTATGGTGTCATTTAACATGCGAGGAGTGATGTAATATGTACGGTCATAAGCAGAACATGGCAAGGGCGCGCTTTCTAGTTAGCTCAGTTTACTAATTGTTGAATTTCAAATGTATTTTTGCTTTTAAACATTCTTTTTTAGCTTGTATCAACAAACTACAATGTTACTTTACTTTTCGTGATTTGAAACTCACATTTGCTTGCTTTCTATTTGCCGGCTTTATTTGTTTTAGCTGTCCAGCTTCAGTTCGTCCCTTCTGTGGCTCATGCCCCATTTACTGTTTTTTTCCGCTAGTACTCCATTTCTGTAAACTAACCTTTAAATCTTATCACATTTGCTATGCATTCAAAGACAGAGCTCAAATAGCAGGCTCTGTCTTCCAAGAGAACTTGGTGATTCCTTTCTCTCTGACTTCAAAGTGAGCGAATTTGTGAGCGAATTAGAGGCAATCATGCTGGCTACTGGGGGTGTGCTAGAGGAAGGATGTACGATGTAATTTTTTTTCTAGCGCACAACAAAATGAAAATGTTTAAATGAACTGTGCAGATATTTCAGAATTAGGAAAGCACAAATGTAACACATTTCTTGTAATTCTGTAGTGTGGTGGAAACAAATATTTGAATACAATCTTAACAAATCAATACATTAGGTGTTAACATTTCCACTGTTAAAAATGGGATTTTTGGTTGGCTAGGGCAAGCGCCTAAGCTAGGCAGAAGCCACCATTCTAGTCGGGGCAAGGGAGTAACACTCTGAAGATAACCCCTGCTCACCCCCTTGGTAGCTTGGCACAAGCAGTCAGGCTTATCCCGGAGGCAATGTGTAAAGGTTTGCGTAACACACTAGGCACACCAGAAAAGAAATTCCACGCAAGGTTCTGTGAAAAATAGCCTTTGTATTATTCAAAAAACATTAGAATCATAATCCCACATATACACTGTGGCAACTGGCACCAGGTCATAATTTACAGTTGATTATATACATGACAGGGCCAATCGGGCCACTGTCAGAACCATCACAAAGCACAAGTAGCTAAAATAACACAACCAGTAACTACTGGTACAATACTGTACTTAGCATTATCACCTGCAACATAAACGCTTTATGTCTGCAGCACTTTGGGCAAAACATCATAGCATGACATTTGCATTAGGCATCACCACATTAGGCAATAACATTAGGCATAAAGTGCATTATGCAACCTCTGTAGGCATCACATTAGGGCCTTGCGCCCTACCAACAGTGACCCCAGACCAACTGGCCTTCTGTGGGGTTCAAATGCCCTTTGTCCCAAATGTCAGGGCTCTTAGCTGCAGGGCCTTCCACTGACCCCACTGGCTGCCTTGGCAGCAAAAACACTGTGTGCAATGCGCTGGGGCTGTGGGGTGCACCTCGCCATTTCCTCATCATGGAGCAAAAGAAATAGCCCCACGTTGCAGCTGCCTGTGGTGCAGCTGTGAAACCGAAACAGGCACTGGCACTACCGTGCCTCTGGTGTCCCCCTCTGGGACTCCTACAACCAATTTGCCACACAATGCAGCTCCCCGCACTTTTGCAGTGCAGCTGTGAAGCTTAGTTTTGGCACCACCAATATGCCAATTCGAGCTCCACTCACCAGACTCTCCAGGGACTGCTCTGTTTTCCTCACATCGGAGGAAAGGCACTGCCAATGTGCCTCGGCCGGCCCCACCAAAAGGAACTCTCTGGATCTGCTCCGGTCTCCTTTGAACACGGGGACAGTGTGAGAAAGTGCCATCTTTATTGCATGGCATGCCCCCACTTTTTGCCATGCCCACAAACACACTGCTCCTGCATACCTCAGTCACCCCTCCAGCTGGGTGCACTTTGACAGTGGTGTGGGCACAGGTGCATGAGCCCTGTGTCCCTACAGTACCCAGGTCCAGTCCTGGACACTGTAAGTGCAGTGCTGCCATTAAGAGTATATGGTGCTGGGAGGTCGTCATCACAAACTCCACAGCACCATGAGCTACACTGAAGACTTGAAGTTTGGTATCAAACTTCTCAGCACATTAAAGCCACTCTGATGCCAGTGTAGGATTTAATGTAAAATGCACGACAGAGGGAAACTTAGAGTTGCCCCCTGAAACTAACCTACAGCCAGCGTCTGCCTAGGCTGCCACCCAGCAGACCTGTTGCTGGATCCCTGGGTAGAGAGCCATCTACTCTCTTGTGCCTGCAAGAATGCACATCCTGGGACGAGGTACTAGTTCTCCTCCCCCGGGATGGGCAGGGGGAGCTTCAAAGGCATGCCGCCTTCTTGAGCTTCTCCAGGCCACTTGCTGTACTCGGCAACTGACCCCCACCGGTTCTGACCCCCACTCTGCCGGGAAGACAGGCGTGAAACGCAAAGGAAGGAAAGTGGGTGTGCCAGCCTCTGCCAACCCCACCCCTCAGGTAAAGCATAACTTTGGTCTCTCACCATTTTGAGAATGGGGAGCCCTACCCAATCAGAGCTAGACTCCTGTCCCCTCTGGATAGTGGCAGGATAGGGTTGTACTCACCCCTGGACAGGGACCCATTGGCCCCTGCCTTGCCCAACCTGTAACACCCCTTAATTTAGTATTTAGGGGCACCCAAACCTTCCTTAGATCCCGATTTTGAAACCAGAATAAGAACGAGAAGAAAGAAGACCTGCCGTGCAGCTGCTAACAAGAGGACAACACCAACTGACTTGGCCCCAGCCCTAGAGGCCCTACAGGCCCTACACCCCTTGGGTGTCTCCTGTGGTCAGCAACCTTAAAAACCCCGGAGGACCTGACCGCCTTGCTCATCTAAAGACTGGGACTCCCACAAGCAGTGGTTCAAACAGCAACAACCCTTGGTGCCAGCCAGGAACCGCAAATCCAGCACACTCTACACCCGCCGAGCCCGGCCTGTGCCTGAGTGAACAAAGACCACAAGACATTCCCCTGGCGATTGTGACCACAAATCCACCACCCAAGGACCCTCCTCGATGCTCCTGATGACGCTTGCAGCCTCACAACCAGGGACCCTTTCAACCGCGACCAGCTGAGTAAGATTACCAGACATCAGAAGACACCCCTACACCCGGTGCCCCACGGACCCCTGTGCCCAACTCCTGGGTGGCCACCTAACCTACAGCTTCTCAACCTACCTCTCTAAGTGCTGGTCGCACCTGCGGAATCTCCGTCCCAGAGTTTGTTGCCTTTGTTCGTCTTGCAGCTTTCCCTTTCAAAATACATTGAGCGCCCGACGGTCCAAAAGCACCCTGCACCCAGCCGACGGAGTACCACTGGAAGTGCAGCATCTGTCCTATCCTATTTCCTCATTTGCCCTGTGTAAGTGACCAGGAGCTCAGCTCCCACAGCCGCGTGGCCTGCCTGCTAGCAGCCACCAACCAAAGTCCCCCTACCCGCTATAGGCTAACATTGGGCCTACTCACTCTGCACCAGGCTGCCCCTGTGCCGCTGAGGGTGTAACAACGGCACCTACCTGACCCTGGGAGACCCCTGACTCAACCTCCAGAACCTTAACTCTGCCAGCAGAGTACTTACCCAAAGACCGATAACTTGATGTTCGAGGCATATGAGCTGCAGATAACACACTGTGCATAGATCGCCACCTAGTGTTGGCTCCGGGTGTTTGCAGTTTGTTGTCCTGAAAAGTTCTTTGGAAGTCATGAGATACGGGACTCCTCCTTTGGACCACATTGCACATGGGCATCGGCTCCATCCTCAGATTGTGTTTTTACGCCATCATGCTTGAGATCTAGAGTAGCAAGGAGGTACTTTTGTAACAGGAGGGGAAGGACTTGTTGGAGTGTGACCATGTGAAAATGGTATGTATATGTTCTAGCGGTATGAGGTCCAGAATAGGCCTTAGAGAGCTGTCCTTTTTTGGAATAAGAAAATATAGGGAGTAAACCCCTTTGTTTGTTGGTGCAGAGGAACTGGTTCTATTGAACTTTTTTCTAGCAGAGATATTACTTCTTGCTTTAACAGTGACAAATGTTCTTGTGACATTGGACGCTGTTTGGGTGGTATGTTGGGGGGGGGGGGGGGGGCGTAGATGTTAGTTCTAGACAGTAACCTGACTGAATAATTTGTTGCACCCACCTGTCTGATGTGATGTTGATCCAGGCAGGAAGGAATTGCTGCAGTCGTCCCCCCGGGGGGGATGGGGGGGGGGGGGGGGGTGTAAAAGTCATTGGGTAGGGGTGGAGGCAGAGCGGGAGTTGTTGGTTTTGCCTCTGCCTTTGTTATTGTTACCCATGTAACCTCCTCTCTGGTAGCCCTTAGTGTATGTGGATTGGCTAGGGGTTTTGTAGGAAATGGAGGGGCTTTCGGAGGAGTAGCCTCTTGTGTTGCCTCTGTATGATGAGCAACAAAAGAAAAGTCTGGGAGCTTGCAGCTGCAAGGCTCCCATAGATTTGGCTGTGTCTGTCTTTTTTTCATTTTTTCTAAAGACACATCAACATTAGGGCCAAATAAATGTCTCATCAAATGGCTGATTGAGGATGGAATTTTGTACCTCCCGGTTTAATACCTGAAATGCATAGCCAGGCATGTCTCTGCAAAAGGGTTCAGGTATTGATTGCCCTTGAGGCAGTATCTGCAGCATCTAGGGCACAACGAATGGAAGTATTAGTAATATTTTTACCTTCCTCTAAGTTCATTGGCCCTATTTTTATATTTGTCTGGTAGATGCCCCTACAGCAGGGTTCTTCAAACTGTGGGGCGCGGCACCATCCCAGGGGGGGTGTGCGCGCGTCCACTCCGATCTTCCCTTTGTGCCCGTTCCTTTGTCTGGGTGGTTCTCCCAGGAGGGGGCCAATTCATGGAGTCGACCGCTTCGGCTGCAGTGCAGGCAAGGAGTCTCCTCTACTAAAAACGAAAGCAAACAAATAGACACGCTTTCAGCTTTAGCAGAGGAGACCCCTTGCCTCCCACTGCAGCTGAAGCTGTCGACTCCGTGAATTTTCCCCCTCCTGGGAGAGTTAGCTCTTCCCAGAAGGGAGAGTAGGTTTCCCAGAGAGGGTTTGAGGCACGGGCGGGGTGGGCTCTGGCCCAGGGCCCCAGCCTTACAAGGGGGGTGGGAGGGAGGGGGGGTGGGAGGGAGTCCTTCAGTTATTTTTGGAAGGGAGGGAGAGGTTGCAATCCGGGTTTGGGCCATGAGTCGCGACGGTGGTCTCTGGTCTGCGGTCATCAACTCATGAGGATCTTTGTGTGGGGCACCGAAGTGTCTGTGTTCAGGGATGTTGGTCTTCAGATTCGAATTTGTTGTAATACTTTATTCGATAAAATATATAATAAAAGTACAGACATAAAAGTACATTAAACAATTTACCAAGTATTACTACAATTCCATTTAAAAAATCATCACTACAAACAATTTAAAATGTGGAGACGAGTCTACAAAGATTTAAAAAAAAAAAAAGATACATTCTTAAAAGTGAATCTGATCAGACATTAGATAGCAGCCTAGACCGAATAAACCAAGCACTGGCCAGATATTTAGCGACCCCGCAAACTATGTACATAGAGGTAGTGTTGGTTAAAATATTACGCAGTGCTGATCTATGATCCCTAACTCCCAGCTCCCTACACACAGGTTTCAACCATTTTGCTCTGACCTGCTTGTAGGCATTACATGCAAACAAAAAGTGGCCAAGGGATTCTTCCAGACATGGGCAACCTCGACAATCTAGGTCATGAACCCTCATGACCTTCCACCCTTCCATAATTTTTTTAAGCGGGAGGGTACCGTATCTTAGTTTCAGGGACAGAGTTCTATCTCGAGGAGTCTGGATGAAGTCCAGGAATGGTTCCAACTTTCTAGAAGGTTTATGATCAAGGAAGTTATTCGTCAAAGGTCCCCAGCTTGTAATGTTGTGGTCCTTGGCCTCTGCCCAATCCCAGTATAATTTTTTTACAATTTGTTTAGTGGGAGGGGACTGTGAGGCCCAAGACTCAGCCAGACCTATAGATTCCACCAGCTTCTTTAGATTATTAAGCCACCTTATTTTGCCGGATACATTCAAAATAATTAACTCGTCCAGCACTAGAGCATATTTTGCTAATTCAGGGGTCCTTCTAAGTCGCACACAGAATAGCAAAGGGCGGAGTTGAACTATTTCTGAAATTGATCTTTTGCCCATATCAAGGAATAATGGTTTCAAGGACGAGGGAGGAAGGGAAACTAGGTCTCTCAAGAACTTATTCTCTGCAGTTGCCAACGCCTTGCTATTCTCTGCACCCCACAGTTCAGAGCCATAAACTGCAGAGGCTAAAGCTTTCCCCTCATAAACTGCCAAGGCAGGGGCTACTGGTCTACTGATGGAGAGACCCTGATTCTTTAATATGGCTCCAGAGACCCTTTTAAGATTTAGGACCATTTTGGATGTATGGGAGTCCCATCTCATGTTGTTGCAAAGCCTGACCCCAAGGTAGTCAAATTCGTCCACCACTTCTAAGGAGGTCCCATTCAGGGAAAGATACTTTCTTAGGATTCCTTTTAGCGGATAATACCATCAGCTTTGTTTTCGTGATGTTAACTGTTAACCCACGATCTTTACAAAAGATGCTAAAACGGTCAAGCAATTTTTGGAGACCCTTAGGGGTTTTAGACATCAGGAGAGTATTGTCCGCAAAGAAGAGTGTGGGGGTTTTCTCTCCGGCAAGGACAGGGGCATCCGCAGGGTCCTCCCGCAAATGGTGGTCCACCCCATTTATAAAGAGGGAGAACAATGTCGGCGCCATCACACATCCCTGCCGCACCCCTCTATTGACTGGTACCCTCCCTGTCAATTGACCCCGACTCCCCCACTGAATCCTTGCATAATTATCTTCATGGAGCTCGATGACAAATTGCAACATATAACTAGGGAAACCCATATCTAATAGAACCTCCCAAAGTTTGGCACGGGGATGACATCAAATGCTGTTTTCAGGTCTATGAAAGCCAGGTACAGGCTACCCTTGGAAATAGACACTGACTTCCAATAGACTGCACAAAACCGGAATACCTGGTCCATTGCACCAACATTTCGCCTAAACCCCGCCTGGAAGTGAGTCAGAATGCCATCATCTATTAGCCACGTCTCAATTCGGTTTATGATGACCCTGCCAACGACCTTTTGAATGATGTCAATTAAACTTATCGGTCTGTAGTTGGCAGGGTCCTCTCATCACCTTTCTTGTATATAGTGATAACCTCCGCACCCTTCCAGGATTCAGGGACAGGATGGCCGTGCTGGATTAAGTTCATTAAACAGGCTATAAGGTCTGCCCATATTTTGGGGTCATGTAGTAGTAAATCCCCCGGGAGGCCATCTGGGCTGGGCGCCTTCCCTTGTTATATTTTCAGGATCGCATCTTGAACTTCCCGCGGAGAGAAAGACTCTTCCTTGCTTCCTGTCTCCAAGCTATGTTCGCTTTGAGTTTCCATAGCTGGAGATATTGGATGACCTTGCACACTATCCTCGCAGTATAATTTTAAAAAATGGGAATACCATTGATGTTCATTTATATGATTTAAAATTCGGTCGGTCCCCCTTCTATCAAGAGCATTCCAGAACTCGATGGAGTTTTTTCCCCGGGCTGCAGCCTTAAGCTGCTCCCAATGCTCCTCCTCCCAATCCTTCTTAGCTGAGGTTATGCTTCTTTGATACTCCTTTTTGGCTAATCTCACTGCTATGGGATCCTTGTTTCTTATGGCTAGCGTGATGGCCCTCCTCTTACCTCTGCAATTTGCCGTATACCAGGGATTACCCCTCAGGAGTTTTTGGTTTGGCTTGGAAATCCCCTGTGGTCTCTTCAGAAAAAACTCCTATTTTATCTGTTAGCTTCTTATACAAAACTTGCAGGTCTGATCCAGGAGGATGAGGCGCTGCTGAAGCAACGGCTGCAAGACTATAAGTTTCAGCTAAAACTAACTCTTTAATGCTATTAAGTTTCCCCTCTTCACACTTGACCATATTCCATTTTAACTTCCGATTACAATTGGAGGGCAAAACCTCTTTAGTAATCATCTCGGAACCTACACTCTTGCCAATCCCATTTGCTCAGTGGATTTCCATACATAATGGGTTATGAACACTATCTGAGGACTGCCTAACCTCCATATCTACTAGACTTGCCCAAGATTGAATGTCCAGGAGGATGTAATCAATTCGAGAAGGGCAACCTATCCTGTTATAAGTCATTGCCCCATCGCGATCTGAAACAGTCCGCCCATTAAGGGCCCGTAGATTATGTTCTAGAGCCAGAGCATTGAGCTGAATAGCTCTGGCTGTCCATTTCTTGATGGGAGCAAGGGTTAAGGGGGGGTATAGTCTGCCTCTAGTCCTCTGAGCTAAAACCTAATTTCTCTTAATCATCCAGGGGTTTGAATGTGCAATTAAAATCCCCTCCCACTAGTATTTTAGACCTAGTAGGAAGATCTGATAACCCCACATCCAACAGCTCTATTGTGGGCGAGATTTAAACCACCCTGTAAGCCTCTTGCATAGACACAAGAGTTCGAAAATGGTTACCCCAGATGGAATTTTTAGGTGAGATATGCAAGATGTCGTTAGAATGGACTTTATGGGGTGGTGACAACGCAGTTCATATTCACCTTGACCCAAATATGCCGGCCACCCTGAAGGGCGACCTTTCCCCCACCGTAACTGCTGGAGTTAAGTAAGTGGAAGTACTAATTTTTATATTACAGGGTCAGTGACCAAGTTTCCTGGAACATACATATGTGGAATGTATTAATAAAATCATTCCAAGCAGGGTTAGCAAGATTTTTTTTTTTTTTTTTTAGCCCTGCTATATTCCAAGACCGAATCTTAATGGAGATAGGGGTTTCAGATAACTCCTTGATTGTAACTGGGGTACTAGGTTCCTTTTCTCCCAAACTAGAACTGATAGTTCCCCAACCAGCTGAGCCATCCCTGCCGATTTTGGTTCCATCCCGTGGGGCAACTGCCACCACCCTCTTTCCAATTTGTCTAGCAGACTGAGTTGGGAGTCAGTCGACTGCTTCCAATCCACTGTAACGATTGTAGCAGGGGATTAGGGGATAATTGAGCTGTGGGCCATGTCATTCCCCATTGAACTGGGGTGTCACCTGGAGTAAACCTCCCTGCTCTTCTCCCTACTATATTCCAACCAAATTCGAATTTGAATCATCAAATGTGTGAGGGATGTCGGGTGGAGCCGGCCACCAGACGTCCGTTATGTTGCGATGTGGGTGAATAGATGTATGGTGGAGTGGTGGATGTATGGGTGGAGTGGTGGATGTATGGGTGGAGTGGTGGATGTATGGGGTGGAGTGGTGGATGTATGGGTGGAGTGGTGGATGTGTGGGTGACAGGGTGGATGTGTGGGTGACAGGGTGTGGGTGACATGGTGGATGTGTGGGTGGGGTGGATGGATGGATGGATGGATGGATGGATGGATGGATGGATGGATGGATGAGTGGATGAGTGAGGGGATGGATGGATGGATGAGTGAGGGGATGGATGAGTGAGGGGATGGATGGATGGATGGATGGATGGATGGATGGGTGGGTGGGTGGGTGGTGGGTGGAGTGGGTGGATGGGTGATGGATGGATGGATGGATGGATGGATGGATGGATGGATGGATGGATGGATGGATGGATGGATGGGATGGATGGATGGATGGTTGGATGGATGATGGATGGATGGTTGAGGGGAAGGATGGATGGATGGATGAGGGGAGGGAGGGAGGGAGGGAGGGAGAGGATGGATGGATGGTGGGAGAGGATGGATGGATGGATGGATGGTGGGAGAGAGGATGGATGGATGGTGGGAGAGAGGATGGATGGATGGTGGGAGAGAGGGATGGATGGATGGATGGTGGGAGAGAGGATGGATGGATGGTGGGAGAGGAGGATGGATGTGTGTATGGTGGGAGAGAGGATGGATGTGTGTATGGTGGGAGAGAGGATGGATGTGTGTATGGTGGGAGAGAGGATGGATGTGTGTATGGTGGGAGAGAGGATGGATGTGTGTATGGTGGGAGAGAGGATGGATGTGTGTATGGTGGGAGAGAGGATGGATGTGTGTATGGTTGGAAGGGAAGATGGATCAGTGAAATGGTGGATTGATCAGTGAAATGGTGGATTGATCAGTGAAATGGTGGATTGATCAGTGAATGGTGGATTGATCAGTGAAATGGTGGATTGATCGATGGGGGGGTGGATGGTGGACGAGTCGGTGGGTATATGGATGAGAGAGGTGATGGATGTATTGATGGGTGAAGGGGTGAATGAATGGATGAGTAAAGGGGTGGATGTGGGGATGGGTGATTGAGGAGGATGGATGGGGGGGGATGGATGGAGGAGTGAAGGGGTGGGTGAGAGGTCAATGAGTGGATGGATGGATGGATGGATGGATGGATGGGTGGGTGGGTGGGTGGGGTGGGTGGATGGATGGATGAGTGGGTGGGTGGGTGGATGAGTGGGTGGGTGGATGGATGGGTGGGTGGGTGGGTGGATGGATGAGTGGATGGATGGGTGGGGGTGGGTGGGTGGATGGATGAGTGGGAGGGTGGATGGGTGGATGGATGGGTGGGTGGGTGGGTGGATGGTTGAGTGGGAGGGTGGGATGGGTGGGTGAAGGGTGGATGGGTGGGTGGATGGGGTGGGGTGAAGGGTGGGTGGATGGGTGTGGGTGGGGTGGTTGGGTGGGGGGGGTGGGTGGTGGTGGTGGGAGGGTGGGATGGGTGGAGGGTGGTATGGGTGGAGGGTGGATGGGTGGAGGGTGGATGGGTGGATGGGTGTGGGTGTGGTTGGGGTGAAGGGTGGATGGGTGGATGGGTGGATGGGTGGATGGAGGGATGGATGAAGGGTGATGGAGGGATGGGTGGCTGGGTGAGGGGGGAATGGAGAGAGAGGGGGAGGATGGATGGATGAGTGAGGACATGGATGAATGATTAACAGAGTGGATGGGCAGGTGTGCATGGATGGATGGGTGAGGAGAGGAGCATGGAGATGGATGGTCAGAGTGCATGCATGAGTGCGGGGAGGGTTGGAGAGCGGGAGGGAGGGAGGGGTGGGTGGATGGATGGGTGGGTGGATGGGATGGGTGGGTGGATGAGTGAGTAAGTGGATGGATGAGTGGGAGGATAGCTTGGGTGAAGGGGTGAGTGGATGGTTGGATGGATGGATGAGTGGGTGGGTGGATGGATAAATGGGTGGAAGAGTGGATGGATTGGATGAAAGGATGGATGGATGGATGGATGGATGGATGGATGGATGGATGGAGGGGTGGATGGATGGATGGTGGATGGGTGAGGGGGTGGATGGAGGGATCGATGGTGGATGGGTTTGCAAGTGGATGAAGGTGTTTGGATGGGGATGGGGCACAGATGGAGGGACGGAATGAATGGTGGGGGAGTTGGTGGATGACCAGGTGTACACGATGGATGGGGAGGGTTGTGATGACTTACTTTGCCTTGGAGGATTGTGTTTTTGAGCTGTGTGGTAACGCCTCTGTCGTTTCGCCACACCCACTCACAAGCCTGCAGTTTGCTAGGCACTCTTGTTGTGTTGAGCATTGTTTGCCGGATATGGCCTGTGGTGTGCGCGTTGCAGTTGATCATGTGGTGTGCCGGATTCCTGAGGTTTCGGTCGGGTGGTGGGGGGGCCCAACATCTGGGGGAATTCAGCTGGGGGGACTCAACCTGGAAAAGTTTGAATACCTCTGCCCTACAGGATCTTTAGAAACCTCTGTTGGGTGCTTAATGATGCCTTTAAGCAGTAGACCTTTGTGTTTTATCAAAAGTGTCTAAAAGGAAATCTTCCTCTACAGCGTCAGTGTACATGTCAACCCCATGGTACTGGACAACTCTTTGGACTAGTAGGCTAAAGCCTATAGTGTCCTCTGGTGGGGATGGTATGGAAGGATATACATCGTCTTGTGGGACTTAAGGTACATCAGGGGTGTTCTAATCATCCCAAGGATTAGGTGACTGAGGGGGACTATTGGTCCCTGCTGGGTCATATGCACCCCCACCAGTGTCATCAGAGTCTGTATCTACATCATTATCATCCCCCATTCACAAGGCTCACAGGAAGTATCTCAAATTTGTGATAGACTGGCAGCACTATCAATTCAAAGTACAACCATTCGGAGTCACAACAGCACCAAGAGTATTCACCATGCCTAGCAGTAGTGGCAGCACATTTACCAAGACAGCACATACATGTCTTCCCGTACCTCGGCGACTGGCTCATAAAAGCCAGCTCATACAACCAGTGTGTGGAACACACTCGCCGCCACGATCCAACTGCTCCATAACTTGGGGTTCACAATAAACCACACCAAGTCCTCATCTGCAACCATCCAAAGTACAACAGTACCTCGGCGCTACAATAAACACCTCAAAAGCGCTAGCTTATCCCACTCCAGTAAGGATAGCCAGCATGCAAACTCTTCTCACAAAGTTTCAGCCACAACACTCCTTCCAGCACGAGTGTTCATGAAACTCTTGCATTTTCATAGTGCCCCATGCAAGACTTCAATGCATCCTCTACAAGAGTGTTTATCACGTTATATGGAACCAGGTTCAAGGTCAAATAACAGACCTAGTGTTGGTAGACGGTCGGACTCATCGCTCTCTGTAGTGGTGGAACACAAAAAACCTTTCCAAAGGTCCCTCTCTCCCCCTCTCTCTCCTCCCTCTTCCCCTCTTCCCTCTCCTCTCTTCCTCTTCCCTCTTCCCTCTTCCTCCCTCCTCTTTCCCTCCTCTCTCCTTCTCCCTCCCCTCTCCCCCTCCTCCCCTCTTCTCCCTCCCTCCCTCCTCCCTCCCTCCTCCTCCTCCTCCCTCCCTCCTCCTCCTCCTTCCCTCCCTCCTCCTCACCTCCCTCCTCCTCCCCTCTCCCTCCTCTCCTCCTCCCTCCCTCTCTCCCCCCCTCCTCTCCTCCTCCTCCCCTTCTCTTTCCCTTCCTCCTCCCCTCCCTCCCTCTCTCCTTCTCCCTCCCTCCTCCCCCTCCTCCCCTCTCTTTTCCCTCCCTCCTCCACCCCTCCTCCTCTCCCCTTCCTCCCACCCTCCCTCCTCCCTCCCCCTTCCTCCCTCCCTCTCTCCTCCTCCTCCCTCCTCCTTCCCTCCCTCCCTCCCTCTCTCCTCCTCCTCCCTCTCCCTCTCTCCTCCTCCTCCTCCTCCCTCCCTCCTCCTCCTCCTCCCTCCCTCTCTCCTCCTCCCCTCTTTTCCCTCCCTCTCTCCTTCTCCCTCCCTCTCTCC